>NC_091495.1:29352684-29698438 GCF_947461875.1 Haliaeetus albicilla
TCTTTGGAGGAGAAAAGAGACAAAACTTGGAATGTATTTGTTTCAGTCTTCTCACACAATTCTTCTATTTAGCAAATACGAAGGACAGCCTGTAGTTTGTGGGGCAGTCTGGAGGGAGATCTGTCTTCTGAGCCTAAATTAGACCACCACCTTCTACATAAGTGAGACCTCCACTGATACCCAGTTCCTGAGATCATATTGAGATACATGAATGAGACACAAAACTGTATTCTGAACCTCCGGTCTTGTTTTTTTAGATTGACAAGTAGACATGAAGTATAGAAAGAAAATCACATCAGCGTCTGCTACTGAGCTTGTTTATTTCCTAACGCTACTTTCAGAACAGATGGGACATAGACCTGAAAAGGCACAAGAGGCAATCATCAATAATTTGTTTAGAAATAGGTCTGAATTACTTTCGCTTAGTGGCTGAAGTAATAAATAAATTTCTTTAGGTGCAGAATTCTGGGCTTGTGACTCATAAGTTAAAGGAGCTGTGGTTGAGGCCAGAAGTTTATCATCATCCCTTGAAACAACATAAGCTGGCACTGGAACACAAACCACTTCCATGGGTAGCTAAACTATGGAAACTTGGCCCTCTTCTAGCTTAGCCGACAGTTGAGTTCCATTGAGGTCCAAGAACGTAAGAGTTTTGATCAAACCTTTTTCCTGAGGAAGAAGCAGCCATAACTTGTCTTAGTCTTTCTCATCCCCTTCCCTGGACTTCATTTTCTAGTTAAGATACTGTTTGTGCTGCTGCTTCTCCTGTAGTAGGGAAATTCTATTTTACCCAAGTGCCTATTTTCGTAAAGTTCGTGGGAATTTAATCTCTGAATATTGTTCAAGATTATGCTACTGCAGTAGAGGTGGGGAGACAAACACAGGTTTTCTGGACTTACTGTGCCCAAAGTACAAGGAAACAATTCTGATTAATGAGTCCTTTAATGTCTAGCAGAGGGCTGTAATCTGCCACAGCTCCATTTCCAGCCACTTGAGTGTCTTTCCATGCTGTGCTCTCCTCTCTTGATCTCCTGGTTAAGACCACTAAAATAAGAACTACTGTTATGCCAACACATAGTAAATAAAACACCTTAATGGAAGGCACAGGAATGACACATAATGAAAGGCAAATCAAAAAGCAGTATAATTCTCTCTAATAAATAATAGGTTCTGTGGAAAAAGGTGAAATGTGATTTATTTGCTATTGCAAGTTTGGTCAGTATAAATAACTGTATAGCCATAATAGACTTCTGTGTATCATGTGGTATGTTGTGTTTCAGTGTAACTAGAATAAGCAGTAAGATTGAGCATGTGAGTTTGTTAAAAAACACAGCTTATTATTGGCAAGTTCAGATACCATTTCTTAAGAATTTTTGCTGGAAAAAATGGTTGGAGATGCTAGAAAGGGTTAGTTTACACAACTGCTAAGAAAATGTATGCAGTCCTTCAGAGTGAGTGTTAGGTGATTTACCTGAAGTGTAGGACACCTGCATTTGGAAAGGTTTAAGGATGTTTTCTTTATCCTTGGAGGTACTGTGCAGCATAGTTTTGTAAACTCTGGAGGAAGAAGAACGATAGGGTGAAAGCCAGCTCTTAATTGATGGTTTGATCCAAACCATTGTGGTTTTTTGTTTGGGTTTTTTTTGTCTTAGTTTAAAAAAAAAAAAAAAGTGGTTTGCGCAATTACATTGAATAACTGTTAGGAATTCTGTCTGGAGACTTACCAGAGTAGAGCTCTCAAGTGCTTCTGCAAGTTTTGGGAGAAAGGTGACTGACTCTAATAAAGATGCTGTTATTGTTCCTGCAAGATGAAGGACTGCAGCAAGAATTCAAGACACCAGAGAATGAATGTTACCCTGAGCATCAGTCCTAAGTGTGATGGTCAGAAATTTCCACTTCCTCCAGAAGGTGCAGTGGTCCAGACATACTACAGAGTTGTTGCATACCAGCTTTGCTGTTCTGTGACTGTGTTTGTGTTTGCAGTTACTGAGATAAGAATAAGTAGTTCTGCTTACAGATGTAGTCTTGAACTAAATTTCACAGAGTTGGCTGAGGTGAATGGTAGGGACTATCCTCACCCCCTCTGTTTCTTATGCTTTTGGGCATCAGATGGATTTCCAAGGATGTGGTGGTGCTTTTTTAACAGTAGATACAAAAATGAGTTCTAAGTCTCTGCCGCAGGTAGAGCAGTTATGTTGTTTTATGTAGCACTAAAAGGTTTCTAAAGTTACTTAACAAAATCAATGATGCAGTTTCCTGCTTGTGTATTCATGGTCAAAACTAATCAATGGATCAGAGAAGTTAATTTCTTAATTTCTTTTATATTGTGTGACCAAAAAAATCCTTATGAAGAGCTACCTTTCCTTCTCAACAGTAAACATCTTAATGTTTCTTCTGTCAATAATCCTGATGAGATTGTTGCACTTACTTTCAGTACCAGGTACAAACATTGAAAACTATTAAAAAAAAAAAAAAAAGCTCTCTTAACCTTCTCCCTTCTTGACGGAATTTTGATGTGGTCACAGTGAAAACAAAGGGAAGATAGGGCATAGTTCAGGGCAGGTGTGGGGGTCTGAGAGAACCTACTTCCCTTTGAATCATTTTAGCTTTCGTTGGGGAAATCTCACATGCTTGGGTGAGGGGTTCTTGTCCTACCACCTACTTTTTTGTGCTGACATAATGCCTTGGGGAGCTGTTCACAGAAATAGAAGGCTGAAGCAGTATGTTACAAGAAATTCAGGCCTGTAAGCACTGTATTGGACAATAAATATAAATAAAAGTAGATGACTTTTGTATTATTATGGGGCTTCCTTTTACCCCATGGTAGTATGGTGCAGCCTAACTATTTCCGTGCTGTGGCTGTGCAGCTGATTAGAGGCAGCTGTTAGAAAAGGCAGTGCCCAGCTACTTAGGGTTAACTGTGTTGGAAGGGCTCCAGAGCTGCTATTTGTGAGGAGTTACAGCAAGTAAGTGTGTGTGTGTAGAACATAGGACTTCTCCTGTGGGAGTGGTGAAAGAGAAGAGGGAATAGCTGTTTGTTGTTTGGTTTCCTGTTCTTGAATGGGGATATCTAGAAGAAAGTGCAGGTGGGGTTTCCTAGGTCCCCTGACCTGGAAAGAAGGAACAGCCTGTAGGAGAGAGGAGCAGTGGTTAGGGAGCTCTAGTCTATAGAGACATGGGTAATCCTCTGGTCTTCCTAAAGCTGGTTTTGCACTTTGCTTCCAAGTGTGTCTAAGCTCTATCTACCTAAGTAGAAAAGGTCAGGGCTGATAAAATAAATCATATGTTAGCTTTGCTCACAAAAGAGTGCTCTGGGTAATGGTTGGCACTGCTAGCCAGGTATGCAGTGTGTGTGGAAAAATGTGAATTAAGATTATCTGGGTTTCCATGTCCTCCAAAAGTTCTGCAAAAACCAGTTGTTCTCTGTTGCATAAAACTTCAAATACTCCCTCTGGAAGGCAATGAAACACTCTTAGCTACCTGTGATGCTTTTGACCTTAACCAATAAAGGGCTTCCCTGTCTTTTGTTATGGATGATTTAAAACTGGTTAAACAACTGGTTAAATATATTTTGAGCTTAAAGGGTATATTACTATTACTCTTGTTAAACTTTTTTACTCCTCTGTTTTCTAGGGATGGCATGGTCTTCTAAATATTTTTTGGAGAAGAATCCTCAAAAGTTTCTGTCTTTTTAATGCTGGTGTCTTCCTTTGGGGTTTTTTTTTTTAAAGAGCTTGTCTGGGAGATCTCCTTGAAAAGTGTCCCTGGGTAATAATTCTACCTTATTACTCCTTTTGTGTATCCTATTGTATGGTGCATAGTGGCTAACTTGGCACTACAGAATCATAAGCTAAAGAGAGACTGTCCTAGAGACTTAGCTGTAGAGGATGTATCCTTCAATAGCTGTCTGTGGAAATCCACTTTTTTTTTTTTGTGACTAGGGTTTTCTATCTCCTAAATATTTATTTAGCTGTTCTTCATTCAAACTCTGACAGTTACTTGGCTGGATTAGTTGCTTATGCACACTTTCTGTTTGAGCTCTGCCTCTTTTTGTGTTAACGATCTCAGGTGGTGGTGCTTATGCAGAGTATAATTACCTGGTAGCAAAGTTCATACTGTCTTTGGTGCTGTCTTTAGCAGTTACAGTTCTGTCCCTAATTCCCTCACCTCCTTGTTACATAGGATGATACTGTCCCCTAACCTTATGCGCATATGTTTCTTAACTCAGCCTTCAGAGCTTATTCATTCACTGTTGATTCAAAGTGACAGCTGTGCCACCAATCTGTTTGTCAGTTTTCCCCCATTTGGTGTGCTGGAGTATGCTCTCCTTCCTATATATGCTCAAGGATGCTGTCTGGCCCTTTGTGGTCTGCAGGTCTGCTGCACCTGGATCAGATGTTGAAGACAGACTCCATTGATATGAGCGCTCAGTGTTTCAATGGTAAAACTCCTATCATAGGAAAGTAAACCTATGGTAGAGAATTCAGGCAAGCCACGTTTGTAGACTTGGGACAATTTGTATGTAGTGTTCTATATTTGCAGTGTAACTGGCAACAGACATGTCACTTGTTTCAATATTGTTTGGCTTTCTTCGTTCTGGTTACTGTTGAATTTAAATATTTGTCCTTGTTGACTGCCACATGGCTGAGTTTGACAGGTTGTTGTCAGAATTTGAGTCTGCTGACATAAACTTTGCAAATGTGTAAGCAGAGATTCAACCAATGATTATCCTTTGTTGGAGTAGATCCTGCTTTGTATGTGTATAGTAGAAGATTAGAAAAGGCTGCCTTTTGAGAGAAAGAGGACAGCTATATCTGATATTTATTTGATGGATCTTTCAAAGAGTTGATTGTGCCAAAAATACAGCACAAAAATATCCCCTGGGTAAGGTGTACATTAGGTTGAAATATTGATGCAATGAAAGGTAAGAGTAGTTTTCCTTATTTAGATTGCTTTGTATTTGTAATAACTGTAAGGTAATAATTTCTGTAAAAATAACCAGTCAGTCAGCACTTGATACTTACCAAGGAGCCATGCTATTTAAGGCTGATAGAAATCTTCAGAGTTCCTTGAACAACCCAGACTGGAACTGTGCAAAAATAGTATCGTGTTGAACTATGTGTCATGCTTCTACAAAATGCATAAATTACTCGCAATGAATCTTACTATTTAAGTGCTTTCTGGGGTAACTGTATTCCCTGAGAATTAGAAGAAAAGGCAAATTTTCTACTTCCAGTATAAATTATGCTGTAGTAATTTTTAGCTAGCATAAAACAGAGGCAGTTGAAAAGTGAAACTTCTGCATCAGTGAACCTGTGGGCTTCTTCAGGAGGATTGCTCTCTCAGGTTTTAATTCCTGTTAAAATCATTACTATCTTTAAAAGATGCAAGAGTTCTTTACGTCAAATGGCTAGAAAAATCAAGAACATTTTTTCTGGTTTTGTGTTGTATTTGTTGAGTTGCTGGCTCCTTTACAACTGATGTATAAAGACAAATTTCCTTTCTGAGAGCCAGACTATCCATGGAATTTTGTAGGAAAAAATTGAGCAGAACCTGCCCAGTGGATATTGCTACACTCCTCTCTTAGCAGCATCACCACTGGAAAGATTTGTTTATTTGGTGTCCCTTTTGATGTTCCTCTGAATTTGAAAGTTCATTCTTCAGTGAAATTAGAGTATCTCAAGTGGAAAGAGATACCATGTTGAGATTTGAGTTCCACATATCCTTTGTTGTCCTATGAATGCAAAACTTTGTATTTTCTGATTGAAATAAATCAGCCTATCTACCTGACCCCTTGGAGAATTCTTAAGAACTTAAAAAATGCATGATAGAAAGTAATCGTTAAGCCTAAATCTAAAATATTTCATCTGTTTCTCCTTACACCTCACAGACTTGCCATGGTTGTGGCTTTTCATGTGACATAGTGTCATGGTTTAAGCCCAGCTGGCAACAAACCACCACAAAGCCGTTTGCTCACTCTTCCTCCCTGGTGGGCTGAGGAGGAGAAAATATAACGAAAGGCTCATGGGTTGAGACAAGGACAGGGAGGGATCACTCACCAGGTATGGTCACGGGCAAAAGACAGGCTCAACTTGGGGAAGAAACAAAATCAATTTAATTTACTACAAATCAAATCAAAACAAGGATAATGGGAAGTAAACCCAAACCTTAAAACCCCTTCCCCCCCCACCCCTCCCTCCTTCCCAGCTCAACTTCACTTCCAGTTTTCTCTACCTCCTCCCACCCAGCAGCACAGGGGTACAGGGAATGGGGGTTGGGGTCAGTTCATCACACGTTGTCTCTGCTGCTCCTTCGTCCTCAGGGGCAGGACTCATCACACTCTTCCCTTGCTCCAGCCTGGGGTCCCTACCACAGGAGACAGTCCTCCACAAACTTCTCCAGTGTTTTATTTGTGGACCTTTAGAGTCTCTGGCCATGACTCTTCAGTTTTGGAGATCTATTTAAAAATAAAGGAACTTTTCTTTTGCTGTCTTTGGAGGGGAGGGAAAGTGAAGCAAGTTCTCTTGGATATTCTTCAAAACAGAAACGGTCTATTAATGTTGTAATCCTTGCAGCATTCTCTGTGAGTTGAACAATACTCTGTCACAGAGGTTTTAACTTCTGTGGAGATATTTGAAAAATAACAGGTTGTTGTAGTTTAACCCCAGTCAGTAACTAAGCACCATGCAGCTGCTCACTCACTCACTCCTCCCCCGCCACCCCCCCTGTGGGATGGGGGAGAAAATCGGGAAAAGAAATAAAACTCATGGGTTGAGATAAGAACGGTTTAATAGAACAGAAAAGAAGAAACTAATAATGATAATGATAACACTAATAAAACGACAATAGTAATAATAAGAGGATTAGACTATACAAGTGATGCACACTGCAATTGCTTACCACCTGCCAATTGATGCCTAGTTAGTCCCTGAGTGGCCATCCCCCCACCCCCACTCCCCCCAGTTTATATACTGGGCATGCCATCATACGGTATGGAATACCCCATTGGCCAGTTTGGGTCAGCTCTCCTGGCTGTGTCCTCTCTCAACTTCTTGTCCCCCTCCAGCCTTCTTGCTGGCTGGGCATGAGAAGCTGAAAAATCCTTGACTTAGTCTAAACATCACTTAGCAACAACTGAAAACGTCAGTGTGTTATCAACATTCTTCTCATATCTAACTCAAAAACATGGTACTGTACCAGCTACTGGGAAGATGATTAACTCTATCCCAGCTGAAACCAGGACACAGGTACTGCCATCAGACTAGGAGGTGTGGTACAGGTGTGTAAGCAGGAACCTTAAGAGTTTTAAGCACTGTTCTACCCTGCTCAGAACACTCATAATCAACATTGTAGTGATGATGTAGGGTAATCAGAATCATTAAGGTTGGAAAAAACTTCTTAAGATCATTGAGTCCAACTGTAATGATCCAGGTTCATTCCCTTCCTGCCTTTTGTAGGCCTGGGACATCTGTCCTTGGTGGAGATGCCACTACTGTAATGAGAGAGGTGGGTAGGAAAGAGACCTGCTGAAAAGAGCTACCTGCAGGTGGTGGTGAAGTCAAGTATTTTGCAGGTGTATGTTTCGTGCTAGTGACAGTGGTACCAAGAGGATCAGACACGATTTGTCAGGTTATTTAAGAAAAACCATCACACTATGTACAGAATTGGGAACATGCTTGCAGTAGCATCTATAATAACCTCAGGAACAGATCAGTATGTGTGTTCTCACCTGGTCTTCAGGATGCTGCTTTGTGGTTACCAAAAAGCAATGGAGAAGGTGACAGAATAAGCCATCTCCTATAAAATGGGAAGTCAAGTTCATAACTGAAATATTTTCTGTTTCTTCAAATATAAAGTTTTTTAAATGTAAATTAAGCCAGGTATGTTAATGTAGAGTGGGTTGTTCATGTGATAGATTTGCTCACTTCAGCATTCTTGTCCACTTTTGATTTTTTGGGTATGAGAAATGAGGAAGGCTAGTGGCAGGTTGAGGATGGTAAGTGCTAAGTCTGGCCTTGACTGCAGCGTGATCCTTGTAGGGGAGGCAGCAAATGGGCCTCCATGCTTGGAACAAATCATAAACCAGAAGTGAAATACAGTCAGTACATTTGTGTGAGGTGTTTGCTTTGAGATAATATTTACTTATACAGTGGAGCACACTCCTCTATTGTGTGACAAAAGCACACCCAATAAGCCTGCTCTGAAGGGTTCTTTATTTTCTAAAGGTAAATATTTTGTTGTATGTGGGGGAAGGGGAAAAAGGATGAATATCTAGGAGACAAGTGTGAGCAACAATGTGAGGCAAAATTTTGATTATCAGTCTTCCCAATGATTTCTGATTGCACTGATTTTTTTTAAACTACTCCATGTACGTAATGATATATCTTTGATTAAATATCAGCATATGTGGTGGTGGTGCTACTGTAATTCTCTGAAAGTCCAATGAACAATTACTCAGTTTTTCCATAGTGCTTTTTGCTTAAAAGCAGAGGCATATAAAATTGAAGGAAATCCAATTAAACTTGGCAGGCAGTTGCTAGTTTAAATGGGTTCAAAGAAAACGATTGGAGAGAAGATTAAAAAAATAGTAATCAGTAATTTTGGAAGTCTTACTTTTTTTTTTTTTTTTAAAGTTAACATGAAAAGACTTTGGGTCAGCTTTAATGATTCCATGTGAGAGTCAGTTTGATTTGAATGTCATTGAAGGTTGTCTCCAACTTCTATTCCCAAAAGGCCTAGACGAATCTATTTGAAGGTGATACTGAGTTAAAGATTAATAGCAATAGAAAGGGAAATATGGCGGCGGGGTGGGGTGGGGGTGGCACCTCTTACAGGCTTGACTTACTAGCTTCCAGAGGTTAATTTGTAACAACGAATTTTATGAAGTATTGAGTTTCATGAACTACTTAACTTTGTTCCCATGCAAACTTAAGCCTTCATTCATTTAACCTTTGCAGAATACCTTTAAAAGTTTAAATCTGTATAGGTGAAGAAATACCAGTCTTTGGTTCATCAGCACTAAATATGATTCACCACAGTAAAGTTTCTATTTTCTTCTTAGAACAAGATAATGCAGGATATCAAGTTTTTGGGTGTGTAGACAGTCTGTAGTGATATCTACGTCAACAGTGCAGAACTGTACCAGCTGACCTTAGGAAGATTTGAGAACTGAGTGGCTTTCGGCATGCTATTGCTTTAGGAAGGGCTTAGAAATACTTACACAGTGTAGAACTGAATGAAAGTGGCTTGGGTTTACCTTACAGAATGTTTGCTGTCCAGAAGTTAGATGTCTAGCCTAAGCTAGCTCTCTAGCTTCCCTCTATAAGTAGTGGAAAGAAGTAGATGCATCCAGGGAGCTGGAGCAGGTGAGTCCACGAAAACGTGGCTGACAGAAAAAGGTATAGGACAGAAATACTTTGTTTCTTTGTATCTTTCATATATTCTTACAGTGAATCATTAGGTGTGAAAAATTCCTTCCCTGGGTCTTGCAAGGCATGGCACTGTTAATTCTGTCCCACAAACTTTAAGATGATAGTGCCTATCACCTGTCTTTCCTGCTTAATTTAAAACATTTTTATAGATACTGCTGTATTAGAACTGGGTAGAAATACGTGCAATCGAATAACCTGCTGAAAGAAAGTAAGGATTTCCCATGAGGATCTTTTCTTCCATGATGTTTTCAATTATTTCTAGCATTCTAGTTAGTAATGTGGTTCCTCTGTTCTTAGTCAGCTTTAAGACTTTCTTCAAATTATACTTATTAAACTGGAGTTCTTAAATATGACCTATTGTGGGTATTTTTAGTAACAAATCTCACTGAACTCAGGATTGCTGCTCTGTGAACTGTGACCTGTGATCTTAACTGAAAGTAGTTAATTAAAAAAAAAAAGAAAAAAGACAACCCTAATTTCTGTAGAAGATCCCAGTAGAATGAGAGGGGCATGTAAAGAATTTTGTTCCAGAGCAGTAGTAGCAATTGTGTGTTGGCTTTACCACAGAACCATTACCAGGGGACTGACAGTGTTCAACAGTTCAGCTTATGAGCTAATAATATAAGCTGAATTTACTCCTTTATAATAAGTAAAAACAAAGGGTCCAAGGGGAAAAAAGATCTTAACACAAGGTTAGTGTGCTATTAGGTTCTGTTACAAAGTTTTACTGACTGAAGGCCCTGTATTTAGAGGTTATACTTAAGAGGGGAAAAAAAGTTGTTGTGGGTAGTAATAAAGTTTGTGCCATTCTAGTTCAGACTGCCAATCCACACAGAAAACCCCATACTTTCTCCCCCATACTCCCAACCCACTTTTTTTTATTTGAATGTAGCCAGTTCTGAATATATGTAGAAGAGATAGGAAGAATCCCTAACCAGTAAAGCATTTAGTATTAGATCCCAGCCAAAACTTTTGAATATCAAAGTCTATCTGATATGTTTTGATTGTTCATATAAGTAACTCTAAGACTTCTGTGAGTCTTCAATTTTTACTTCAGTGGTATGTAGTATATAACAAAGGACTTTTTCCTGTTCAGAGAGGGAAGATAGCCTTTAGACTTTGCCTTTTGTTTCCAGGAAGAAAGTATTCTTCTTCAGATAAATAGTTCTGCTTATGTTCTTAAATTACTTTTTTTTCCTCTCTCATCCTCTTCAGCTTGTGAGCTGAGAGCTTGCTGGGAAATGTGAGATACTATCCTCCACCAAAGTACACTAGAAGGTCTTGTAGGAGTCTGCAACAGTTTGAAGACTTTGTTTCATAACCCAGAGAGTCCAGGCATGTAGAAAGTCACCCTTCTGTCTTCCTTGTTCTTAGACTTGTCATATTTTATCCATATGCCTAAACTGATTGTACAGCTGAGAAAGGTACCTCTGTGGACAAGTGACTCCAGGATTACTCAGCAGTGTAAAACAGTATCTGTCCTCCTTCAGATCCATGTACAATCTGTCTTCCTGCCTACACACCAGCTCTCACTTTCCTTCTAGCTTCTTTCCCTGTTCCAGTGTCTACTGCCTTGGATTCTCAGTTCACGTCCTTTTGTTAGGACCAGAGAGTTCTAGTATCTCTTTCCCCTTAAAACTCCCTCGTGTTTTTGAGTTGGCCTTTCCAGGAGGAAAGTCTTTCTTTGCTCTTCATCCAAATCTGTTCCTTCCCATCTCTTGTGGAACCTTCATATGAAATACAGAGTTTCCTTCTCCCAAAAAGATAGTGGTTCAAAATGTAGGATCTCCGGCCTGGCTCATAACAGTCCAAAACGGCAAACGCAGGGAAATGCCTGATCACAGCAGCCTTCACCATCTTGGTGAAGACTTCAGAAAAAATCAGCCTAGGACCAACACCTTTTGTGGGAATAAATTTAGCCCAACAGTTTTTGGTAGAGCTCTAAGCAACTTCAACGCTTTTAAGAGAAGTGTTAGACATCTTTAATAGAGGATATACCACCCTTTTGTATGCTTGCTTATTCATTCCCTCACCATTGCATGTTTTACTTTGGCAAGTGAGTCAGTACAATTACATCATGCTGTAGAAGTCAGGAGGTTTGCTAACGCATTAGAATTTAACTGAAACAGAACTGGGTCTGGGTTCATAGGAAGGAGAAACTATGGTCTGAAACAGATAATTCTTGCAGCAAGAACAACCAAGAACTATTTTTACAAGACACTGAGCACGTACACTTCTAGAGAGCCAAGGACTTCTCAACATGACAGTGCTTGCCATACAATTGGTAGGAGGGATACCTGCCTAAATTTGGAAATGAGAAAGAGTATCTGTACTAAACTAAAAAAGGTTATTTTAAGTGTGTAGCTCTTGCCTTTGTGATTTTTCAGTAGTAGATGTGTTATTTTCACAAACTGTTCTAGTTTAGCTTCTTTCTCCCCTCACCTTTTTTTAAAGGAGTGGGAAGGAGTCACACATCTTTAATGCATCTTTAATATGATAGTCTGAAAATAATCCTAAGTAGAATATTCACAGTAACTGTGATGAATAAAGAAGCTGTTATCTTAAACCTTGTTACGTTTGTACTGCTACATCACAAGGTAAGATGTCACTCTCAGGGAGAGCTCAGAAAAAGTTGGGAGTGCAGTGTTTTTCAAAAAACCTTGCTTACAGGACCACCAGTCAGTTGTTCAGACAACCCTTGTGATATGATTGTATTTCTTCTTGTGCACTTACTGGAACAGGGGTGGGGGAGGGAGCAATCACCAGTTTCGGCCTTAAGACTATGTCTATGTCAGGAAACTTAGCAGGGCTAGGGGTTGTGTTTCAGCACTGTCCAGTGATTCCATAGTCGGTGAGTTTCCTGGTATGGTTTTCACCTGAGGCAATCATTGCTCTTTCTGACAGTGCCTTGTGATGGATAGCGTGGCTAGCGACCATTTCCAATAGGCAGTAGGGAAGAAGCCCCCCTTGTTTCAAGGGAGGACAAGTTAACCACATGGATGCAAACTGTTGTGCCACACTTCCTCGTAGGAAGTGAATGGAGAGTAGCCTCTTTCATTTCCCATAGAAATGCAGTTCTACAGCCCAGTAAGACAAGGACTTGGTGATAGGACTGAGCTCTTAAAAGATTCAAGTGTGACAAAACTTTGAATTCTTTTCAGCAACTGAAGTCTCAGTAAAAGCATCTTGGAGGAGATGGCTGATATCTTGAGTCTGCGGCAGTATCCAAATGCTGTAGGAAACAAATGTGATTAAAGTTTAAGTTCTCCCAGAATAATAATGATCATGTAGCAGTCTGTCCTGTATTTAAAATTTTTAAATTTTATTTCTTTAAAAAGCTAAATGGTCTGCAAATAGAGAATGGAGTGTTGTCTGTAGCTTTTGAACTCCTAAAACTCAGGGAAGTCAGTGGAAATTTTGCCTGAAGTTGCTGAAACAACTTGAAAAGCAGCTGTATATGTAAAACCGCTTTCACCTAGCGCTGATATTCAAGTGCTGATTAGTGCTCAGAAGTACCAGAAAATAACTTATTCCTTAGAGTTCTGGTTTTCCCCACAAATTATCTGCACTTGAATTTAGTCAGAGCATCAGGATCTATTTTTCAATCTTATTTAAAGTCCAAAATTAAATGATGAAGAAATTGTTAGATTAAAATACCAAGCATCCTTTTCCTAAACATCCTCCTCTTACTGGAACAGTGCTCACTAATCCTATGTTATGGTTTGTACTGAACACTGATTTTTGAAAAGCTCATACTATTTTCCTGTAGAAATAGCATTTTCTTGACAGCCTACAGAAAATCCAGGTCTGCGTAGTTTGTGGAATATGTGAAAGCCCTTGCCTTACATGCTACATGTCTGAAAACACAAAGCAAATGCAATTTTTGGCCTCAGAAATAATACATCATCTGTTTGAAATTGCTCATATTTTCCTGTATTTGGGTCTTTTACAAGCCCTTCTTTCTAGTTTCTTTCCCTCATGCAAAGCATACTTCTGTGATCCTAGGAATACCACACCCAGCTTTTTTGAATGATTAATGTCTCCAGAGAGAAATGCCTTTCTGCATGCTAAAGCCATTTTCTCTTTCTCTTACTATGTCCCCACCTCCCTCTTTGGCAATAAAATCCTATTTTATGTCCTTTTATTCTGTTTTTGATCTAACCGTACTTGACTTACTATGGGTCAGAAAGGTTTTTTACTACTGTCTTTCTGCTTTAAATTCATGGTCCTAATTTTGCTCTAATCCTTCATCTGCTTGCTTCATACCTGCAAATTTCTCAGTCGTATTTTTCTCCCTATGTCCTAGTGTCTGTCTTAGTGCTATTCATCGAGTAACATACCAAGTCTGTCTTTGCTCCCATTTGTGGCCTGGGGTTATTGCACTCTTCTCTCCCATAGTTATCGCCTGTATTCATATTAAACGTCTCTGTTGTGTTATGTATCAGAAATAAGCTTCCTGGGTTCTTAGGATGCCGCTGGGATGAGGTTTCAAAGAAGCCTTGTCAGGTGGGATTCCTCAGGGTCAGAAGACCAAAGACCCTTTTCCTTAGTGTACCTCGGGGAGCTGTGTTTTCTAAGGTCTTTGCCATGAAGACAAGATTTTGAAAGCTCTGCAATTATGAGGCCCGTCCTCACTTCTCAGGCATCCTGCTGTACAAGTCAGGAAGTTGTGGCTGTCCTGAGAAAGCCTTCTGGATTTTTCTGCACTTTGAGAAAGTGTGTCTTGCTTGGAGGCCTGTGCCGATGCTCTGAGTGCTCCTGAGCTCCTGCCTGGCTGGGTGGCCTGAAGAGTCAGTGTGCCTGTATGTAAAGTATTTAAAAAAAAAAAGCAGGATTGAGAGAAAGAAAACGAGACAGAGGAAGGAAAAGATTGTTGCTGTCTCAGCGCTGGAACACTGCAGCTGAAGGGTGAAATTCAGGCCCCAGTGAGCAGGCTGGACTTTGAATTCAGTACACAAGAAATGAGTTTTCCAGGTCAGTTAGCGTCTCGCTTTCTGAAGCCAGTGTGTTCCTAACGAGGGAAAACAACACAGGAAAGGAAGAGGGTAGTTTCTCAGCAACCCAGAACTGACTCATGCTGCCAGCATCAGAACTAGGAGTTAGAGCCCTCCAAGGCTTTGTAATGGAGGTGTTTCTCTAATAATCATGACTACTTTCAATCTTTTCCCCATCTCTTTGAGAAATAAATCAGGAAGATACTATAGTTTATCTGCTTGTCCTGGATATAATTTAGTTGCAGTACAGGAGAGCAGATAGAAAGGAATTCTTCCTGATTTTGCCTTCCTGAAAGAGGTGTTTTTTGCCATAGCCTCTGGCAATTCCAGAAAGTGAAATCCTTTGTTTAGAACAAGACACAGCCAAACAATACCCTGGACCCAAACCCTTGTATTACATCACACTGGTATAGATAATAAGAACCATGTAAGATTGGTGCCTAAAGGTGGATGCAGTAAATGGTGTTGCTTAACAAGTGAATGGTGGAGGTACTTGTTTATTTTATTTCCAAGTCATCTAATTTAATTTACAGAGGTGACATACTAAAGCAGTACAGTTAAAACTGATAATAATTACAAATCACAAAGCATTTGGTGACTACAGCAACATTAACCTGCATAAGAGTAATGTAAATATGTTTCTTTTAATTAAACACAATTTTTAAAAGTTAAAGATATGAAAAAAAATTAAACATGCATTATGTCCCACTTGTGATGCCCTAGAAAGCTCCTTTTCCCATTCCCTTTTTTGCTGCTTCACATGTTTAATTGTAATGTTTTAGATACTGTTCCAAAAAAATCTGCAAAAATGCTTTATCAACATTAACTGAAGCTAGTTGGACTTTACCATGTGCTCAGGTTCCCTTGTTGATAGGGGTGCTTTTTTGGGCTTGAACATCAGTGTTGCACTTGTTTAAGTGATTATTTATTTTTAAAGGGAAGAGACATCACCTTTTAAATGGCTTATTGGAACTTTTGAAGATCATACCTGATTTCTTACCTCTTAATTATGGTGCTGTTTTTTCTGCAGTTGGTTTCTGTAAGGCTGGTTTAGAGATGTTTTAGAGCTACTTGGCTTCCACTGTGAAAATAAATTCATAATGTCTTTTTGGCAAGACAGCTGGGCAAAGAAGGATCTTGGAATATTGCAGAAAAGATAGTACATTGAAACAGCCAAAGATTGTGCTTCCTTGTGCTGGTGGATGACTCTATGAGTATTTGATATCTGTAAATACTCTGACAACATTCTCATTTTTGGGATTTAGGACAGTGATGGTTTGAGGAGGATGGAAGGGCCTGTGAGGTGGGCCTCTCTGTTACTTTACTAAGCTTTTGCTGCTGACTGTGCCTCATTTCTCTGCAGTTGTAAGACTTGCCCTTAGGGGATTTTTGTCCCAGAATGAATAGTGCAGTGTAAGTTTGACATGTGGAATCGTTGCCTCAAAGCAGTCTTCCGTCCGCACCCACAGACTGCACTACCGAGTGGCAGTTCTTTGCTTTTCTGCAGAGTGCAGGAAGCAGGAATCGGCATTGTGTACGCGGAGCAGGAACTGTGACTTCTGTCCTGTTCATTTCCCTCTGCATTGCTGGCATGGAGAGGTTATCCAGGTAGCCCTGCCCAAGTGCTGGGTAGTGAAATGGAGAGAGGCCAGAGTGAAGAGGACTATTGTGCATGCAGGACTAGTATCTTGTGATGACAACATTATTACCCGGTAACGTTTAGAATTGAAACATTTTCATGTTCCTGTTAAATTGCCCATCATCAGTTCAAGCTCATGACTTTATCCTCTTCCTGCTCTAATTAATGAATGTTGGCCTTCCATTGTCACAAGTGCCTGCATACAAATTATTGGCATATTGCATGTACCCCTCAGGGATGAGGTTGGGAAGGGCAATTGCAAGCTGTATTGTGACTGGCAAAGCGATGTTGGCATTTATAACATCAGCAATAGTATACTGGAACATGCTTCACCAAACTAAAGTGACATTTAGTTGGCTAAAAAAGTGGTTAGGCAGGGATGGAATGTACAATTCCATATCTGCAATTTGCTTCCTGCATGTGAGTCTCATGGCTGATGAATGATGCTGTGAAAGTGATTGTTACTTTGGAAGATACTATCAGTCTAGATTGCAAGGTTGGTTCCATGTTTCAAGGTCCTTCTTCTTAATGTATTTGCAAAGTTTGATGGTTTAGGAGAATGAAAAATACTTCCACTTATGAGAACTGAAACGGTAATATGGCCATAGAAAACATCTCCAAACAACTCAGAAATGAAACATGAAGTCAACTGAGAAGAGCTGTGGTTGAATCTGTGGGGGCCTAGCCATTGGTCACTTCTGAACACCTGCTGCATGCTAAAGTGTCTTGATTGCTGCTTTTCACTAGGTGAGCTTTTGGTCTAAGGTGGACTAAATGAACTAAAGCCAGATTTCACTTCTGTTAATTCTCCCCCTATCAAGTTGTTTGAAACAATCTGAGCCAATATGAAACCACTTTCTCTGACGAATATGTGCTAGATATAACTGCATTATAATGACATAAAATTATCTATTGCATATAGTACATAGCGACAGCCATCAGTGTAGAACAAGTAGTACCGTGAGGCCAAACACACAAGTTAGATAACCTCTGCATTAGCATCCTGTAGCACTATCAGATGAGCAAATGCTGCATAGGAGAGAAAGAGAGAGAGTGCAAATGAAACTATGAACATTGCTACAAATTCATGACTGTAAATTTCAGTTCCCTCTGCCACATAAAAGCCATTTGCTTAGGTTTTAGCAGTCCCTATTGTGGCTTTTTGTACCTTTGGAGAAATCCCTGGAAACTCTTGTGGCTTAGACTAATAAATTAGTTTTTCATATTTTGCAACCAGCCTTGTTCCTTACTAGCTAAACTTATTCCTAGATACAAAGCCATGCTCTCCCTGTCTGAAACTTGCTCAGAGCCTGTTCCCTCATTATTTGTAGTCAGGAAGTAGGTGGTTCCAATTAATTTTAAAGACTGGTTGTCCTTGCCCAGGAAGAGTGGACTCTTTTTGCTCTGTTTCTGTAATGCTCTTTGCTTTTTTGTCCAGTCTCCAAGCATTTTCGTTCCCTATGACTCCCTGAACCTTACGTACCTGCATTCTTTTTTCTTTGTTTAGATGAAAAGCCAAGTGTGTTCTTCTTTTCTATGGTGCGCAGTTGTTTTTGTTGTTTTTTTTTTAATTTGTGTATATCCTTGGATTTAGTTTTCCTTTTGTTAATTTTATCCTGATTATCTAACCAATTTGCAGAGAAAATGGGATCAATCCTTGCTTTCCAAATTATCCTCTTTGCTCCCTCTCTCTCATCCTAGTCCATCCTCTTCCTTTACCATTGGCAGCTGCACAAGTTTCATTTGGCATACAGAGTCATTGAGATTGTGGAATCTGATTTCAGTCTGCTTCCTTATTAAATAAGTAGTACTGTCCTCCCCCACTGTGGAACATTTTTCAGTCTGGATGTATTCATGCTACCTTCCTGCCTTGACTATCATGACCTCTTTGTTCACTTGTCTCCATATCTTTCTCTTCTGTTATCCAAAGGCCCATCACTAAATATCTTTCTCTCCTCCCATACAAGACAAGTCTTTATATTGTGCAAATCTCATGCTGGATGCCTGATTCCCTTGCATAAAATTTTAGTTCCCGATCTAGGCACAGCAAAGCTCTGCTTTCTCTAACTCCAGTTTATTTTACTGCTCCTTTCTGCCTCCATTCTCTTGCAAAAAAAAAAAAAAAGAAAAAAAAAAGGTTAAAACCATTGCTATATTAGGGGGAAAACAATTTTTTCATGCGAAGCATTTTATCTGTCAGATACCTTATCAGGCTTCACTGTCTGCTTGTAGTACTGAAGTAGAAGCTAGTGACAAAGCCAGCTGTGTATATTCTTGTGTTTAGCAGTTCTTTACATTAAGTAAAGAATGATACTGTGCACAGTAACAAAGATCTTTTTGGAAAGAGAGTACACAAAATTAGATTTCTTTTCCCACATCTTGCATCATTTAATTTCCTTCTTCTTCTTTTACCTCACTGCTAGCTATTTCAGGCTATGAACTCTTGGTCAGGGTTACTTAGTCTTCCTTGCTTGCAGAGTGGCTTGATATTATAGTATAGTTTAAGTAAAGATGGGTGGTTTACTCACTGACTCCCAAATATTGGAAGCTGAGGCAAGTTTTACGATATCAAAGTTTTTGTAAGACTTAAGTTCTTAACTGTCTAAACTGTTCTGGCCGACTACTTTCAACATCTAGATTTATTGTTGTTCAAACTCTTCTTCCTAACCTCTTGTTGTGATTTTAGAGAGAATACAGCCAAGTTGGTGGTTTTTTTTTTTCCATAAATATAATTTTCTTTCTCAGCCAATTGTTTTGAACTATACATCTGCACTTTGGAGGTTTAAGGAAGTTTCCTTTAATATTTGAGAAACTGTATAGAAGTTGAATGTCTGCTAATAATTGTGTAGTCTGAAGGGATAATCTTCGTTATAAGGGGTGAGTTCTGGGAAGGACTCGAGTCTATACTGTGGTTTGAAAAAGACCCACAGCCCTAGTTTATGGTTCTATTACCTTTTTTTTAAATGTGACTCTTTAGCCAACATAGACAGCTTGTTATTTGCTTTTTGTAATTTTTAGTCCCTTGAGTTTCTGGATAATTTAATTTAAAAAAAAGCCCTCCTTTTAGTCTGAGTGCTCTGTAGAGTTTTAAAAGAATGAAATAAGTGAGAGAATAACTATATTTATTGTGCGTACTTGGATATAAATGGATGTAGATTGGTTCAGTTTGTGATGCACAATCAGCGAATTGATTCTGGCTGATTTAAACCTTTAGAAAAACAAAATGACCTTGGGGTAAAAAAGCTGTTTGATTAGATTACCTATGGATGTGAGGCAGGGAGTTCGTGAATGATAGAGGGAACTTCAAAAGGAAAGGTGGGGGAAGGAAAGAAAAATGATGAACGAAGCCTGTTAAACTGCTGAGCTCTCTTTTTCTCCAGTGCATTCAGCTCAGTGAATTAATGAGATTAAGTCACATCAACCCTGATTGCTGGAAGGACTGAGCAAGTGGGGAATTTCGGTAGTAGCTTGCATAGCCGAGTGTGGCACTTGCAGGCTACTTATGATGGTGTGGTGCTGCCATTCAAAGCTATTTCCTGACTTGATAGCTGCCATAGTTTTTTTCCTGTGGTATGTGTAAACTTAGCTTGCAGTTAAAATGGTATGTTGAAGAAAAATTCTTTTTTTAATAAGAAAAATACCTGTGACAACTGACAAAAACCTACAAAATTCAGCATGTATTTTTGGCATTTACCTATTTGTCAGAAGCTTCTAGAAATTCTGTCTTTTTATAAACAGGGGAAGATCAGATACACTAAGGGACAATTTTTACTTTTCAAAAATTTTCAGGTTTTCCCTAATCTCTCCTTATGAACTTCTTAAACGCATCTGCCACTTCCCCAAAAACCATTTCAACAGCTTGCAAGAACTGCTCCCTGCTAACTGTGGCCAAGTCCTATGTCTCATTCTGTGCTTTCTACTGTCTCTTCTGAGCCTCTTCTTTTTTCCTTGTTTTTTTTTTTCCTTGTTTTCTTCTGCTGTGTTATTTTTATTTATCAGCTCAATTCTTTGCCACACAAATTGTTCCTCCAGCCAGTTCTCCGTGTCTCCTGTTAATTCTGTTATGATGTCTTTCAACAATTAATCTGGTCTGGTCTGTAACCATGGCATTCTCAAACATGGTGCACTTTTTCCTTTCCCTTTATAGGGCTTTCGAGTCCTTCTCTAGTCCTTTCATGCCAAAGGATTCTAAATCGGTGACTTATTCCTCATTAATCCTTAATAAGTGGCTTATTCTATTTTGATCTGAGCAAATGCAGTCCTACGAATCAGGCCCCAGATATTTTCTTGACGAATAAAGGAGAAGGGCCAGTTACTTGGTTTGTTGGAGTTTTTTGTTGTTTTAGCCACAAAAAAACCCCCCAAATACTATGGTCATTTGGGGGGGTTTGTTTTTGTTTGTTTGTTTGTTTTACCGGAAACTACTGTTGGGTTGAATTAAGTGAATAGCTTGGGCTAAAAGAATTGTAGCTAAATTTACAAAACCACAGTCACTGTGTTTTCTTTCCCTACTTCATATAAAGTTGCTCAGTAGTTGGACACTCCTGTGTGAGGTATGCAGCATCTGAAGATGTGGATATTAACCTATAAGTCTCTCATTTTTGCCTCTCAGGAGAGTGTCATAAATACCAAGTAATAAGAGATGCTGAGAGCAATACACCCTTATTTTAAATATTTTATCTGAAGCAGAGACCAAGTCTCCCATTCTACAAACTCTAGGTTTGATTTGCGTCAATAATGCTTTTACACAAAATGGAAAAGCCTCCTCAAGAGCTGTTTTGGGAGTTGGGAGACCAGGATTCAGAATCTTGCTTGAGTCAAGGATGTTGGTATGATAAGATGCAAATTTGACTCAAAACCCCATCTTTTTTCTGGAGATTAGATCTATTCCTACATGCTTGCTTGATTTCTCTAGTTGGTAACCTAGAGGTAAGATCAGGAGTAATTAATTAATCTTGAGTCTTCCAGGCAGTTTTTAAGGAATACAGTGTAATAAGTCTCTTTTCTGTAAATGCTCTCACTTTTTGAGGAAATAAGGCTGTATAGCTGGTTGTGGTAGTTCTTTCTGTGGAATGAAAATTAATGTTGATCCATAGTACTTGTGTATCAGGTAGCTAATGTAACCTCTTTCTCTTTGACTGAGACAGACTGCCCTCTTTTGGTTGTCATTAGAACTGGCTTAATTGTCAAGACTGCAGTACAAGTGCTTGAAGTTCTGCTTTGTCTGTAGAAGCTGTTGAATTTCCATGGATAGCTGTGGTGGGGCACCATCTTGATATCAAATTCTATGTAGCTGTGGCTTTTCTATGACAGTAATAATCGACATTTTCCGTAGGGTATGAAATTAGCTGCATTAAAGTTTTAAATATATGCAAATTGTACTGTGAGATCTGTATGAGGTGTGTGTATATATCTGTCTCATACTTAAAAAAAAAGATTATGGAAATGTGGGCTTTCCTTATTTCTAATAATTTTTCATTCCTGTGAAATTATATCTGTCCATGTCTAGCTTTTTTTGTGGTTGCTGTTCTCCCAGTTCAGAGATTTTTTTCTTGTTAAATCTAGATTGCTTTTTAGTTACCTCCTTTTCTGTTTTAAAAGTCCTCTTTTTGCTGTGTTTTAACTCTTGCCCTAACCAACAGCGTACAAATAGCTTTGATCTTCAGCATCATAAATTGACAAAGGTAGTTAAAGCTTCAAGAGGGTTGGCAGGTAGGTGACAAACCAAATGCCTAGGGCTTAAAAAAAGTGCCTCAAAGGAAGCGGTGAAGTTTGTAAGTCAGTTCTGGGTTCAGTTCTAGCAAATACATAGTGTAACCTGTAATCATCTGAATGACATTTGAAGACCTACATTAAATGGATTGATTGCAATTCAATCCTGAAGGAGCAGGTGTTCAAATCTCATCAGAAAGGCCAAGGATTGGACCTGGAATCACTAGCTACCAATTCAGAGCCTGGCACTGAAACGCTTGTGGTTCTGTAGGGTCACAAATATATCGGTTCAATTAAAGTAGATGGACCGTCTCTGTGCTTAACCAGGCCAGCGGAAAAAAAATTTGGATTTTATACTTTAAGGTAGCACAGTAATAACTCATGTCAGTGTTTAGAGCCTAGTTAACTAGAATGTTTGTGTTATTTTAGTAAGTTTGAATGTGATTGTTTATAATGCTGTAATGTTTTAAAGACTTGGTCATGGAACAAGATCATGCTATGCTAAGAGTTTGCACAGCATGTCTTTACTCCAAGGAACACTCATTCTAGGTATAAGATGAGATGAATTGATGGATATAGGCAGCATACTGACATAATACTACAGCATTGGTCAGCAGGACAGACAACAAAATTCCTGATCTCTTTCACATCCAGATAGTCATATACATCCTGACATAATATTTTGACTTAAAAATGCCTGTGTGTTATGTGTACCATGTGCATATGATGTTATTGGAATACTTGAGTTGTATCGACAATGCAAACTAAACACAGAAAATGTAGTCACCACCTTGCTAAATCATGTGTACTTTATTGCCTTTTTAGATAAAGCTGCCCCTTGGCAGCCTTTCTCATCATCTTTGTTTTATTAATGAGTAGTTTTGCCTTGCATTTTGAAACAGGCCATTCCTCTTCTGGCAGACCATGCTTTCTGGGGATGCTAATGCTGCTTGTGTATGAGATAAGTGATGACTCTGAACATGAGAAAGATGTGTAAGTAATTTATGAATTAAAGCCTTTTATAGGCTATTGAACAAACACGTCCAACTGCATTCGAATGAGATTATCCAGTTATGTATTTTTAAAAGAAATTCTTTTCTTTTCACTTGCATTTATGGAAGTAGTCCAGCTCAGGGTCTCTTTCACCACAAAATGGTGACAAAAAGGAAATTCTATTGGATTGTTTCTGGTCTTCGTTTCCATTTAACCCTTTCAGGGTTTAGAGCTTCTATTTCATTTTGACAGTGGACATGCTGGTGAAGTGGAAAAATTTTTGGTGTGCTTCAGCATAGCAAGTCCGTAGTTATGAGACACATCACTGGGATGTTTGAGTTATTCCTCTGGTTCTGAGGACAAGATTAAAGACTCTGTGTGAACTATAGTTCCTTTTGACATTGCCGGACAAACACCTGTTGACTTCAGTAGGTCCAAGTCATTGCTCTGTCTACATACTTGTGTTAGAACCTCATTTATGATAATGAAATTTGGTTATTTTCAAAGAGAATATATAAGCCTCGCCTAACTAGTATAGCATTTTGTATTTTACCTTATCTGTGAAATTAATCAGAATGGTTAAAGCAGAATTAAAGTAAAGGCAAGGTTGGAGGCAGTATAGCCAAAATCTAACTCAGTTAGGGATACCTCTGCCTTTAGTTTTGAAGAGATTCTCAGAAAATAAAAGCTTGGAAATGTTGCTGCCTGAATTAGTCAGCTTTGTTGGGGAGTTTTTCAAAGACACAGAACCCCTGCCAAAATCCATTTGCTGAATAGCTTATAGTAAATAGGTAGATTGGACTCATCTTGTAAACAACATCATGTATGTAGTCCAAGAATTGCAGTATGAAAGAGTGTCTTTTTCTCTGAGTTTTTTCACTTGGATTAGTAATAAGATGAGGCACAGTAAGAAAACGAATGTATGACTTCATTGGAAACTTGTTAATGTTTGATTTTTACGCCCTTTCACGCAATTACTATGTTAAGCATTGGCTGGTAGAACAAATGGAAGGAATATGTGTATTATCAGTATTTTAAATTACTTTCCTCCTATCCCTTTTCTAGGGTAAAATTGCATTTACAGGGTATTTTGTGCAGTTCCTATTTTTAGTCTCAAAAAGAAATTTAAACACCAGTCTGATAAATAAGACTTTGAGTTTATTTTGATGTCATAAAACCACAAGGGTGTCACTTTGTTCTTAACAGATCTTGGGAGGCATTTCCCTTGACTTCCAGTGCACCTGTCAGTCTTCCATCGTCAAATCTGTGAGATCTCAACACTGCAGTGCTGCTCATTTAGGACGTCTGTGTGAAAGCTAGGGAAATTATAGACTGAGTTATTGCTGGTACCCATTTCTCAACAGTGGACTGGACTGAATCACAGGGTCTGTTGGAAGGTTAATAGTTTGATTCAGATTTCGTTGCTTAGCCTTAACAAGATGCTATTGTACGTCAAGTGGATTTTAGTGGGAAACAAGTATTTTCTCAGTTCTCTGTTTATTCTTTAGTTTTGTAATTTTCTCTGCCCGCTATTTGCACCTTTGATATTTCTGCACTTTCCTCTTGTGCCACTGAGTTGTTTCACTTGTGTTGATCTCTCTTCCATCTTAAAACTCCAGATTTCTCTCTTGTCCACACCATTTGCTTCCACATTGTCTTTTCCTTGTGACATACTAAATTATTCTCCTCTGTAAAAGTTGAGACATAAAGTATCTGTCTGCTACAGAGCTCCTTTCCTTTGCTGCCAGTATAGCTCATTGAGCTGAGTTGCTGATTCTTATTCAATGTGGGTCATTTCACTTTTTACTACTTCTCTCTCTGAAGAACGTTCCTATTCACATTGGAGATCATCTTTCTTTACTTTGGTGTTCATTCTAGGACCATTATCAAACCTATGTCTTCCTTTCCTTATGTCTTCAAGAAGTCCAGATCAGCCCTGTCCCTTCTGCTTTATTTTGTTGTGGCCACTGTGACTCCCTGTTGTTGCCTTAGCTAATTTATCACATTCTCTGTTAAAGTTTCTGAAGGCCTCTACAAAGTTTGGAAGAGTAGTTAAAAGTAGTTGCAGTGGTTGATAATAGCAAGCTTCTAGGAGGGTAGTGTTGATTTGAGTCTCTTTGAGATGCAAGAAAGGTAGAAAAAAAAAGAGTGGAGATGATGCAGCGCGTATGGAAATGTCTGTGCTTGAATTGCGTGCTTTACCAGCGCACACTCCACAAGGTGCAGTGCGGAGTTGATGACGACTCCTTTCGCAAGATTGTCCTTGTAATAAGAGTTCCTGTTTCCAGAAAAGACAATTTCCAGTGGGAATATCCCAAAGCTTAACCACTTACCTTAGATACTTAGATACATGATACTTATTTTGTGTTCTTCTGGATGTTGAGTTCTGGGCACTTCAACCCTTTTGGAAAGTCAAAGCATTCTTGTCCGGATGCGATGAGGAGGTAAGATACGCAGACCTGATCTTTTTCTTTTAGCGTGGCCAATGCTAGGCCTTGACAAATTAGGCCGTTGCCTGGGACGTAGCAAAACAGCCCCGAGGGTGGCCTGAGGTGTCCTGAGGGCTCCTTCCTACGCAGCTGCTCTCTCCCTTCCACTGCTCAGAGAGATCTGCGGTACCGACGCGGCACAAGCTCTCCCCGGTTCCCTCCGAAAAAAATACGTGAAGTGTCCCGCATAAGGCAGAGCAACCGGCAGCTTCCCTGTTGCTGTCGGTAAAGGAGTAAGAAGGCGGTGACACGCTTTCCTCGCCAGTGTCTTCCACCACCGACTCCCCCCTTCCTCCCCTATCCCATTAGCCCACATTCTCTTCCTGCCCGGCCCTCCAGCGCTGCCTAATCTCATTTACGGGGTCTGCTGCCAGATCTGCTGGCAGCTGCAGTTTCTTGGCCGCTGTTTTCGGTGAGCCAGCCGAGAACGCCGAAGAGGAGGAGGAGGAGGAGGAGGAGGCGGCGGCGGAGGAGGGCTGCCGTGTGGCGGAGCGGCAGCAACAGCAGCACCTTTGACGTGCCCGTCCCCCACGTGACGGCCGCTCCATTGCGGGGAGGGAGCTGAGCTGCCGCCGCTCCGGCAGAGGAGGGGAGAGCCGCAGCCTCGGCGGCGGCGGCGCCCGCACCACCGCCACCGCCGCCACCAGCACCAGCGCCTCCGCCCGCAGTGCGTGTGCGTGTGCGTGTGCGTGTGCGTGTGTGTGATGAGCGATCGCCGCGTCCCTCCGCCCGCTGCCGGCTGACACCGACCGCGCGGGGCGCGCCAGGAGCGGCGGGAGGAGGCGACGAGCCGCGGCCACGGCGCAGTGACCTTGGCCCAGGAGGTAAACGAGACGGGCGGGGACCCGCGCTACGCGACCCCCCCCGCCGCGCCTCCTCCCGGTGCCGCCGGGGGCGGGAGGGGGCGGGGGGGGGGGGCCCCCGTCAGCCCACCCCCGGGCGGCGGCGCTGCCGCTGTCCGCGGTGCTGAAACCGGCGGCGCCGCGCCGGGCTCCGCGCCGCGCCGGGCTCCGCGCCGGGCTCCCTGCCGGGCCAGCCGGTTCTCCGTCCCGGCCGTTCGGTGCCGAGAGCCGCGCACCCCTGGACGGACGCAGGGCAGGGCAGGGCAGGGGGAGCCGGCGCTGCGGGCGAGGCGCGGTGAAACCCGGAGGCGAGAGGTCGGGGGGGGGGCTTTGGAGGTAAGTGTTTGGAGTAGAGCTCAGCCCTCCGGGCTCCCCGCAGCCGCCGGTGCGGTCTGTAGATGGAGCGCGTTCTTACACCTGCGTGCAAAGCCGGAGCTACGGCACGACCCGAGCTCTTGCTTCGTGCGGCTCCCGTGTGAGCGGGGGGAGGGCGGGGAGGAGACGGGGCTGGCGGCGGAGCCGGCGTTTTGCGGCGAAGTACGATGAAAGTAGGTGAAAACAACCGGAAAGGGTTTCTGGCTTGCTTCTTCCTTTCCCCCCTGTCGCCTGCCTCCCTCCGCCGGCATACGTGTAAGAGCACACACGTGCTGGTGATTTAAGGAGAAGTTTAAAGCGTCCGGTTTGCTTTGTGCGCGTTCGGGGCTTGTGAAAGTTGCTAGCTACGGCCTGAGCCGCGAGGAGAGGGCACCGCTGAATGCTCAGCCGTGGGCTGAGCCAGTCCCCCCAGACCTGTGCTCCGGGAGGTGCGGAGCATCCCTCGGGGAAGCCTGTGCGGGCGAGGAAGGAGCGCTTTGCGAGCAGGCGGCTGCATGGTAGGGTATGTCAGGGAGCTATTCGGAGTGACAATTCATTAACGTCCAAATTAGATTAACTTACTACATTCATTATTTACAGGCAAAAGAGAGTAATGACAGTCAGTGGTGAATTAGCAGCTTCGCTCCAATGTAAATATCTGTTGGAGTAAGAGCATACACTGATTCTGATCACATGTTGGTAGAAAGTCAGGTCCATTAATCGTCAGGGAAGGAAGGAGACCTGAGGCGATGTCTTACTGAAACCACTTTTACCTTTTACAGTGCAACGTTCAAAAGCGGATCAGATCTGTGGGACATGGCACAAGGAAATAATTATGGGCAAAGCAGCAACGGGGTGGCTGACGAATCCCCAAACATGCTGGTGTACAGAAAGGTAAGCCTTTGTGCTTTTTCAAAAGCTGAGGAAGGGACTTCAGGAAATGGTGAAATCCTGGACGCTTTTGCCTGGCAAGTGCGGCCATTATTTTTGCTGTTTCTCTCCAATTTCACGAATAGATGCTGCTGCTGTGCTTTGTGTTGAATGGAGCAGTGTGATTTCGGAACACGATCACCTGCCAGTAATTTGGGATGTTTTGTGTCTATTGACATTTGTGCTGCCTAATGCAGTTTAAATGGTATGTGCAAAGTAGATCTATATCCCAGGTACTACTAGATTGGAAAATGACTGGCTCTGTTGGTTTAAATGGTAAAATACACACACGTGTCAACTTTGCATCATGTTCAGAAACAGTTGGTTTTCAGTTTGAAATACTTGATGTACTTCATTCATTTTCTGCATTGATACATATGATATGTGATGGTGGCAATGTGCCAGAGACTGGAACACAATTTGAATTCAAGTGTTCGCTTGTAAAATCTATTTGTAAAATGAATTCACGTATTTAAAGCTAAATATTAACTGTATGGTACAATATTTTGTATTTCTGTCTCTGGGCAAAGATTTTCAGAGTGCAGGCAAGCCAGAACCGTTAACTTATTTCATATGAGGGGAAAAAGTGATTAAAGATATTACTTATCTGCAGTTGCCACAACCTAAAAAACCCCCAAACACATACACTCCAGGGATTCTGTCTGGGAAGGATTTCTAATGTAGTTATTCTAATAGCATCAATATACAAATTTCCAGGCACTGAACTCCAATAGTGGGGCTTATTTAGCCACTGTGCTTTCACTTCAGTGACAGTAAGTGCTTGGGGATTTTGAGAGTGGGTTTTTTTACATGTTTGTTGGTTTTTTTTTTTTTATAAAGCTTTAATTGCATTTATCAAAAAAGAATAACAAAATAAATTCTAATAATAATGGAGAAAAAAACCTTTGCTCTGACAAGCTGAAATACATAATTATGCAACTACTTGTTTATTCCTAGAACACAGTGCTTTCTAACTTGTTTGTGGTTGTTTTTATCAGGTGGAAAAAATCAATATTTTTACTTTGTTAGAGGCATTGACTTTTCCTTTTGCAAGTTAACTGTAATAGAAAGCATCTGATATGTACTCAGTTTAGTCTTTGAGGTGAACTGAGGTATCATCGGTAACTGTGGTAAGTATTCTTTTCCCAGAAATTAAAAAAATAGACTCAAATTGAAGGCTGATGCATGCTTTTTTCTCTTCCTATTTTCAAATATGTTGCTGATCTCAGTTAGTTGGTTGTACTTGCTATTTTGAAAAATTAGGCTCTTTTTACATAAGTGAATGAATTTATGAAATTAACCTTGGTTATCCATCTATGTAAGAATGCACACCTAGAAAAATATGGGCTTACCTTGCCGTTAACGCCACAAGTGTGTTTGAAAACGCAATTGTATGCATGAATTTATATGTGAAAATATACTGCATATATTAAAAGCAATATATCAAAGCTCATCTTGTTCTTCATAGGTTTTTGATCTTTCTAAACAGAATCTTTCCACATTTGTCAGAAAGAAGTCTTTTCTCATCTTATTTAGTACATGGAGGGGGAACGCAGAGAAACTGTTTCTCTTCTGCTGTGGTGACTTCGTCTGAGGAACGGGTCAAGCTTGTGACCCATTATATTTAGTGTGACCTTATGCCAAAATTTAACATTACCCCTGAGCAGCCTCCAGACTGAAATGGAACTGCCGAGGAAAGTGATGAGAATCCTGGTGATGCAGGGGAAATTTGAAAATGGGGAGCAGGGATAGGGCACAAAACCTCAGGTGTATGCTCAGCAAATCAAAGCATCAAACACCTTTTCAGTTCTCTCTAAATCAGCGGTAAAGGGATAATACCAGTTTCTGTCTTCCAGTGTAGCAGTGCTCCTTCCCTTGTTATCACTAAAGTGCAAGTGGTACACTGAGTATTAAACTTCTGAAGAACGCTGACCTTCTACAGCATTACCTGCCATATTTATTTTTGTACATGTCAGTTTATTTTTGTAGCATGGTGAATCAAAAGATCATTTAAGATTGTGCACACTGGTGTTAGAGTACTAGAGAGAAAACCAAGTAGTCCTTCCTCTGGCAGTATTCAAGGAGTAGGCAACAAAATAATAGAGAACTTTTTAAAAAGTTACCTGCCTTTTTCTGCAGTATGATATTGCTGTAATCAAATGTGTTATAAATTCTCTGTCTAGAACTTAACAGGAGGATAGTTAGGTGGAAATCATTTCACTTCAGAATATATAATCTCTGAATATAATTCTTGATAGCAACAACTAAATCACAGGATTCCTGTAATACATTTGAAAACACAATACTCCTCTGTCTGTCATTGTGTTGGAAATGAAAACACTGTGCAGAGTGAACAAAGAACTCGATCTGCCAGCTTCATGAAGGACTCTTTTTTTTTTTTTTTTTGGCCAACTGGAAAAGTATTAATAGTCGTTAGGAAAAAAAAAGTGTAAGCATGCTATTGGCTGGCTTCAGAAGGAAACTGGATTTGAAGTCTTGTATTTTGAATAACGTTGCTGAAATCCACAAATGTGGAAATGCTTTCTTCCAGTAGTTTATACAACATCAACTCATGGAATAGCACACATTTTGTGGTATGTGTACCTGCAAGGAATAGATGGGACATCTCTTACTACTTGTGTTAATGAAGAACTAGAGTGAAGACCATTACTTTGGCTATAAAACACAATTTTGTAATCTGGTAATTCTGCTCGTCTCTCTAACTTTCAGGCATAATCTGAATTAACTATGTTCTAAGCTACATGGAGTTACAGCCCTGGGTTTCCTAAATCCTGATTCTGTCAGGAGCATTTTATAGAAAATTCTACACAGAATGAAGTTCTGGTGTTTACAAATTCAGTAGTTAAGTCTTGAATCGTTACAGAATCATTATTGCACTTTAAGTAAATTGCACACTCTTGACAAAAAAGGCTGTTCTATTTTTTTAAATGTATTTGGTTTGTAATTAGTTACTTATTTGAAGGGTTGAAGAAAGATGGATTATCAAATTATAATCTAGAGTAATATAGAGTGTAGATAGCCTGTTATTCTCATAATAGCTTGTATTCCTAGACAAAGAAGGGTTTCATTGCATTCTGCTCTCAGATATGATTTTTTTTTAAAGTCAGCATAGGATAACTAAATATTCAATGCATACATAACTTAGAATTATTTATTTGAATCTGTGATGGAAAAGACAACAGCACAGATAAACAGTTCCTTATATCATTTTTACACTGCCTTTTAAGATGCTCGTGTCAGTGTTTTTATGCCTTGGGGAATACTTTTTTATTTTAACAGAATGTCAGCTGCATTATTCTTTTTGGCTATCACCCTAATTATAAAGTAATGACATGTGACACATCATTGGTACTGACATACCTTAGAAAAAGTCCTAAATTTTTCTGCTAGTAGCCTGAGGCAAACATGAAAAATGTAAAAGCCCTGCTTTTACTTCCTCTCCAACAGAGTCCATTCCAGTCAGCAATTAAAAGAGATAAGACGCTAGAATCCATAGTATTTTAACATCACAAGTTGCTCATACAAAAATCTCAGATTTCAGCAACACTGACTTACTGCTGCAAGCTACGTCTTAAAGAAGAAACTTGGATGTAATATAAGGCCCATATTGTGCAGCTTTTCTAAGTTTCTGAGCCTGACCTGCCTTTTTTTTTTCCTTTTTAATCTCATGCATGGCACAAATAATTAAAATAATAAGAGGCGTCTTTGAGGAACTTCCATTTTAGACCTACTGCTGGTCCTGCTAAACCTTTGCTTATCTGTCTGGTCTGTACTTTGCTTACTTTTTTAGTCAAACGTATGCTGCAAGGATTAGGAGTTCTAATTTGTAAGTTTAATGGTTATTGTATTGCTGTCTGAACTAGCTTCGTTTGAGAGGTGATAGCTTTATTTTGTAGCAATAAGATTAGCCTTGTCTGAATAGTAATATTCTTGTGACTGAGACTTTGATTGTCTACCTTCCTCACTGCCCCGAGTGTTAAAATAGCTTTTGCCAAAGCTGATTAGAATTTCTAACAGTTGGGCCTTTCAATGCTGTAATGACGATAATGAGGTGTTTGTTCTGTTCTTGTGACAATTGTTGAAGGTCATATATGCCAGTACTCATGTATAGCAAGTGCTGAATTTGTAATCTCAAGCTCCTTCTTAGTTTACCATGATCATAGAATCATAGAATGGTTTGGGTTGGAAGGGACATTAACGATCACCTAGTTCCAACCCCCATGCCTTGCGCAGGGACACCTTCCACTACACCAGGTTGCTCAAAGCCCCATCCAACCTGGCCTTGAACACTTCCAGGGATGGGGCATCCACAGCCTCTCTGGGCAACCTGTGCCAGTGTCTCACCACCCTCACAGTAAAGAATTTCTTCCTAATATCTAATCTAAATCTAACCTCTTTCAGTTTAAAACCATTACCCCTCGTTCCATCACTACACTCCCTGATAAAGAGTCCCTCCCCATCTTTCCCGTAGGCCCCCTTTAAGCACTGGAAGGCTGCTATAAGGTCTCCCTTGGAGCCTTCTCTTCTCCAGGCTGAACCAACCCCAACTCCCTCAGCCTGTCCTCATAGGGGAGGTGCTCCAGCCCTCCGATCATCTTCATGGCCCTCCTCTGGACCCACTCGAGCAGGTCCATGTCTTTCTCACGCTGGGGGCCCCAGAGCTGAGCACAGTACTCCAGCTGGGCTCTCATGAGAGCAGAGTAGAGGGGGACAATCACCTCCCTCGACCTGCTGGTCACGCTGCTTTTGATGCAGCCCAGGATACAGTTGGCTTTCTGGGCTGTGAGCGCACATTGCTGGCTCATACTCAGTTTTTCATCCACTGATATCCCTAAGTCCTTCTCCGCAGGGCTGCTCTCAATCCACTCATTGCCCAGCCTGTATTTGTGCTTGGGATTGCCCTGACCCATGTGCAGGACCTTGCATTTGGCCTTGCTGAACTTCATGAGGTTCTCACAGTCCAGCCTGTCAAGGTCCCCCTGGATGACATCCCTTCCCTCCAGCATGTCAACCGCACCACACAGCTTGGTGTCGTTGGCAAACTTGCTGAGGCTGCACTCAATCCCACTGGCCGTGTCGCCAACAAAGATGTTGGACAGCGCCGGTCCCAATACCAGCCCCTGAGGAATGCCATTCGTCACTGCTCTCCACTTGGGTGTCAAGCTCTTGACTGCAACTCTTCGAGTGCCACCATCCAGCTAATTCCTTATCCACCGAGTGGTCCATCCATCAGATCCATGTTTTTCCAATATAGAGACAAGGATGTCACGTGGGACAGTGTCAAATGCTTTGCACAAGTCCAGGTAGATGAAGTCTGTTGCTCTTCCCTTATCCACCAATGCTGTAACCCCATCATAGAAGGCCATCATGATCTGATATTCTTCATAGAAGCCATACTTCCAAAGCGTGATAGTTAGCAACTGTTGTTGTAAAGGAGCAATAGCCATGCAGTGACAACACTGAGGAAATAGTGACCACCATCTTCTAATAACCATTCTCCTCCTGTGCTTGTACCAGAGATGACTTCCAGGGTAGTGTGCAGATAATAGTGTGTTCTCATGTGTCTTTTATCAACTGCTGCCTTAAAAAAGATTGTTGCAAGAAAACGATATCACAGATAACTGTATTCCTTAGAGCCTGTGAGACTAAGGAAGGACATGGTAGGTGGGATTTTTCTAAGTGCTGTCACCCACTTTGATAAGGGAAGAATTAGTCTGATACTATGCATTTCTGAATATACCATCACAATCTATGGAGGCATCTTGCTCCCAGTGTAAACTACTGAGTTTGTTACTACATTACAAATGCCAAAGTACTAGAGGTAAGTGTGATTGTTTTTGTCATTGTTGTTGTTTTTAAATTAAATTATAGTATACCTCTACATTATGCAGTTTCTTCTTCCAAGAAGAAGAGTGATACTGTTGCCAGTCTTGGATGCTGGGTTTGGTTTTATTACAACATTCATCATTATAGAATTGACGGAGAAAGGTCCGCATTTGTGGACCTCTGAAATTCCAGCTGTAGGAAGAACAGAATTTACCTCCCTATCCACTGTGAGTGTTATGAGGATGTTGTCATAGTTCTGGAGTAGCTGGCTGGTAGTGAAGTAAGCTATTACATAGGTAATACTTAGAGGGCAGGAACGTTAATACTGAAGGACAGAATAGTTGCTAGATACTGTGGAGTGCCTTTCGTGTGGTGAGACTGCACGTTTCCCTGTACGGTCACACCCTCATGTTTTGTATCTATCCCCTGTGCAGTGATTCACTTCAACGCTGTATCCTCTCCTGGAACGGTTGTTGTTAGTACTAGGCGTAGCATGTATGTGTTGGCATCATTTGTGATAAGAGCAGTATAAAGGATTTGATTGTCTTCACAACTATACAGAACCACTGAAAATGCCAAGGAAACGTGATTAAAAATACGTCTGTCTGAGTTTGCAGGTGGCTAGATCTGCGAGAGGGGCACCTGCCCTGTGTATTTGCTTTGGTGATTCCTGCTGGTGTTTTCCACCCTTTCTGTTCTCCTCTTCCTTCCACTAGGTGTAGAAATGTATCAAGTGATATTGCAGTGAGAGGTTTACTGCTGCATGCTGTTCTGAGCTTGATGTGCTCAGATCACTGGCATTACTGTCAAATGGAAAAACCCCACAGAATTCTGCGCTACCATGTTACTTCCTTTCTCCATCCCACATATGCTGTCTGAAAACTCTATGTGCCTGTTTTGATTGTGCATTGTCATTTTCAGTTTCTCTGCTTCTTTCCTTTGAAGCAGTCTACATTTGTAGCTATGGAAACAATGATGCTGTTGATAGTGACGTGCAATACGGAATCAGAAATTGTTTGTTTTGGAGTTTTGAGTTTTGTTTTCTTTTACTTCAGACTTACAACGTTCTTTGTGGACTGAAGGAATTTTTACAGTAACCTCTATCATATGATAACATTTGACACATTCCCACCAAAGCTGATATGAGCTATAATGAGGCCACGTTAAAATATTTGCATGTAAATACAACTTGCACTACACCAGCTTCTTCAAATCAGTCTGTAAAAGCTGCTAAAAGAGAAGAAATTGGGCTTATGAAGTGCATTTACAAATCTAAATCCCAGGTCAAGCCTAGAAAGAACAGAATAAAATCACCAGCAGAATATGTTCAATTGTTTTTTACATGCTATAAAACTTTTCCGACAGAGCGTTGGGGAAAGGTAAAGACTGCAGATATATAATAGAGAGTGTGAACAATAGCTGGTTTCCAACCATATCTCTAAAAAAATAAAGCTTTTACAAGAGAGATGCATATAATTATTCTCTGTGTTACAGGTGGGTAAACTGAGGCATGATAGTGACATGTCAGTGTCAGAGCAGTGGAAAAGCTAAAAATCCTTTTCTTTGGTAAAATAGAGCAAGCTATTTTCTACAGAAGAGGGAGCCATTAGGGCTGAGCTTGCAAAATACTATCCCGAATGGCTTCCTTTTTTTTTTTTTTTTTTTTTTTTTATGGAAACACATTGCAGTGGTAGGGGGAAGAAATTGGAAATATAGGAGGATACCTTTTGTCAGCTTTGATCAAGGCAAGAAGTCTAGATTTTAATAGCGGTAATATGAACTTTACAAAAGTGAATAAGGGAAGAAAACTTTGAGGGTGACATTAGGAGTTGGAGGAGATTGACCACTTTAGAAAAACATCTTCAAATGAAGCTTTGAGATTATGGTACAATGAAGAAAAAGTACATGTACAATTTCCCATGGCAAAGGGATCAGCCGAGAATTTTGATTTTTGGTCTTGATTGCCACCAGCTATAAAAAAGGTTGGAGATAAAAAGGTTGAGCTAGTTATTAAAGTATGTGTCGGTTGTAAGAGTAACTGGAAGAGATGTAGCGGGAATGAGGTTGGCTGGGAAGCCACAGGGGACATTAGTCCTTGGAGCTGAACTGTCTGAGAAGCAGAGTTGGGAACTGTAGCTTCATCTGGGGAGTGAGAACTGCCTGGGGTTAGTGCAGGAGAGCAGGCTGGCTAAGAAATGGAGCTGTAGGAACAGGTTTAGGAGCATCTCATGAAGCTATTGTAACCGTCAGTGAAGCTTTTACTAGATAACATACTGGCAGGGATGGGAGCTTGGCATTTGGACTATTTAGCCTCCTAAATTTTGGGGCCTGTTTTGTGCTCATGTGTGGTTATGTGTTTGCAAGCTTCCTTTGTCAGATGCTGCTATGAATCTCTGAATTTGTTTGTAATGCTCTGTGTATCTCTGAGAAGACAGCATTATGGGCTGAGTTTCAGAGAAGCTGCTTTGTCTGTGAAGGTGATCAGGGCATCAAATGCCAGAGACATCACTCTTGCTTTTTCTCACTGTTGTTATCTGCACTTCCTTCAAATATACTTCTGGCTAAAAGTTTATTGCTGATGAACAGGAACTGGAGAGGTGACACTCTAATGTATATTTTATCCATATTTTTTTCAGTGAAGATGCCTGTTTTTCAAGATTTTTATAATTGTGCTATCTTTACTCAGTTGACATCTTTGATAGCCATTACATGAAATTTGAAGTGTATTAGATCCACAGTGTTACTCAAATGAGAAATCCTTTTAGGGAAGTCTTTAAGAATTTATCATGTTGTATTCATATCAAAGATGTGCTGGTTTAGTTCTGAAAAACCTTAAGTAACAGCCAAATAGACCCCAAGGACAATCCAGATAGAAATTTATCCTTCACAGTGAAATCATCCTTCTCCTGGCATTCTTGTACCATTTTTACTGAAACTGGGTAAAATGGGAATTTTGAAGCTGTATTTACTCTTCTGCATCACTTCCACTGGAGTTGTGCATTTGCTTTCCTCTTCCTTTGACCTGTGCTGAATCCTGTTTGACTAACAGAGTGTGAAGTTCTAGGGAGGAGGTATTGTGCCACAGAGGACGAGACAGAAAACAGGGAGGCTCGCTTCACAATGCAGTTCAGATGTACAAGGATTATCCAGCTGAAAGTGAAAATTGTTCCCGATAACACCAAAGGAATTTTTTTTTCTTTCTGTTCCAGTTATTCGTGATGACGTAGATGGTTGTATAATGTGAATGTACATGTATGTACATGCATATGCACTTACAGTATTTCAGTAATCTAATCTAACAAATGGATTGGCAGTGATAAATACCCTCTGAGCAGTGCAGAGTCCTGCTGCTGTGGGACAAGCAGGGGCAGTGGGGTGGGTCTGCTTTTGTGACAGAGTCTGTGGGGTCAGGACTCTTACTGGCATGTCGATTTTGTGGCCGTTACGCTTTTGTGACTGTTCTTCATTGTTGATTAAATAGCAATCCACATTGAAAAAATAAAATATACATACAGCCCCCATGGAATTTATTTGGAAGGAATATTATGCCAGCCAGGCCCACTTTTACTGTAATCTGATTCTTGATTCATAATTGATCATAATTGAAAAAACATGAACAAAAGGTTGTATTAGAGGGCATTTAAATATATAATAGTTTTTGACAGCATCTCATGTATGTGATGTAACACTATTGTACTTTGTCTTCCTCATTGTAAAAATGAATTGCACTGAAGTATTTTGAATAGCTGTTATTTAAAAGTGCCCTAAATTCTGGTGGAAAACCACAGTTTTTCTGATCTACTTTTACCTCAGGATGAATAAGCAGTTTACTGAATGCCTTTCGAAAGGAAGACATATTAGTGGTTCTTAACACCTACACTTCTCTGAACCACAGACTGTAAGAGGTATTAATCTTCTGTGAGCTAGATTCTGCCCTCACATGTAGATTCACAGCATTTCTTGATATGAGCAGGAGCCATACAATTGCATTTGGTGTGGAATCAATATCAACAAGAAGAAAGACAAAGCTTAATAATAAACCCTCAAAATTACACGAAGTTGAGGCAGGTGTTTTATGATAAGAATTCTCTTTATGTTGTACACTTTCGTCTGTATGGAGGAGAGAATATAGAACATTTTGTGGCTGTACCAGAAACCCCCTGACATTGGCACATTTAGTGCTGCAGGCATTTAAGTGTGATCTGAAGAATAAGTTCAAAATCGTAAACCAGGATGGCTTCTCAGTAGCAAATGGAAAACTTGGTGTATGAATAATGCTATCATACAGGGCTATACTAAGATTTCTGTATGACTGGAGTAGTTTATTTTAGCTGTCTTCTGTAAAATAGGTGGTCTGCGGTGTACTTAAACTCATCTTAGTGAAATTCTGTGAAGATCAGCTGTTTATTTTGTACACAGTACCTTAAATTTATCAAAGTATTACAACAGATGGTAAAGTGCTATGGTCACAGGAATGCAGTTTTAGACAATTAGAATACTATAAACAACAAGAGTTCTACCCAGCTGCTCACAGTATTACTAGCTTTCAAATGTCTCAGTTTAAGAGTTACTAAGCAACAACAAATCTCATTCAAGTCACTAGGAGCTAAAGGTTTTTAGTACCTTTTCATAAATCATGTCTATTACTCTGTGGAATCATCACACTACCTGAATGAAATATTTAGATTCTGGCTCCTGTGGTCTGGAGGGAACATCAGTGTCCGTCAGAGTAGAAGTGCCATACTAGTGCCCAGTAAAGTTAATGCACTGGTTTGGTTTCCAAGAGAGAGGAGAAATACCTTTGGATTGTTTAAAACAGGGGTAAATGATACAGTGCTTTATCTGTGCTCGTTTCTCAAAAACTTGTAGTGCAAGAATAGTATCTCTGCTGTAGGAAAATCTTTTCAAAGTTTAAGCAACTGTTCTGTTCTACAGACAGTTGTGACCTGAAGCCCTTAGGTTCATGTACAGTGGAAAAAAATAGTTCTGATCTTGCTTTCTCTTTACCATCAACTCCACTTCTATAACATTACTTTGGGATGTTGAAGTTCATGTTCAGGTGTTTACTAAACACACTGTCCTGTTCTTATATTGAGGTAGCATTCGTATCTTGTTTTGAGGTACATCCAGAAGAAAAGTGTGTGGACATGTTCTATTTATGTAGTTGTGTTTGTATTTACCTGTGTTGATGCATCTGTAGCTGTCATGCCATTAACATTTTAACAGAAACTTTGGTATATAGTTAGTCAGGCAGGCCATAGCCAATGCTATAGTCTCTGGGATTCTTTCAGTTTATGGTTTTTTCTTTCCAGGAGTTGAGGGCTAACTTTGATTCCAGGACACTGGACTTGACAATCCTTTCTAGTCCTGTATTCCAATGTTTAGGAGCTCTCACTGTAAACTATGGAAAATCAGACATGTTGTACAGGTATAAACGTGTAACCGTGGATTGTCCCTGAAGGTTCTACCTTTCCTTCCAACCCTGATGTCTGTTATCTAAATGAAGACAAACACAGATGCTGGGATGTCAGTTTATGTTGTCTGGAAGGGTGTTAGCACAGGACGTTGACTTACCATCTTTTGTTTGTTTGTTTCTTTTTACATATTTTGAAGAACTATACTTCTTGCTCCCCCTTCAAACAGGAATTCTACCCTTTGAGTCCTGTGAAATAGTTTCTTTAAGTAGATCATTTCATGGGGCTTATTTTTGGTTGCTCTCGGCAATATTAAAGGACGTGGAGTAGGTTCAAGGACAAAACACTGCATGTGAGGCACTGAGAGAAAGATATTTAGCATCGCATCATTCTGTCACTTGCAATATGTTTGTCTTCATGTGAGCCGTAGCACCAATTGCTCTGTCTGACGAGTATGGCAAGATAAGCAGGGTTGAATGAGACCACCAGGCTTGTGCAGGTGCTTCTGGAAACGGTGCTGGAGATTGCCTAGGTGGTCCTCTTCCCCCGGGGCAGTGACCAAACATCCCACAGGGATGCTGAGAGGGGTTCTCTTGAGGAAGGAACGAATGCTGGTCTCATAAACAGTCTTCCATGCTAAGTGTTGATGTTGGTGTCCTGGTCAACTTGTTGATCAAGTCTTTTGATGGTGGTTTTACTTCACTGGTGCTCGTTCTGCAGTTTCCAGGGAGGGAAGCCTCCGCTGTCACCATGTGTTCATCAGCCAGCCTAAACGCTGCTGTTTGTTGCCTGCACTTGTGTCACGCAAAGGAGGCTGCTGGGCTTAGCGTTCTGTTGGCAAACTGAAAAGATAATTTCTGTGCATAAAATTTACAATCTAAATATAAAGCAAGAGGTGGGGGAGACTAGTCAGAAGAGGCTAAGTCTAGGTAATTTCCATTTTTTCCCTCAATGCATGGAATGGTCTTTGCATCACCTTCAGAACAGTATTTGAGGATCACCAAAATGGAAGTGAAGCTTGTTACAAATTCACAGTCATTCACCTGATTTAGTCCAAATGTCAGTGGTTTTGTTCTTTGTTATCTTGGCAGGCTTTAGCAAGAGGAAATATTTTCTGTATGTTCTCACTTTTCTCCTTTATCCCACCTTTTTGACCTTTTCATATAATCCACATAGACATGGTAAATGGATTTTAACTGGGTAGTCCACAATTGACATGAATATATTAGCATCAATTTAAGTTTTAGCTATGTTGTTAGTTACATTTAAATATTTTTGTCCTGTTGTTTTTGCGAGCTATCTTGAATAGTACTTACAAGATGGACTACTTACATGCTTATGTATTAGCCAGTTAGACTTCAGAGTGTTACTGGAAATGTTCAGTGTGTTGTGTTATTGTGGCGTTAGCTATCCTTGGGACGGGTACTTTCTTGAACATTTGAAGCATGTAGTAGATGCAGTTGAGGGGGAAAATTCCCCTCTCACTTTTTATTTTTTTTAAGCTAAGTTCTTTCCCATTTATCTTGTAGAAGTAGAAATGAAATTTTACTTTATTTATGTGGCCCTAAGCTCAGAGTAACTGCTGTTCTCACTCGGGTTATTAAGGTTAATTCCTTGAAAAGTATTGGTTTATTAGGTTAATTCCTTGAAAAGTACATGGTTCCTGCGTGGCTGAAATGCTACAGAAGTTCTTACGTGGTGGTGTCCTGGTGGTAGCATGCTAGAGGTGTGACTTCCAGCTTTTTGCCACTGAAGTAGGCTATATTGTAGAATGAATTAGATGAAACATTATGTTTTGTGTGTATTTTCCAATTTCCCTTCAAAGCAAGTAAATGTAATGATGACTTTTGCATGAATTGCCCTTCTACAAGCTAAGTAAGTTTTCATAATTGACATAGCAATTGTAACATTAACTATTAGTACAGTGAATGACTTCTGACGAGTGAGAATAAATGAGATAATAGTCATTAGCCAGTGTAACACCGTTTTCCTGAAGAAAGAGACGGATGGTGTCTTGAGGAGAATACAGTGGGAAAGCAGTGGCAGATAGCGTGTTATACTGAAATGCAACAGTAGCCATAGTTTTTTGCTAATGCTAGGATGGTCTGTTGCATCACTCTTCTAATCTGTCAGATCTCAGCTAATTTCTTCCCTTTAAGACTGAATGTGATCATGCAGAGGGAGACTCTGAGTGTGAGAGAAGGAAGGTTAAGTCTAGGTTGTGCTGCTGAATGGTTTTGAATAAATCACTCCATATCAAGCAAGCTGAAAGGCATACAGGCACTTTGTGCTTAACTCCTTAGGATGCTGATAAGTAAGAGGTAGATATTATTTTAAATAATACATGAAACAACATTTATCTTAGTAAACATCCCCTCCCCACTTCTTTAAGTAGGAAGATTGGAACCACAGAAACTCTTCATTTGTGCAGTGCTATAAAAAAAGTAAATTCCTCATGGCTGGAGAATTCTTGTAATCTTACCAGAATGCAGTTTGCTTAAGAGCATGGGGAGTGTCTAAAATCAAGCATTGCTTTTAGAAAATTGCAGTGGGAACATAGATATGAATCATAGTTCTCCTGTCCTGTTTGACAAAATGCTAGTAATTTTGTGCCTCTGTTTCCCATTTGTAATTTGGAGATAATTCATCTGGATTATGAAAAGACATTGAGGACAAGATTAATTATATTTTTGGACAGTGTATAGTGTAGTGACAGCAGTATTGCAATAACGAGTATTGCCATATTTTTGTGATACACCTTTTTTTTTTCCAGTTGTCTTTCACAATTCCACTGTGATTCATTACAGATCTAACCTTTGACTTTCTGACTAACAGATTTTGTATCCCTTTTGAGTGAGATTTCATCAGCCTGGAGAACTTTCTTTGACTCTCAGTGGAGTGTTAAGTGGAGATGCAGTGGCTAAATCTCCAAGTGGTGTGCTGATAGTATACTTTCTAGAGTCATTGCTTCTGTTTCTTTACCTGCTTTGAATTCTTCAGTGAGTGATGACAGAGGGAACAGAGATGTACATGACCTACAGTACAGGCCCATCTGTGAAGACCAGATGGCATCTGTAACAATTTTTCCAATGATTTGGTTATTTTCCCTTCCATTTCCTGTAAATTGTCTAGGGGAAACTCATGTGCTGAAACAAGCAAGAATAATGGAAGTGCTGACCTTTATTGACGGAATGGCATTTTGTGCTCTCTAACCACTGCAGCCTAATCTTACTTCTCTAATGCCTATAAATGCTGTGTTTGAAATAACAACGTAACTCTATGGAATCTGAACACAGGGGTTTTTCATGCCACTAAAAGAACAGAGGGTATCTGTAACTAAAGTGGTGTGTGGGAGCCATATTTGTGAGATTTTGCTTTCCAGCAATTTAATACTAGTCAGAACACTGAATGAGTATTATGGCAAATGTAACTAAAGGGACATTAATCCACACTATGTTTTCCCCAAGCTTTAATTTTTGTAACAGATACTGTAATTGTATCTCTCAGCAATATATCCTAACATTCACTCTGCTGAAGCAGAAAGTACAGCCTTTCAGTCTGCATTCATATGGATAGTGTGAGTTTAATATGAATAGTAATGATTTGAATGAACCTATGCAGCTTCATACATAGTATTCCTGTGAAACATGACTAGACCTGCAAAACAACTGGCTTACTTGTTTCTTTTGGTTGGCATTCATGTGGTTTGTTGTTTTTTTTGTTTTGTTTTGTTTTGTTTGTTCACTAAGACTGATATTATTGGCATCTGTGCCATCACCAGCAGGATGTAATTCCCCAAACTGTGTGTGTGCATGTGTACCCATGTTTGCAGCTGGTATTCTAGCTATGACTAAGTTTTCCCACCCAGTTAAACAGTTAACAGTTCGTTGCTTTATCAGTGTGGTCCTCTCTTCTATTATTACTTCTTACATCCATACATCAAAGTGTTTTGCCTTTGAGCAAGGGAGAGAATCATGTAGAGGAAAGACTATGTTATTAAAAGTTCATGTTCTCTGTAGAACTGCATCAGCAGGTTTGGGCATTTAATAACCATTATTACTTAGCTAGGTCATTTTTTTCATGTCATATTTTGTTGAAGAGATTCAAATATATTCAAATTTCTGACAAGTAGTACTTCTGAACTAGCAACTCCCATGTGTCCCCTCTTAAAACTGTACAGCATTTCTTTTTGGAAGTCTCTCTTCATTTACCTCTTCCACTAACAGAACGGTGTGCTCTGAAATGATTAGCTTTGCTAATAATATAAAATATTTTCCAGTTTCTTTTCCACTTTTCATAAACTTTTATCAAGTAACATTAGAAGCACCTTAGTATGTCAGTTCTAAAATCCATGATACTAAACCAATTTATTTGTCAAAACCATCTTTACCTCTCAGAAGCTGTGAGGTTTTTTTGGTTATAAATGGCAACTCTGGAGTCATAACACTAGAATCAATATCACTTTAAATTGTTTTGTTAGAATGTTGCTGTCTGCTAATGAGGTTGAGTCACGGTCCTAGACAGTGCATGATTTTAAGTCTGATGCTATGTTGGGTTTTGTGCTGTTTCTGGCTGTGTCCAAGACAGGCATCTGACAAATTACAATTTGAGACTGACCAAGCTTTTCCTTCTGCAATCACAAAAACTTTTTATGAGCCATCATACATTTATTTTTGCATCTTTACTTCAATTTTCACTGCTTCAGTTCAGTATGGAGATTTAATAAAAACCTTTTATTAGCATAATTTTATTGCATTGAAATTTAGCCAAGTTCCGTGAGCAAGGAACCAAACTAAACACCCCATGCAGTTTATGTGGACTAAAGAAATGCACCTTATATGCAGAGCCAAGATTTTTTTCTTAGTCTAATTGAAGTATTAGCAATCTAATCAGAGTTGTTATTTGTCCAGTTAGAATACTCCACACAGATAGCTGCTCACATCTATATCCCTAATTATCCAATTATTGCTAATCCCAAATATTAGTATAGTTAAAACTGATATACACAAGCTGTTCAGTATCTATTTCTTTCTCTGGTGTTAGGCTCAATTTTTCTAGGCTCCTTAGGGTCCAAGGGTCAATAATGCGAAGTTATCTTCTAGAAGCATGGTGAAGGATTACATCTGTATCCTGATAGAAAGAGTATGATGTTGATATTGACTATTTCTTCCTTGTTGCTCTTGGAGCTGCTTTTATTTATTGTTTTGTGTTTGCTAACACAGTTGTCCTGCTTGGTCTTTCTTTGTTGCTCCCCAAGTTCCATTTTATATCCAAGTTTTACTATATATGTGGTATGTTCTACCCAGCTCCCAAGGTTGCATTCCTTCACTAGGGATCTGACGATATATGATTTGTATTTTTAGCCCTGGAGCCCAGGTATCATCCTGTGCCGGTACTGTCAAAAGTCTCTACTACCATCTGCTGCTTGAACTTTTGGGGGCTTCTGTTACAGCCCCCTATCTTTCTTCAACAGCCTTCAAACTTCTTTAACATAAGTAATATTTTATTAGCACATCCTTGTCAACCCCTTGTATTAGGGTTATTGAATTTTTCACTGTACAAAACCAACGATCTGTTAGAAAATCTGTGTAGCTACAGATACATATAGATATAATGTTTTGGTAATTACTTGCTGTTAATTTTGCTGGTATGTTACCAAAATTACCTTATAACAGTTTTCACTGTAAAAGACAAATAAGTCTGGTTGTAGATATGAAGGACTTTAAATAAAGCTTCTGATTTTTGTCTTTTCTAAAGTAACGAGAGAGCCATGAGATTTGTCTTATAAATCTTATACAGTCTACAATCTGTGCACCACAGCATACCAGTAAAACGGAAGTAAATATAACAGGTCAAATCTGCTGAAGAAGAAATTCTGTCCATGGCCATTATCCAAAAATAGTCACTCGTAGAGACTGAGACTGTTAGCGAGTGTAATCTAGGAGGCCCCATTAAAAACCATGACCTTTAGCAAACAAGTGATTATTACCTCTGTCTTCCACTCAAGTCTTATAACTGATGCCTGACTTTGCAGCAGTTTGAACTTTGTAATCATCTTAAATGAATGCAGGTGAAAGACCTTATTAAATGAAAAGCAGACGCAGAATGATTTTGGACATAATTTGAACATCGTCTTGCATTAATGACATTTACAGTATTAATCAGAGACCCTGAAAATCACAGTTGTTGATGCTCAGAATAATTAAAGCATCTCAGCTGACACTGTCGATGCTCTTGAATTGTGATTTATATGAAAGGCAGTTTATTTGCACATAACTTTTCTTGTGTTTCCAAGTGCAGTCTGTCATCATTGACTATTTTTAAAAAAGGCTGAATTCCAATTCCATTGTGAGAGTGCAAAAATATACATTTTTTTAATATTAATCAAGCAATATTGCTGTGAAAGCTACAACTCAGTAAATCAGCTAACAATTGTAAGTGATATTTATAGAAGCTCTGTTGGAACCAAATATCTTCTTAACCACTGCAACCAATGACTTCTGTTTGTTACTTTTGGGCAATAGAAATGGAAATTCTAAACAACAAAAACTCTCTCAGCTTATTTTAATAATAATCTACAAGGGCCTTTTTCAGTTTTGGCTATCCATGTTTTTTCATATCTTGAAGTGCTCACCAGACTTTGTAGTTCAGTTGAACGGAGTCTTTGATTGTCTGTGCTTCGCTAGGAAGGTGAGAGAAAATGCTTTTTATCTCACAGCCTGACAAATTGATTTTTTTCTACAGAGTACTGCTGGATCTTACAGCTTAAAAGTGTTGTGGTAATGTCCCAGATCTATTTCCATTCACTGTTCCTCAAACAGAATTTGCAGTTTCTGAATTTTGTCTTTTTTTGGAGTCTTTTTGAAAGGAAGGAGAGTTTTTTTAATACACAAAAAGGTAAGGAAAATGTTTGATACATTATTTCATGACTAACTTCAGCAATACTTCCTCAAAGGAGGTGTGTTTATTTTCTTTCACTTTTGAAGTACTTTGAACTCCAGCTTTAAAATTGAGTTGCAGTATTAGATGAAGTTTTGACATGGTTTCTATTGCTTTAGTACATTATGTTTTTATTTTAGAGGAGCTATGTGAGTGATTGAAAACTCAGTTGTTCATCCTTGATTTTACTTTGAAATACATGCTCAAATGTGGTTCTCATCAGTGCAGGTGTCCTCAAAAAATGATGTGATTTTTGCAAGCACTGTTCTGGTGGGTGAATTGATGGATTTCCATGCGCAGGCTAGGTCATGTCAAAAAACTTTATTTGGCAATATTATCATATTATTTTATCATGTAAAATTGTCTTGCTGGAGAAGAACATGTTTAGGGAAATAAATTACCAAAAGAACTTTGGCTTTTGTTATGCAGATTTGAGGTATCAAATCTATGAACTGGTTGTTGTTCTTATTTGCAGTTGCCATAAAGACCTTGACTGTCGTTCTGTTTGGGAGGCTCTTAAGTTTCAAAATTATATTCTTTCTCATGTGACTCTGTATAACCATTTGCAATCACCATTTAAATTCTTGGTCATCATAAGCCTTGAAATGTTGTAGATTACTACCTGTAGGTATTTGTCAGAACAAGCATTCATGTAGTTCTCTAAGTGACTGATCACTGTAAATACACAGGCCAGTGTGTGCTTGAAAGAGATCTACTGTTCCAGAGTATCCCAGTTGCAGAATAAAATTAAAACCTTTGTATTTAAATAATGGCAGCTCAAAAGCACAAGATCCTGATGCAGTGGTCAAGTCTTAAAACTGCTAGAAAATGTTTTGGCACTATATGTATAGGGAGTATTCTGAACTACAGTTAGAAAATAATAAAACATTTTTCTGACTGCATAGCCATGACTATCTGAAATTTGACAAATATGAATAACATTGCGTACGTCAGAGTAAGTTAGATGATCCTTAAAGGTCCTTTCCAACCTAAACTATTCTAGTAGTCTGTGAAGTCATTGGAAGGTGTGGTTGGGTTTGTTTTGTTTGTTTGTTTGTTTTATGTGTGTTGTTTTGTTTCTTTTTTTTTAACAAGGCTGGTTCTCTAAGTCTTAGCAGTGTCGCAGAGCATTTATGATGCCAAAATGGTAAGGCAGATCCATTTGTTAGTAGGACTACATGGCTACATTTTTTTAGAACCTTCCTGTAGTTCAATGAAGGCAAACTGTATGTAATTTGTCTTTGATACAACAGCTAGCAGATGCAATTTACTGTGCTGCTGAGTTGACTTTTAGCATGATCTGATTTTATACCTCTTGCACTGCAGAATGTTAGTCATAGGAGCAAAACAGACAGGACAAGGTTTTCTAGTTGAAGAATGCAGGTCTTAAGCTGGTGGGTAGAACAGCTGAGAGTGTGGATTTGGAGATTCATTTGTTCCCTTCTGAAATAATTTCAGCACTCAAGGAGGTGGGGAAATTGAGTGCACCTGAGGTAGATATTTTATTTTGGTCTAAGAAAATACAAAGCTGTTCACGATTTCTAGTTTGGGGTTTGGTTTTTTTGGGGAAAGGGGGAGTTTACTTGCTTGTTTCCCCCTGGAGGGTCCATCATGCAACTGCCTAACTATAATAAAATCTCTTCCTAGTTTTTTTCCAGCTATTAATTGTCTGTGTTTTGTAAACTAGACGATATAAACTTTACTCTGAATCAGTATTTTCAAATTGACTTTTTAAAGGAATTTTAATGAAATTGTGCTTTGTTTATTGGATATAAACCCAATTTTGCTGATAGTGATTTTCATTAATGCAGCTTTGCATATGGCAGCATTTGTCTTTTGATGTCTTTCTTGCAGGTGTATTCATTGACATTAAATTAGTGGTTGATACCATTCTGATTTGCCAGTATACTGATCTTAGGCTGCATTGTATTTATATTTAACTACCTGCTTGACCACTGATAAGTATCTATTGGCTTGCCAGCTTACCTGCACATTACTCTATTGATCTCTCTTCTTATCTTGCATCTTGAACTCTTATAGTTGAGTCAATTTATTCCAAGAACACAGAGTACTTTTCAAGTCATTTAAACACACAGCAGGAAGATGATCCAGATGATAGTTTTATCATTGATTTTTATAAAAGTCTGTGAGGTACACAATTAAAATCTAGCTGCAGATAAAGAGATGCATTTGAAGAGATGAGCTTTATATTTAGAGGGACAACAAACAGGTTTTTATCCTCTGTTTCTGAAAACATCTCTGGGTAGGTTTTTTGGGTTTTTTTGTTTGTTTTTTTAAGCAGCACATGATTCTGAGTATTCTTTTTGGGTACTATTTTTGGGGATATGGGAGAATGGCTAAGTTTTCTAGGTTTGTGGGCTCTTGCTATGTAGTATGTAGTGACATGTCAAAAAGAGGTCAAAACCCAGGCCCTTCTGAAACTAGAAGTTTCTCTTTGTGGTGCTTTACCTTTACACTCAAATTTCAGAGGGCTTATGCGGACGCTGCCCTCAACCTTTGATTTACTGTATAGTAGTTCTCATGTACTTTCAGTGTTGTGCAACTCCGTCTGTAGCATTCTTTCACTCATAACGTCATTTCTTCAAAAGTTTGTTTTTCTGTTTCATGGTAACTTGTCAAACTCATTTACACTTTGTTGGTCATCAAGCCATTATTCAACATGGCAAAGCTGAATGGTTTCCTCAAAAGCAGCTGAAAATTAATAGAAATGGAGAGCTTTTGATATCTATGTGAGGTGTGGGGTACATTGCTGGAGGACTGATGGTATTGTTTTGCAAACTTGGAAACAGTTCTTCAGCAAACCTGTCTGCATTGCACCAGGAAGCAAGAGGAGGATAAAATACTTTTTAATAAGATTACTTAATTTGCAGAGATAACTTACAACTCCAAATTTTGTGATGCTACTGGCAAAGTTTTGTTAGTAAAAGCTAAAGAAGTTTCTGGGAAGTGACTAAATTTTTGTCTTCTCATCGCCTTCCTGTGAAATGCAAGGCCTGTAAGACCTCTGGTGTCTTGGGGCGTTTTCTCATCCAAAGCACAATACTTTTGTCGTTGCCTTATCCTTCTTCCCTGTTCTTCATTGTCCTGCTTTTTTTCATCTTGCTCTGTCTTGCCATATTCCAAATAGGTAAGCTCTGTTTAGTAAAGAAGCCTTATGTCTGAATTTCTCAGTATGTGAGTGGGGTTCTTCTAAATCAGCTGGTAAATAATGATGTACTCTAAAACTCTTGAAAGAGCTTTTTATCAGGAGTGTATGCTCTCCCTGCGTGCATATGCAGAGCTGGGAAACAGATCACCTTCTTAAAATGTGAAAGTGGGTGCAGCCACAAAGTCGCTTGACAGGAATGCTGTGAGATGATAGGATGTACAGATGGTTGATTGCAACTGTATCAGTTGAAATGTGCCATTTGCCATCAATACACTAATACAGGGGTGGAAGATGTTAAAAGTCTCCACAGTCCTCTCCACCCGTTTCCTTTTGTTGTTGAAATCTGTTTGGAGACATATTTTGAAGAGGAGAAACAGAAGGAGATGCACTAGAAATAAAGAAAATATTACACTGGAAAGGTCCTCTTGTCTTGAGATGAGAGCCCAGATTTATATTTAAAATACAAAAATTACTGTTTGTGTAGAAAAAGGCAATGTGACTTTTTCAGTACAGCTTTATGAAACAGAAGACCTACCCTTTCTGGATAAAGGAAAGGGCTGTGGCTTGCAGTAGTGTTCATGTTGGTGCTCCATGATATTATCTTTCCAATAGGTTGAGAATTACTCTTAATGATCACTGGGATGTTCAGTGACATGATTCTGAAAAGCAATAAAATAACTAGATAAACAAGCAAAGCTTCACTGAATATCTGTCTTGCTTAATGGTTCTTCAGTGTTCCAAAACATTTTATCACAAGATTGATGTTTGCTCTTTTCTACAATTGATTGACTTTGCATTTCAGTACTTCGGCTTCTGATCATAGGATCACAAAAATATTGTTTGAAGAAAAATACTCTGGCGAACATCTAGTCCAGTCTCCAGCTCAAAATGACTGTTGCCAGCACTAAATCAGGCCAGCTGCATTTGCCACCAGTTCTGCATTTGTGAGCAGCAGGGAAGAATCACAGAGGAGTTAAGAACTGTAGAAACAAAAGCAAGAGAAGTGGTCTGAACAGATTTGTATGAGGTTTCTTTGTTGAAATGTTTGGATTGATAAAACTGACTTTTGTTTAAAATCTGAGATCTTTTTCATATGAGGAGTTTTAGAACTGCTTTTCTTCACCACATTTCAACTTTTAGATGCTTCAGCAGATGACATTTGTTTATTCAATCAGTGTGTTGGAATTCTATTTGGAGGCAAATGCAATATGTTAACATGCAATGAATGAAATGAAATGAAAATTATCAATTTAATTCAGATAGAAAAATCTGTGTGCTAATACTCATTTTATAAAACATGTTTTATTTCTGGCACGGTCCTCTAAGCCATTGTAGTGTAGAGTAGAAAGGTGTATTTGTAGCCCAAACTAAAAGATATTTAGGGATAACTGCTTATTCTGCAGGGTCTTTCTATTTAAGCTTGGGGAAGCCTTAACAGTCTGTGTCTTAGATCCCTACCAGCAAAGTGGAAGAAATGTGTTATGTTTACCATTCTACTGTCTTATTACACTCTAAAATTTTTAGACACTACTGTATTGGAATAGCTAAATACATAAAAATAATAATATTTCCATTTAGAATATATCTATGATGTAAAACTGAAGAAAAAGCAGCTACCAATTTTGCAATACTAGGATGATTAATTTGAAAGACTGGTATGGATCCCCTTGTGTTGTATGCTCACTGATACTATATTCCTCTTCAAATCATGTCTGTAAACTCAAATCTAAATCTAACGTGAAAAACCTAATTTTAGTTATTATTCAAGAGTTTATGTGTATATGTGTGTCTCCACATAATTGTGAATTATAATGTTACTTGAAAATATGGACTGCTATTAGTACAACTTTAATTGCTCTTTCTTTCCCTGCTTAACTTTGCTTAAAGTAATCTGAAACCAGTTCTGTTTAACGTCTTCCTTTTTCTGGTTATTCATGAGAGTGGATGAACTGACTGGTTAAGCATCTGTGCCTTGCAAATCTGCTGTTCTGACAAATAGGTGTAATGGTCTTGTCTGCTTAGTGAAGTGCGAAGCTCCAGCCAGCCTAAGTTAATTTTGAGCCAACAGAGTTATTTGTGCATAAACTAGTGGAAGATTAATAGCAGCAGCTTTTACTAACTCTTTCCTCACCAGTTCCTGGGTGACACAAGAAAAAGTCTTTCAGAGCTCTGCAGTAACTGGTTGTCCACTGTCATAACAAAAGACTGCTAGTATAGAACTTCCTCTTTTGTAAAAAAATTACATTATTTTGTCAAGAAATTCGAAGTAGCAGACCTCCCACACTCTCTCTCCAAATATATCTTATGTCCAAAACATGCCAAGATGATAGGAAAAACTGTGGCCAGTTACTTTCTTAGAAAATGAACCTACTCTGTAGATAACTCTTCTGAAACTCATAATCTATCTTCTCATAGGGAAGGCAAACATTAGTTTATTGTCTATTTGATTAGTTAATATTCTCTTGCAGAATGTCTCATGATTGTCTTTGGCTTGTGGAGTCCGTTTACATCTGCTCCAGCTGATGGAACTGTTCCTGGTACACATCCTGTGGAATACACTTTAAAGAGCGCTGCAGCGCTGCATGCAGATTATCCATGTCATTTATCTTTTGGCACATTCTCTCCTTTGCACTAAAATGCTGACAAATCTTGGTTGGCTTATTCCCCTGGTGTTTTATATCGGTGAAAGGATCTTTGGCAAAATTAATGCCAACTATTTCATAGGCTGAGAAACTTTCTGCTATATTCCCTGTTTTGTACAAAGCAGCATGAGGCTGCTGTGCTCCCACAGTACTTCCGAAGAGTGTCCTGGTTTCAGCTGGGATAGAGTTAATTTTCTTCTTAGTAGCTGGTACAGTGCTGTGTTTTGGATTTAGTGTGAGAATAATGTTGATAACACGCTGATGTTTTAGTTGTTGCTAAGTAGGGCTTATCCTAAGTTAAGGATTTTTCAGTTCCCCATGCTCTGCCAGCGAGGAGATGCACAAGAAGCTGGGAGGAAGCATGGCCAGGGCAGCTGACCTGAACTAGCCGCAGGGATATTCCATACCATAGGACGTCATGCCCAGTATATAAACTGGGGGAGCTGGCCAGGAGGGGCGGATCACTGCTTGGGCGTTGGTCAGGGGGTGGTGAGCAATTGCATTGTGCATCATTTGCCTCATCTTGGTGGTGTGGGGTTTTTTTGGGGGGGGGGTTCTTTTTTTTTTGTTATATTCCTTTTAATTACTATTATTATTACTTATTATTAGTAGTATTATATTTTATTTTACTTTCGTTATTAAATTGCTCTTATCTGAACCCATAAGTTTTACTTTTTTTTTTGATTCCCTCCCCCATCCCACTGGGAGGGGGAGAAGCGAGCGAGCAGCTGCATGGTGCTTAGTTGCTGGCTGGGGTAAACCACCATGACACGAGTTGGCTTCCAGCATTGCTGTTGGCAGCCATCTGTGGAAGTCAGGCATAATGTGTGCCGGTCACTTCTTAATCTGCAATCTACTTAGGGAGGCCGTGTGGATGTGCTGATAAAGCACGTCACTTGGCAACACCACTTGTGCTTTCCCCTTAACCAATAATGGGACTGTGCCTTGCAAAACACCCCATAATAGACACTTTTTAAGTCCAAGCTTTGTATGTGGTGAAATTTTTGCTATTGGAGTTCTCCTATCACTATAGTACCTTCACTTTGGAGGTACTGTCATGGTTCTAAGTTGATGATGAATTCTCTTATTAGCAGGTAAGATAGAAACCAATGTTCTGAATTAATATAGATATGCCATGGAGCATTGAATTAAAAAAAAACCCACAGATTCTATAAACAACTCTGAGATTTAATCTCTTGGCCAAGTCATATGCAGTATACTAAATACTTATTAAGGATAAGCTGTTTCTACTTTTAGAGCAAACATTAAATGGCAGATGCCCACAATTCTGATACCAGATGCCAGTGATGGAAAGGATTTGTGACCTAAATACTCCTGAACAATTTCTTCCCTAAATGCACATTCACAGTGGCATATGACTTAACTGATGTAGGTAACTGGAGTGGTCTTTTTTTATCTCTGCTCATGTTAGGATAGATACATTGGCAAGGTGCTGTTGATACCATTCTTTTTAACTAAAATATGCCTTGCTCTTTTGACAGGGAAAAAAAGTATAAAAGGTGTGGAGTTACTCTGTTTAGTGAAATCATTTAAAACACTCTGACTTCAGTGTGGAAGCCTGTAAACCAATGCTTTAACTAGGATCTGAAAGGACTAAAGAAAAGTATATTGCTCACCTTCCCCAAAGGGGGAACTCTTGGGTATTTTGGGTTCCTTCCCATTGTACAGTGAAAGGGGTCATACCAGTGCTGAGGTATGCAGAAAGATTAGATTCTCTGGGGGAAAGAAGGGTTTGTGAGGACAGAGTGGATGCAGGAGGCTTGTTTTTTCCTTTCCAACCCAACTAGAAGCCCTAAGCTTGCTGCAGAATTAATCAGAGGAGGTTCTTTTGTACTATGTTATGCATAAGGTCAGATTAGACTGCCATAATGGTCTCTGGGAGCTTTGTATTAAAACAGTCAAACAAAAATACATTCTCCTGTGAAATTCTAAGACCTAGGTTACCCAAGGTAGAGAAGGTTCCTTTTGTTTCAGGAGGACTTGGCAGCTTTCCCAGTACAGGATCCTATTTTTTTCTTCTTACATGTTTATTTATTTATTTTTAACTTAAACAGAACTAAATATTTTTTAACAGTCCTCACTTTTCCCTGTCTGGGGCTGTATGAGCCTGCAAATGGCACTTAGGCAGGGATCAAGAGGTCCCAATCTATGGTGGATTCTAGCATTCTTTTAAAGGCTGGTGATAACCAGCTTTAGCTGGTGAGATGGCTGTGCACTTGTCACGGGCCATGGTGCCCTACACGTTGGGTGAAGGTGTACCTACCTACCTTCCGCTGCTGGTCGCCCTTCTGATTCTGTTAAGTGAGCAAAGGCTGCTGTACAACTAACTCCAGCTGGACGAATTTTAATATCCACCTACTCATCTGGATCCTAGCTGATAGGGCAAGTTTTGTGTACGTCCACAGTCTCCTCTGAGGTGAATGCGAAATGATTTGTTGTCCCTTGTGCAAATGTTTCTCCTGGGTTGGTGGTCGAATAGCTTGTCACAGATACCATCCAGTCTAAAGTTTCAGCACTGAGAACCATTTTAAATATTTATCTTCATAATCTCCCTTTTCTTTTTTCAGGAATATTATGTTTGTATCTTTATTTAAAAAAGTAAAAAAAAATTAGTTAAACACAGAGTAAGCAATGGCCTTTCTGTACATGTCTGGCTGTGTATATTTTGAGGATAAAATCGGTCCTTGAATCTAAATGTGTCTACTGTTGTCTCTCTCTTCCCCCCCCTCCCCCCAAAAAATTGCTTTTTTATTTGATGTTTCTGTTGCCTTGTTTCAAGTGTTTTCATCTATTTGTGTTTGCTTTCTCCTTTCCCATAAATTCTATTTGTCTCGTCCATACTGGCAGGCTATTCGCCAATGACGTGTGGTAATGCTTTTTTAGAAATGTTCCGATTTTGCAGATGGATTAACCTAAAAATTAAGAAACTGTGATGCTTTGGTTCAGGTGTGTTTACAGTGCCTTTCAACAGATAAAGTGGAAGTTTGATCTGTAATTATAATAAACCTTATCCCCTAATTCTATTTATTTGCCAGAAGTTCATATGGAAAATTGGTGGTGATAGAGGAGGGACATTACTGATATTCAGTGTTGAATCAGAGTTGTAATGGAAGTTCTAACCAGAAGCAGAAATTTTTTAAAAAATATGAACTGTAGAAGAAAATCATAATGAATCACTAGCCTTCTTGTTAGAGTTGATGTTATCACTAAACATGTTCTGTACTCTTAAATTATGTGGTATTTGAATTTTTGTGTCACATCTAAAGACTAGGCATGTAATGTAGATGAAGTGTAGTTGGTGCAACTTGAGAAGAAACTTCTGCATTTATTTCCTGACAGCAGCACTAAATTACTTTCTAAAGACTTCTGAATACAGACAAGGTACACAAACATGGCTGACGCAAATTAATTTGAAACATCTGTTCATTTTTAGAAAGTGTTTCCTCCTTTTTGCCTTTCTCTGCTTGCATATTCCAAACAAAACAATGCTAGTAAGCCAAAGACAGCTTACCTGCTGTAATGGAAAATAGAAAATACTGGAAAATGTCAAATAACAACAAAACATCGTGTTCTGGTCTAGTAACAAGTTAAATGCACTCCCTTCTCTTCGTAGCTTCTAATGGTACAAAGGGGGAAAAAATACTTTAAAGCTGCAGTAAGCAGTAAAAATGGACACAGCCTGTATTGCAGCCTCTGGTCAATCAAATGATTCTGTTACTAAAACTGTAAACTAAGTTCTGTGTCTCAGAAGGCAATGATGCCTCATGATGTGAAGAAAAAAAATTCCCCTTCATCTTTGATACTAGCATACAACAGAAAATTTTGACAGCATTACTTGGAAAATATTCTTTTGAACAGGAGTGCAATTAATTGATGAGACAACAGGTTGTTTTTTTTCTTTTAAGTGAGGTCAGGGATTTATAGGAAGTGTGTTAGACCAACAGGAGAAGTTAACTTTCACTTATCCCAAACACATATTTTAGGAAGGTCAGTGTCCATTGACAATGACTCTTGTAGAGACAGTGAATCTCTGGAAAGTTTGAATCAAGATGGAAAACAAGGGTTGGAGGTATCTGATTCCTCTCCAAGATACTCACCAGTGCCAGAAATTTCCAGAATGTTTACTTTGAGTTTTAGAGAAATAATGTCTAATAATATATCCTCAAAAGCATTGTAGTGTAGTTTTTAGTTAAAATACCATTTAGAAAAATGTCTGCATGAGAGCTGTATCATTCAGGCACAGACAGGGACAGAATTATGGGAAACTGGCCTGCAATGATATTACACATGAACAGCACATGTCTGCAAGGTAGAGAGTCCTTATTACTGTCGTGGTTTGACCCCAGCTGGTAACTAAGCACCACGCAGCTGCTCACTCACTTCCCCCTCACCCCTGTGGGATGGGGGAGGGAATCAGGGAAAAAAGGTAAAACTTGTTGGTTGAGATAACAAAAGTTTAATAGAACAGAAAGGAAGAAACTAATAATGATAACAATAATAAAATGACAATAATAAGAATAAAAGAATTAGAATACACAAAACAAGTGATGCACAATGCAATTGCTCACCACTCGCTGACCAATGCCCAGTTAATCCCCAAGCAGCGATCGCCCCCAGCCCCACTCCCCCCAGTTTATATACTGGGCATGACATCACATGGTATGGAATATGCCTTTGGGTCAGCTGCCCTGGCTGTGTCCCCTCCCAACTTCTTGTGCCCCTCCAGCCTTCTTGCTGGCTGGGCATGAGAAGCTGAAAACTCCTTGACTTAGTCTAAACACTACTTAGCAACAACTGAAAACATCAGTGTGTTATCAACATTCTTCTCATACAGAACCCAAAACATAACACTATACCAGCTACTAGGAAGACAATTAACTCTATCCCAGCTGAAACCAGGACAATTAGACACTACGATATTCATATTGTGTATCAGCTGCCCACCCTAGTCCCGGAATATTCTAATCTACAGTAATACCTCTTTATTATGAACTGATTTTTCACAAGTTGAGGGCATAACTTTTATAGAAAGATGGATCAGCAACCAAAAATAGAGGTTTATAATGCATGCATCCTTTCAGAGCATGATATATATTTAGGAGTTTTTTGTGTGCAGTCCTTCAGTGTATGACAGAACTGATACAAATAGTTCATACTGATTTATAGCTGTTTAAATGGTACTCTGCAGCATTTAAAATAGAATTTTGTCGTGAAAGGTAGTTTTGGCTTACACAGTATTTTTAAGAATGAGTTTATATAGTTCACTACTTGTACCAGCTTGTGAAGGGGGTGTAGGTGGAAAGATGAGAAATGTGACTAGCTCTTTCACTGCATTTCTAGCTAACCCAGGAGAGTATTGTCAAGACTATCCTAGACAATAGGATATTTTTCAATAGTATCGGTTTACACTAGTGCTACAGCAGGTGAGCAAACATGGCTGGTTTTGGAGTTGTGTGTACATACACTAATATTACTTTTTAGAATAAATATAAAAGGCTGAGTGATGTAATAGTAGATTTGAGAAGAACACTTATGTTATTATTATTACAGACAATCACGCCTTGAAAGAAATGGAGAATATCTTTGACAGAGTACATGATGATAAGCAGGCAAATGAGTCTCTACTGACTTGCATGGGTGTAGCTGCCATAACCACGTCTAGGAACAAGTTCTGTTACTCGTTTATCTATGTGAAGTACAGGAGATGGAATAAAAGCAATGAAGGCATGCATATGGAAAATCAGCTCATATCAGTGTAGCAAATAAGGAAGAATTTAGAATTATAGTATGCTGTAACTGACATTGCTTGTGAGAAACTGTTAAAATTTCTTGATGTTCACTGTTAAAGTATTTGTACTTATAATAACACATTTCGCTTATCCTTCCTATAAGAGAAAAAGCCACTCTATGCTGGAAGCTTGCTCTGGAATCTAGACAGATTTTAGTCAGATCCTTCTGACAGGATTTGCTTCCAACTTGTACAGCCTCCTTGAGCTCAGTGGGGCTTGCAGCTAGTGAAAAAAGGGCTCACTTCACACAAAAGCTTTTCTCTTAAGAAAAAAACAAAATGTTTTTCTCTCTTTTCCAATAATGATCACAATACTTAGCTTGGTCTCCACTTCAAGTAGAAATGTTTTGTCTTTGAAGATGGTAAAGGTAGAAATCTTTGTGTGTCTGTTCTGCTTTCAGTGGCGAGTCACATGGATTCGTACATCATACAGATATTATTTGTTTATATAAGTATGATGTAGTTTGGCCTTTTTGTTTTCTATCGTGTTCTTGATTTAACCCTAATATTCATATTTTCTTTAGAAATTTATTTTATTTTATTCTCCTGCTGTTAGTTAACAAGCTAGGAGGCTTGTTAATGAATTAAATAATTCTCCCCTCTTTTCCCTCTTTGGAAGCTAGTGTGTCCAATCACGTAAGCTTCTTGAAAGGAATTTATGAATGAATGAGAATCTTAACAGCTGGCAACTTCCTGAACTGAATGACAGAGGAGCCAATGAAGAGAAGTGCTCTGCTGGACCTCATACTCACAACAAAGAGGGGCTCATTGAGAATGTGAAGGTCCAAGGCAGCCTTGGCTGCAGTGACTATGAGATGGTGGAGTTCAGGATCCTGAAAGGAGGGAGCAGGGCAAAATGCAAGATCACAATGCTGGACTTCAGGACAGCAGACTTCGGCTTTCTGACTTCAAAGATCTGCTTGGTAGAGTCCCATGGGATAAGACCCTGGAGGGAAGAGGGGCCCAAGAAAGCTGGTTAATATGCAAGGACCACCTTCTCCAGGTTCAAAAGCAGTCCATCTCAATGAGTGGGAAGCCAGAAAAAAATGCCAGGAGGCCTACATGATGAAAAAGGAGCTCCTATCAAAATGGAAACACAAAAAGGAAGCATAGGAAGGTAGAAGCAGGGACAGGTAACCTGGGAGGAACACAGAGACACTGTTTGAACATGCAGACACAGAGTTAGGAAAGCCAAAGCCCAACTGGAATTGAATCTGGCGAGGGAGGTCAAAGGCAACAACAAGTGCTTCTGTAGTTGACAAAAGGAAGACTAGTGAAAATGTAGGTCTGCTGCTGAATGGGGCAAGGGACCTGGTGACAGAAGACATAGAAAAGGCTCAGGTACTCAATTCTTTCTTTGCGTCCGTCTTTACTAGCAAGACTGGCCTTCAGGAATCCCAGGCCCCAGAGACCGGGGGAAGATCTGGAGTAAGGAAAACATACCCTTGGTGAAAGAAGATCAAGTCCCAGCAAACCGGACATACATAAGTCCAATGGGCCCTGATGGGATGCACCTACAAGTGCTAAGGAAGCTGGCTGATGTCATTGTGAGGCCACTTGATTATCTCTGAATGATTGTAGTGATTGGGAGAGGTGCCTGAGAACTACAGGACAGCAAATGTCACTGCTATCTTGAAAAAGGATAAGGAGGACCCAGGCGACTACAGGCAAGTCAGCCTCACCTTGAACCCTGGGAAAGTGATAGAACAACTAATACTGGGAAGCATTTCCAGAAGGTCATCAGGAGTAGTCAGCATGGATTCACCAAGGGGAAGTCATGCTTGACCAACCTGATAAGCTTCTGTAATGGAATGACTGGCTTCCTAGACTAGGGAAGAGCAGTGGATATTGTCTACCTTGACTTCAGGCTTTTGACACTGTCTTCCATAAGATCCTTGTGGAGAAGCTGATGAAGTATGAGCTAGATGAGAAGACAATGAGGTGGATTGAATACTGACTGAATGGCCAGGACCAGAGAGTGGTCATCAGGGCTACAATATCTACTTGGAGTCCAGTAACTAGTGCTGTGCCCCAGGGATTGTTACAGAGTCCGATCCTGTTTAACATCTTCATTAATGATCTGAGTGATGGGGCAGAGTACACCCTTAGCAAGTTTGCTGATGACACAAAACTGGGAGGAATGGCTGATACACCAGAAGGTCATGCTGCCATCCAGAGGGACCTCGACAGGCTGGAGAAATGGGCTGACTGGAACCTCATAAAGTTGTAGCTGTGAAGTTGTTCATGAGCGTTGGTTAATTTTATAACAAAATACAATAAAAGTGCCAAAGCACTATCCAAAAATAAGTATTGATTTATACAGATTCCTATGCATTGGTAAATAGATAGTTGGGAAACTTACCAACTCATTTGTCAGTTAAAAGTCATAGACCTTATATCTCTTCTTCCACTTCCTATCCTCCTGTCAACTCTGCTTTCTTTCATGAGAGACTGAATATGATGTGGTACTCACTGTAAATTATTTCCTAAATAACTCTGTTGCTATGGCAGCAGCTGCTGCTGCTGCTGGAATTTACATGCAAAGCACTCCAGTAAGGAGATCTGCAGAAAAGTCATTGAAAATGGTCAAATTTGTCAGTATTTTTATAGCCCACCCACAAAGCGGTTCCTTATGCATCTCTCTGCTAGAAACCAGAAGATCTGTTACGACTGGCACACCTAGCAATGTAACAGAGGAGAAAGAAAGGCCTAAGCTATCTAGTATAGGGTCTTGGCTAATTTGTTTAACCCTTGCAGAGTGTAATTTGCTATAGGAACAAGACCTCAGTTTGGTGTTTCTCACCATCAAATGATGAAGTGCAATGTCATTTTGTGATTTTGCTTACAAAATAAAGCTGAGCTCTTTGGGAAAACAGCTTTTTTTTTTTTTTTTTTTAAATATGAAGACTGTACTAGTATACTAATTTTAAAAATATTCTAACATTGCTTTTGAAAGTACTGTAGGAGTTCTAAGCTTGTACCTTGAGACCTGCTAGCTAAGGAGAAGCCAAGCATTGCCACATTCACTTGACTTCCAGGAGTGGTTTTGTATATATTCTGAAGGGAGTATGACTAGCTGAAAGGGTTAGGTACATTTTCCTCTTCCTTCTGAAACTTTGTGGTGAGATTATAATTTTTTCCTGAGTAGCAGTAGTGAATGTTGTAATTTTGACTCTAGGAGAACTTATACAACAGCTATTGAAAGTTCATGATGAAATGAAACGATGGATTTGAAGAACCACCATAAAAGTTAAAAGGTTTGTGTGGTCCCTACCAGTTAATGTTTATTTGCCTTTTCATTGACATTCTTCACTTCACTTTTTGAGGTCTCCAATCAGTAATCGATTTAATCTTGTAGTGTATCTGTGAAGTGTGCATCTTTGTATTGTGGATATGAAGCAATATGTATGTCATATGGTACATATGGTAGGTACATACATTGAAATAGTTTGTTGATATCTACACCAGCATAGGGAAGAAAGCTGAGCTATTTTAGTCCATTCCCTGTAACCAGAAGCTTTTCCCATTCTCCCCTCATACCGAGGCAGCATTGTTCATTCTGATTGTGTTACTCAGATGGGACAGGTTGCTGATCAGTGAGCAATTCTCTGTTCCTATAGTTCCTATAGAAACTCCATCTATAAGGATGGAGTTCAGAAGTTTAGAAGCCATGCAGCACTGGTCAAGAAGTGTCCATAGTGTGATGCTGCTTGAGCTATGGAGAAAATCAACTTCACTCAGTAGCTGATGAAGGGTATCAATCTACCTGTAAGGAGCAGGTACCTATCAATCTATCTGCAAGGAACTTCAAAGCCTGTGTTGCCCTGGCCAAGGCAAGTGTTAATGTGCTTCATTGCACTAAAACATGAGTTAACACCAGATACTTCATTTTCCCTGGTTTAAGTGGTTTATTGGCACTTTTTCTATGGATGTACAAAATAAAAATAAAGGTCATATTTTTCAGTGAGGAGGTAAACATTCCTTGATTCCTTACTGTGATATAAGACTAGAGCAAATAAATGTAGATCACATCTATCCATTTTATTTATCCTTTAATCAGTCCTTTCTTTAAACAAAGGAAAATTTTAGCTATTCCACAAGCTTTGGAATAAAAATCAATGTTAAAAGCCAACTGAATTCCTCTTGAATTTTAATTACAGGTATTACATTGGGATGATTCGAAATTAAATTTTGACTTAAAACTGAAACCCAAAGTACAGATGACAATTATCTCCTGGTTTTGTTGGATTCTGAAAAAAAAAAAAATAAAAAGAAAATCACCTAATCCAAATAGCTTTGGGAAATTACATGGCATATAGTCAAGTTCCCGAAATGGTTCGGGTGTTCTTACTTCCTGTGCTTGTCCGCAAAGATTTGAGCTTTTTCTTTCTTTTTCCTTGTTGCCTGACCATCTTTGTTCCCCATTCAGTTGCCATACCTTAAATAGTCACATATTCAAGAAAAGGAAAAAGTAAGTTGTTACTGTGTTTTATATGCTCCTGGAAATAAATGTGACCAGTGACAACACTGCATGCACACTGGATATCAAGATAGCTAGATATGAACATTTGTTCTAACAAAACAATGTTCTTTGACCTTGGCATACCCAAATTCAAGCATTACACAACTTTATGCTGGCAGAAAAACAATACTAATTGTATTCTTAGGTCTGTGTTATAGTATGTAAGACAGAGAACTATTAAAATACAAATGGAGTACAAACAGCTTTAATTGGAGACTTTGAAGCAGGATTTGAATCTTAAAAATGCATTTGCTTGTGAAATCATTTGCAATAGCAGTGTGTCCATGAGGCTGGATGGAAAGCGAAAGTGCAAGCCTAAAAACATGGTGTAATATTTAGGGTCACTGTTCAGCTTTCCTGCCCTCGAAGTACCGCTGTTAAAGATGCTATCTACTCCTTTTATTTTTCTTTCAGTTCAGCCAATTATAAAGTTTGACTCCTATATGCAGTAATAATAACAAACCCCGCACTTTTCATAGGTTTTTGGTTTTGCTTCTAGTGTGTGTTCTATGTACTGTTGACAAAGATTTCAAGGCCTGTTCCACTTGCTGTGCAGATTAAAAGATTTTTTAGCCATGCTGAAATGGGCTCCAAAATAAAAATTCTACTGTAGTGTCATGGTTTAACCCCAGCCAGCAAATAAGCACCACGCAGCCGCTCACTCACCCCGCCGCCCCCACCCAGTGGGATGGGGGAGAAAATCAGGAAAAGAAGTAAAACTCCTGGGTTGAGATAAGAATGGTTTAACAGAACAGAAAAGAAGAAACTACTAATGATAATGATAACACTAATAAAATGACAACAGTAGTAATAAAAGGATTGGAATGTACAGATGATGCGCAGGGCAATTGCTCACCACCCGCCGACCGACACCCAGCCAGTCCCCGAGCGGCGATTCCCTGCCCCCACTCCCCCCAGTTTGCACACTAGATGCTAGTTTCCTAAACTAGATGGGACGTCCCATGGTATGGAATACCCCTTTGGCCAGTTTGGGTCAGGTGCCCCGGCTGTGTCCTGTGCCAACTTCTTGTGCCCCTCCAGCTTTCTCGCTGGCTGGGGGTGAGAAGCTGAAAAATCCTTGACTATAGTCTAAACACTACTGAGCAACAACTGAAAACATCAGTGTGTTATCAACATTCTTCTCATACTGAACTCAAAACACAGCACTGTACCAGCTACTAGGAAGACAGTTAACTCTATCCCAGCTGAAACCAGGAAATATAGGAAATAGATGTGCTAGTTGTGAAATAGAGTCATAGTTTTTATAGTTTTCATTTTTACATGTCTAGCTTGGAAATGCAGAGGTGTGCGTCTGAAGCTAGGCTGTCAATCTAGATTGACTTTAGAGAAGACTATGCTTTTCCCCACTGCTGATGGAAGGAAAGGATGTAAGAGAGAGATGTTACAATTCTTAGTAAATATAAAAAAAAAATGTTTACAAAATAGACTTTAAAACTAACTAGAAAATTTTGACAAGGTGCATAGATTTAGCATTTTAAATACCATTACATGGCGAGATGTGCTTTTATGAAGAAGTATTTTAATATATCTGCATTCTCTAATGATTTATTGTCGTGGTTTAACCCCAGCCAGCAACTAAGCACCACGCAGCCGCTCGCTCACTCCCCCCCATCCAGTGGGATGGGAGAGAAAATCAGGAAAAGAAGTAAAACTCCTGGGTTGAGATAAGAACGGTTTAATAGAACAGAAAAGAAGAAACTAATAATGATAATGATAACACTAATAAAATTACAACAGTAGTAATAAAAGGATTGAAATGTACAAATGATGCGCAGGGCAATTGCTCACCACCCGCCGACCGACACCCAGCCAGTCCCCGAGCGGCGATTCCCTGCCCCCCACTTCCCAGTTCCTAAACTAGATGGGACGTCCCATGGTATGGAATACCCTGTTGGCCAGTTTGGGTCAGGTGCCCTGGCTGGGCATGAGAAGCTGAAAAATCCTTGACTATAGTCTAAACACTACTGAGCAACAACTGAAAACATCAGTGTGTTATCAACATTCTTCTCATACTGAACTCAAAACACAGCACTGTACCAGCTACTAGGAAGACAGTTAACTACATCCCAGCTGAAACCAGGACATTTATAAAACTGATTTTAAAAAGAAAATAAGCCTATAAGAGTCATGCATACTTTACAATAATTATGTAAGTAGGTAAATGACACCATTGCAGAGTTTTAGACTGTAAAAAGTCCAGTACTGCTGGTATATAGTTATAATAAAAAATATGTTTCTAGGAATGATATATTCCTTTGGGCAGGGCACAGCTAGCATCCTTTTTTTTGTAATCAAATCACCTTGCAAATTTCAGTGAACTCTAAAGTTCTCTGCTATACCTTACTGAAAATGCAACCAAGATGATGATAGTAATTGTTAGAGAAATTTGTTGGTGGTAGCTTACTAAGCAGAATTTTTTCATTTGTAGCCTACATAGTTCAAGCCATATGTATTGGAATTATATATAGTTCAGTTGAAGTCACTGAATGCTAATGAAGTATGTTCTTTATTGAAATAAGCTTGCATTTTGTGTGTTGAAAATTAGAAGACTTCATACATTCAAAATGGCAACTTGCATCAGCATTCTCATAAAACCTTTTTAGCTGAATTTGGCTGACTTCAAAGGCAGCCGTTTCTGTCAATCTTTGAGATTTACATATCCTTCAATGCTGTAAGGCAGAGCAGCTTTATGAGACAGAAGACTGGAATGAAGCCACAGCACACCAGAGCAAATAGGCTAAATACTAAATATTTTACTGAATAATCTCAGTGCTGCTCAGCTTTCTTGTCCTGAGACAAGTATTTATTCTCCCTCTTTAATTCGTTAGGTTGATGGACGTAGATGGCTTCTGTTTCTTTAGGGCTTTGGATGCATCGTGTCCTTCTCATCATGAATCGGTTTAGCGTAAGCTTGCAGTGTACAAACCTCAGAGTGGCTAAAAATTCTGTGTTACTCTTCTGCAGTCGTTGTAAGTCTGAGTAACAACGTAAGGCTAATTTGTCCTGAGGTTACATACAACAGCCGACATAGGAAGTAACTGATTGAAAAGAAAGAAGTTTGACCTTGTGCAGAGCATGCAACATTATGAAACTCCATATCAAACCAGAATTTTTTTAACAGCGCTCAATGTCCGTGAAGCATTTTTACACGCTAAGAACAGACACTAGAAAAATAGGTGACTTGCAATTTCAATAACATTTCACAAAATGCCCAAAACCCCCATTTTCTTGGAAGAGATGGAAAAAGGAAAGGAAAAGGATAAGACTTCCTTAAATAGTACCATGGAGGAAGAAATTCGTTTCTTTTCTGAAATGTGAATTTCCATGCTTATGTGTAATAGTATGTTGAGGGCAAGAAAAATGGCAAACTGTTCAGAATATGATGATGATACCAGAAAAAGCTAAAGATAAGAAGTGATCCATTCCAGAAAATCCTACTTTTTATCCTAAAAGCAGAGAGAAGCTGTGATTAAACTCTTGCCTAAGCTATAGATGACCCAGTTAAAGCTTTGTTCATAACAGAAACTGTAACTTTAATCAAGCCTGACTATAAAATCTAATTATGTTTCAATGTGTATTTAAGATTGAGAAGGTATTTGTGCTTAGCTGGGGGCAACAAGTTGCAACTTTCTATATACAATTGTATTTGTGCTTGAGAATGAATGTAATCATGTAGTTCTGTTTGCTTTATATTTTAATTGATTAAAAAATTCTTATGTAAGTCTTCATGTATTTCATCTTGTCAGAAACACTTTTTAGCATCTTCCTGTATGCACACAACTTATTTTTCTAAACATATGCAACCCGTAGTTTTCTGTAGCTTGTTTTGCCTTTGCACACAGGGATTTCTTATTACAGGAAAATAAATAGGAGTGGAAGAAACTTCAGAATTAAATAATTTACCTGTAAGTAGTTTTATTATCCTTGTTGTTTCAGTGGAGAATGGCACAGAGGAATAGTAGTGGTTATTAGAAAGTAAAATATTTCACGACTTCGAAAGAATTGATCTTTGCTGCTTATAAAAAAATATTAAAAAATGAACCTTCAGAGTAAAGTGCCTGAACATTGCCTTGGAGTAAAATTAGTAATGGAATGGAAATTCCTATCACCCTGAAAAAAGAAAACTATATCACTTAGTTCATTAGACTCCTAGGCCATGGTTTTGGTCATTCCCCACTGACATTGTTAGCTTCATGGAGCAGTCTCACATAGTCTTTGTATTTGCCTTCCGTGGAAAGAAATCTTGTGTCTCAGAGTAGAAGTAATGGGTATAACAACCATCTACTTATTGGAGGTAAATGTATGAAATGGTTAAATTTCTGAATCAACCAGAAAGCTAAATCAAGTGGAGCCTCAAAACAATACACAGAAAATACCACCCCTCCTTCCTTTCTCCTGCTTCTTGTCCCTGGGATGTATTTTGTTTAGTGAAAATTTTGTGTATCGATGAAAGTGTCAAAGATTAAAGAAGATGAGACAGCTGGAGATAGAGGAGTTGATGCAGAAGAATAATAGAGTGTTCCAGCTGAACGAGTGAGTGAAGAAATGAACTTTCGTGTGTGTGTGTATGTGTGTCTTCCTGCATTCAGAAGAGTTGAATTCTTTAATTCATTTTAAGCAGGACTCTAACTGTGATTTGTAGGTCTAATAATTTTCCTACCTCAAGCAATTTTTTGTTGTCTGTAATAAGCTTGAAAAGTCTTGACTTGAACTAGCTGCTCAGACGAGATGTGAGAAATAGCACACTTGTCTTTGCAAGTAAGTGCTAATTCTGGTGTAAACATATTTCCCTCAATTTCTTTGTGTAAAAGCTAGGTTGTTTGGCTGTTTTTTTTGGTGAGGGAGAACCCTGCTATAAACGACACTATGCTTCTTACATGTTCTCCAAATGATGGATATGGCTGGAAAAGTAATGGGTGATTTGAGTTCTCTGTGTGTGATAGCTACTGCAAATGTTTCAGTTGTATTTTGTGACTGGCGAAATGAACAGGATCCTTAAATCTGTACTGAATCATAGAAGGGTTTAAAATGTCCTGTAATACATTTACTGATTTGTGGAGAATAATAGGTGGCTGACATCCACTGCTTTTCTCATCTGTAGCAATCTGAACCAAGAATCTGACCTAAATTATGCAACTGTTATCACATGGTTCAGACTTGCTTTGTTGCAGAGTGGAGAAGAGAGTTGTACTAATCATGGGGACACCCTTTAAATTAGTTGCTACATTTATAAAAGTACTTACTTTCACCTGTGATCATGGGTGAAAAAGTTAAATATTTAAAAAGCAGTAGAGAAAAAAAAAAATTTATTTAATATCTGTGGCCCTTGTGAGTTTCTAGTCTAAAGTGGATGTGCTCTTTTATTCTGACATTCTTTCTTCTAATTCAATAATGTTAAAATTGTATAAAATGCAACATCTGAAAAATCTGGAGGTTTTATTGTGAAGTTGTGTTAGGTTTTCAAGGATTTTTATTTTGCTTGTTATAGCTTATTGTCAGAAACAAGACTTCCACTCTTCAGGTACGTACCTTTGGTTAGATAAGCACAATTAGGCAATTGTTGTTAACACCCCCAGCAGCAGCTCCCTTCCATAACTGGCAGAAACGGCAGAATTACATTTATGCAAGAATATTTGCTGGGGGCAACTCACTCAAGTGACAGCTCAGAGCAGTCCACCAACTAGTAAAGATCAAACAATCTGGAAGATGCTCTCCACCTCCTAAAACTTATCCACCTCACCCCAAAGAAGGAGCAGCATAACTCTGCCCTGGAGAACACCTGAGTGTGAAGGACCTCCAGGGACACCTGGGACCAAGCTTGCTCAGTTGGATCCAACATGTTTCATACCCTACTCCTCCTGACTGCTGATAACCGCTGCTCCTGTCAGCAAGGAAAGGGGAAGTAGAGAGAGTCACATTTCTACAATTTTGTATTGTTTTTTATATTAGTAATAACTCAGAGGCAATAAACTTCCAAACTCCTTCACAAAGATTCATTACTGCATAGCAGTTAGTGCATAGGCTTCATTGACCCCAGCTTGAACCACGACATATGGCCTGTATTCTGTCTTTCCCTCTTCTCCTCCCTCCTTGTTTCTCTTGTCCTAATATATAATATTCACATATATAAGAAATAGTTTAATATTCTCATCTCTGGCTTCCACAACTGTAGTAGGTAGTAATTATTGCGAAATGGCAGACATAGTAGTGCTCCAACAACCCTTGCTCCAACAGCTAGAAAATTACAAGGTGTCAGTGTATGAACTTGGAGGCTGTCTGGATAATTACATTGATATTGTAACTTAATTTTCATACTTTGAGTGAGTTTGCAGTTTGGGTTTTCCAAGGATGCCTAAAAGTCAAGCATCAGAGTTAAGGTACTGAGATTTGCTGCTGTTATTAAAGCATTTAACATTGTGTATTGTAGCATTTCGAAATGCTTTTTTAAGCTTTACTTTTTTTTTCCCTCCAAAGGAAATAAACAATGATGTGTTAAACAAAAGGTGCTTGCTGAATAAGCATTCATTATTTCTGTACTTATTTCTTGTTTATATGAATATAGAGATACAGACAGGAATGAGGTTTGAGAATTCACGTCCTTATTCAAATACAGAATTTTCTAGTGTCTGTGCAGTTTCAAGATTTGATGGTTCCAGAACAGATCTATGACAGAAACAGGTCCAATCTACAGAGTGTAAATGTGAACAGAACTGTTGTCCAGCTCACAGGTAGACATTCCGGTTTGAATTCCTGAGGATTCAGCTGCAGTTATGAACGGGAGTGCCCAATACAGCCAGTTGTATTTCAAGGTAAAATGGCCTCTGTAACTGGTCAGAGTTTCAGATGTCTACTCTACAAATGTTATAGGAATTGTTTTAATATGCACAGAATATTTTTTCCTTTTGATTCTTGGAATTCTTGGTTTGTCTGAAATATTTTTAAAACAATGATCTTTAGCACATGTCAGGCATTTGGTCCTTTTAGTTCATTGGTTTATTTTGCATCATTTTATGAACAACTAGAAAAAGCTTCTTATTATGGGAATTATTGGTCAGTCTTAATAAGCAGTGCTCTCACCCCACCCTCTGTTAGGCAGGTTTTATTGTTGAACACTGTCCACTGCTGGACAGAGTGGACACATTATCTTTCCATTACACTAAATACAGTTCCATCTCTTGTGAACCATCAAAGCTGCGGAAGTTCCTTTTGTCCCCACTGTGATACCGCCACAAATTAATTTTGTTACTATAACCTTGGCAGACTTGATAAGCAGTGCTCTCAGCCCTCTGCTCTGTTAGGCAAGTTTTACTGTAGGGCACAGGCAGATATCAACTTACAAGAATAGAAATTGTTCCCTGAGGTGATATTTTTTGGTATCTTAATTCATTTTTTTTCTCATTTACTGATAAGTGGATGTTGCTTTACAAACGTACAGTTCTGTGTATCTTCAGAGCTGTGTTGTCTCTGCCTCAACACAGCTCTGGGGACAAACACTAACACTCTAGGTATACCATGATACTCTGATTGCTTCCTCCAGTCCTTCTCTCTTCCCCATCACCTCTTTGCAGACAGTCAACATTATTCTTCCTTACATGGCAGAATCCTTCAAATTCCCAATGTAAATGGGATAATGCCTTAGTAACAAGGATGCAAATCACTGGCAAGTCACCATGGCTTTCAATTTTGTTGTTAATTAGGTGAAAGTTTTTAGAACATCTGGACCTGCTACAGGCATCTTCTAGTACCGTTTCTGGACTTTCATCATAATGGCATCTGAAGTCAGATTGTTATTTTTGGTTATCAACACATTCTGCTAACAGTTAAGCTTCTTTATTTGGTTACCCTGTGGTAACCAAATCTTTGAAAATGCTGCTAACCCGAATCTTGCCATCACTCCACCCCCAAATTTTGTACTTTGCTTTGACACACATTCTGTGATCAGACCTTGGCATATCTTAGAAGCAGTGTATCTGTCATAGTGTATAATGAATGGTGTAGCCCTGCAGCTGCTCTCTGTTTCTCAAGGGAAAGTAAAGTTCCAACTCTTATCAAAGATATGAAAGTTGTTTGTCTCTAATTTGATACTACAGCTAATTCATTTTGTCATAAAAACCTGTGAACTCAGGTTTGTGTCCAAGAAGTCAAAGCCTAGAGCCCCTTACATGTTCACCTTAGTTCATTAGATGCTATAGAATCTTACTCTGTAGAGTATAAAATCGGGTAACTCTGGACTTCCAGAAAAATCAGTAGAACTAGTTCAGGGATTAATCTGGCTCTAAGCTTCCATGATCCATAATGAGAACTTCATATGTGTCTAGCCCATTTGTAACTTCAGTCAAGATTTTCTGATATCTACAGGTTGTCTACTTAGAGCAACTGTTAACAAAATCCTTTTTAAAGGAAGCGATCATGACTATATAGTTGAAGAGATCTCTAGTCTTTATACTTGTTGAAGGCATTAGGAACCTACTTAACTAAATCCTGTGTTCTTTATCTTAATTATTTTTTCCATTGGAACTTTCCTTCAGTTTTGAGAGAGCTTGCATGCATAAGGTATGCAAAATTTGTCCCTAAATCCCTAGAGTGCTTAGGAGAACACAAACTGGCATCTCTGTCTGCCCACAGTTCTTCTTGTTGGCATGAAATCCAGAGACTGAGATTTTTTTGCTTTACATTTATCCTCTATACCAGGAGCCAAGTAAATAGAGAGGTATGAATGTTCCTGTTAATGTAGAGCTGAATTTAAAGCATGTGTTCTGCTTTCTTGATTTTTTTTTTTAAATTCCTTTTAGGAACTACTTTGCTTTTTGGCATCACTAAGACATTTGAGCAAACATGGTGTACGTCTACCTTGAGAGCCTTGGAGAATAATGGCCAGATCACTTTAAACTGTAACTCAAGATCAGGCTTATGTTTGTTTGAAGATTAAATTCAAAGTGATTTGCAATGAGTACAAACGTCCAGTTGCTGCCAATTTTTCCTCAGTTCTCCAATCATTTTTAACACCAGCTCCAACATGATTTAGAGTCAAAGTTATATTTGTTCTGCAATCGTACTAAGATTGCAACGGGTATGTAAGGCTCCTCTGAATTTGGCCAAGACTGCTAAGTGGCTGCTGGCACCAGTTTGTCAGGGATTATGGCATGTTTTTTGTAGTTGTTGTGAAAATTTTGAATTGCAGTTGGGAAACAAGAAGCTTTTTTAAAATGATACATATCTGAAAAAATATACATTGTGAGAACATGCTATGTTGAATACTGAGAAGGAACTAAGTCTTACGTATTCCCTGGAAGACAGTAAGTTCTGCAGCTGGAGTTTTTTTCATTGATTTCAGACTAAGATGTGAAATTGAGTTCTGTACTGAAAGTTTTGAATATGAAAATGAATAGTGTGATGTCATGTCCTTCTTGGTGATAAACTTTTTCAAGGCAAATTTTCGTAACGGCTTAAAGTTAGAAATAACTGAGGCTTATTCTATGCAAGAAGATGTAGGAGACCGATTAGTTTGTCTGAAAAGCATATTTGACTAACCACGAGATAGTTAATGGTGATGCTGACATGAAACTGCAGAATTCATAATTCAGCACTCTTATGCCAGGCTTTCTGCAAATTCAGGCAAACATGACTTCAACAGCTTAATTGCAGTTTATGTTTTTAGGGTTTTATTTCCTACCAAAAAGCTACACTAGAATCATATTTTTTAATGCTACAGAATCTTGATTTTCCACAGAGATTGTGTGGCAAACTTCGCAGCTGCAGAATTTAAAAACATTCATGCTTTAGTATGGTTTGTTATTCAATTCTGGTAGTTTACTAATTACACCTATACTCTTTTATAAAAAGTTTGGAATAGATTCTTCAGGAAAGCATGCATATTTCTTTCAGCAAGTTTTGGTAGATAACAAACTTTTTTTTTCCTCTGTAATTTTTATACAAATTTTTTCAGCTGTCCTGTCCCTACCTACAGGTATAACCATGGAAGTCTAGCTGCACAGGATGAATTCTGCCACTGTTATGCCCTACCTCTCATAATGTTTGTAACTGTATTTCATTAAGTCAGATAAGTGAAGGCTGCGTACAGCGTGACAGATAATCAGGAATCTTAACACAATTTTAGCATACCTTCACCTGTGTCAAACTGTTCTTATGCCTTTGATTATATGACTTGGCATATCTTCAATAACAGATGAATGCCTGTAAGCAGGGAGGAATCTTTGAAATGGGTGAGTCTATTGATCAGAATGGTTTGTTCCATGCTTTGGCTCCAAGCACCCTGAGCAGAAAACACCATATTCTTTTCACTAGGACTTGAAACGAGTGTTGGGTATGTAGGTGCTGGTGAGTCAGAGTAAACAGAAACATGAATTCAAGTTTGATAATGGAACTGGCCTTGAAGACCTGTGAAGTACGCTCAGTTTTAATTGAGATATAGTAGAGACTGCCAGCTTCTGCTCCCAAATATCAATGCCAAATGTGGCTGTCTGTAAAGAGACAGCTAGAATTCAGTTGTAAGGATAGGGAAATTTTTAATTTTTTTTTTTTTAAAGTTTTATCTTTAACAACACTGTGAACTCAAAAGTAGAAAAATTATTGGGTGAAATTGTCCTCGAAATAGTGATAGAATCAGGCATTTTACTTCAGGCTTAGTGCACTCCATGCAACACTATGCTGACTAACAGCATAAAACTAACGCGTTTCCTGGAAAATGTTACTTGGCCTAGGTGCTCGTGTTATGCATTATTTAGAGGTGGGAGGATTTGCTATGTCACTTTGGGGGTTTAGCTGAGCAGGGACATTTGCGTCACCATGAGTATTTGGCTTTGGTTTGAACCCATTTTTAATTTTTACTGATGATGGGATTAGACATGATCATCCGAGTCATCATTGGGCCCTCTCTCACTTCTCAGAAGGTAACTACATGGTAGGTATTTAGCTCAGATGAGCTCATGAAACAGTTCTCCCTGCACCACTAAACACATTCCAGCACTTCATAATAAACTGCATATGCTGCCAGATGGTAAAAATGCAAAGCTTCTTCAAATGTATAGTTTAAAATGTATGCTGTCTCCTTTCTCCCTTATTTTTCTCCTCCCTTCAGGTTCTTGCTCACTTCTTTCCCACACCTTCCCCCATACTTTCGTGACTTCACTCTCCAGCACCGATTCTTCTTTTCCCACCCCTTCACCCAGCTGCTTCCATTGCTCCTCCAGCTCTTTAATTCCATTCTCTGCTTCTTTCTTTTTCTCTGGCTTTTTGCCACTCTCCTAATTTTAAAGCTTTAAATTCTTTCCTAATTTTTTCATCTGACATTGGAACCCTTCTTCCAATTTGTCTTTATGAGCTTCTTCAGGAATTCTCAGTTTAGAGAGAAACTAGAGGGGTGCAGTTAACACTTGGCACCTTCTTCAGTTCTGTGTGTGTCCAGTGGCACTTAAATCATAACATAAATTAATCAGTTTTTGCTTTCTGCTTATGTAAGTTGATGTAACATATTTATTGCTAAAATCAAAGCAGTTCTGTACCTTAATATGGATAGCAGATGCGGTTTTCAGAAAGACTAAAAGACCACTCCTTTAAATGTACCATTCGCAGATTATTTGCTCTGCCTTGGTCTTTTTATACTTCCTTACCAACTAAAAGCAGTTCTAATGCTGGGTGGTAGGGTTGCTTCCAAATTTCAAGAGACCTGAAATGCATTTGCTTTGTTTTAAATGAACTTCTTAAGCTTTGGTTTTCCCTGATTATGTTTTTGCAAAACAAAGCACCTTGCTCAGATCTTCAGTTTTCTCATCTCCCCACCATAAATCCTCTGTTTTTCTTCATTTGATGCAGTGCGTGAAAACTTTTGCCCATCTAATGTACCCATCTCGGTGTCAGACTTGCAGATCCCCAGGCATTCTGGGGAATGCGAGTTATCCTTTAGGAGAGGAGTATTTGGAAACTCGGTGGGGAAACCATTCAATTCAATAGGGAACATCTCACATCCCTTTTTCTTTTTTAAGGGATGATTGGGGTGCAGTGAGGAATAAAATGCCTTGAAGATAATCTCTCTCCATGTTCTAGTGTTCTGTCACGCAGCCACTGTCTCTTATGAATATTTGTTTTCCATTTCATATTAATTGGCATATATCCATTTGTTCAGTGATCTTTTACCAGTTTAGAACATAACTTCCTTCCTCTTATCTCTACACTGCCATCTTCTCAGCCTCACAAACGAAGATCTAAGTGTAGCTCAACTGACAGAGGCTCGCTTCATGGAGGGAAGCACATGAAGAGGGGTGGGAGCAGGAATCCCGTATCTTCTGATCACAGGATGATGGTGAATTTGAGCCTCTGCCATATGAAGGAGTAGATACTGTAACTGAAATCTAAAGTAGCTTTAAATGCATCACTGGCCTTTGGAGTTGGATGGACGTGTTCTGAGATTCATTTGTCTATGGAAATTTGTAATCATCAGACATAAATTATGACAGGAAACATTGTTTCATTTCAGCTCATTCAGATAGTTCAAAATTGTTGAATAATCCAGCACAACACCTAAAAGTCTAGTTTGAAGTGATTTAATTTGGCTTTGAACTTTAATGATGACCTAGGTAAACCCAAAATATTTTAGACTTTTTCCAAAATGCTTTTAGGTTGCTGCATAACAGAAATGTGAAGTGTTTTTCCTCCCATTTTAGGACTGAAAATATGTTTGAAATCTTGTCTCTTTCTTCATGAGACAGGGAAAGTCTTGATCTAGCTGTAGCAGCAACTGTCTGGTTTTCTGTTTAATCTTATTGTGTGTGTAAGAGTTGGGATTTGCACGTAAACTTGAATAGGAGCTGGTGCCTTTCAGTGTGAATGAAAAGGACTAGGTACCCAGTTCTCCTTGTTTCTATCTTCATGTCTAGTGTCCCATCTCCCTTGGCCAAATGAAGGCCATGTGAAGCCCCAATTCAAACAAGATTTTCTTTTGAGCACGTTGTGTGTTCCAGAATTATACATTTAGTACTACTGTATTGTTGCCTGAGGAAACCTAGACAGACATACAGATGGATCTGATGTAGAGTCCACATGATGTAAAAACAGTTTCTTGGGGATCCAACCACTGTATGTACTTGGTGAATCCAGCATCTGGACTGCACTCAGTGGCCAGAATTTTCCCGGATTTGCTAGAATGTTATAGACCAGGGCTTGGGACTCTTCCCAAATTGCTATAGACATGCAGTTGATCTAGTCCCCTCAGATTCTCTTTACAGTCAGTGAGGATAAACAGACATTTTGTGGGATTTGATTTTTTTCCAGCCAAAAGTAGATGTTCTCTTTAGAATAGGGAAATCGCACCCTAGAGAAGACTGTTGGGCTAAAAAGAGAGCTCAGAAGGATTAGCTCACAGGCAGATGTCTGCATTGCCTGATGAAGTCTATTCAGATGTCAGGAAATCCCAGATAAGTGCATTTCTTCAAGCAGCCCTTATAAGAGGGGGCCCAAAGCTTCGTAGTCTTTTCATCCCCACTGCGTTTCCCAGGTCCAAACTAAACCCTCTTTTCTCCTGTCGCTTTAGCTGAAATTGTTGGAGGCAAGAGACTGTACAGTGAGAGTCTGACTTGAGGAGCCAGAGAATAAATCCATTATAAGACTGAAGTGTTTTTCATGAGAGGGATGTATTTCAAGGCTTTGAGAATCTAACTTGCTGAGCAAGTCTTTCACAGAGAGTCTGTTTACAGACTGAAATGAACCACATGCCTCAATTTTCAGTTACATGGTATCAGACATACAGAAAACGTTGGAAAAAAAGGGGGGGACAAAGCCACTTGAGCACCACAGTTTAGATGGCAACCTTGCAAAGGAGTGAAGTAAATGCTCTCTCCGTTTTCTAGAGGTGTTTTTAAAGAACTGAAGAAAGTTAAATTTTTCACAATGTCAAGTGTTAATGGGCTGCTAAAATAGCTCAAGGCTGATGATGGGGAGGACAGATTTTTCTTCCTTTGACAGCTGAAAACATTGTCCTTTTTTTTACAGACCTATGGAATAATAATAAAACTAAATAATGACAAGAATCTAGACTGAAGAATTTTAAACTGGCAGTGACTTTGGAAAGAGGAGTGAGTAATTTTACTCTTGATGAAAATCTCATTTTCCAACTGAATTTTAGCCCAGAGGTTGAAGAGTAGATTGTATCTAATAAAACTCAAACCGAATCCAGAATGTAGCTTTTTATATCCTATTAGATGGTGTGAACTTTTAAAAAGTGCATCGCTGCTGTTGTCAGCTGTATAGTCGTTGTCATAACCTAACAGGATCTGCAATGCCACCTTTCCTGCTTTTGAGGAATGCCACGATACCCTATTTCACGAGCTCTGGCATTTAAAGATACGTGGAACTGCACAGATGGTGAAAATAATCTCTACTGATGGTTTTGAGAAATGAAATGTAAATGAGCACAACTCGTCCAGGCTTTGGCAGGGCTGGGGTTGGAGCATCGGCCTGCAATATAGGGAAAAGGAATGTGAGATCAGTGAAACTTGGCTAAAATGCAACCCCCAGCATCATGTATAAAAAAAAAAGGACTGTTTTCAGGGTAGGATTATACCTGAAAGGCCCTGTGCACTGTTTGTGCATGCTACCTCACTGCTTTCTGTGCCACTTCATAGGGAAAAACTCTGTGTTCTGTGCCTGGTTCTTACAAAGATAACCTAAACTGTAGCATTGGTTAAATCCTGAACAACCAAATGTGAGGCAGCAAATTTTAATTTGTGCGTAGTGGCATTCTAAAGGCTTTAAGCCATGCTCTGTTAACTTTAAGAAATGCAATTTACACCGGTTTCCTTTTGAATGGAAAGGATTTTTTATGCAGCAATCAATGAATCTTATGCAAGAGTTGAGGCTTTTTCTGATACTAGTACACATATATGAATCATACAATACTGCACGCTACGCAGTTCTTACAGCTTCAAATAAATGTTTCCCTTTGTCTTTCTTCATATCTCATGCTTTAATTGAGGAACAGTTTGCCAGAAGGGTCAGTTTAATATTGCTACCTAAGAAAAATTTTAAAGGATTTATATTTTCTAGTTTCCATCTGAACTTTTGTTACAAGTAGCTAATAGCTGGCAAAGAAAATCTGTGTAGCTTTTTTCCTTCTGTCTCTGACTGGTTGCACAGTGTGAGATGTGTGAGATATGAAGGTTGCCTGGGTTTGTGTCTGGGAGGTGATACTGTGTAATAATACTCTACCATATCCTTATTTTTTCACGAGGAATTGTACCTTGTCAGGTGAAATTTTATTTGGATTTGTGCATTAGTTTTCCTTCTTCAGAGAAGGTACCTTAAGAAAAAGGCAGCTTTACTAGCAAAAGGGTCATTGTCAATATATCTGTTTAAAAGCCTGTATTAAAGGTGTATTTTTATGGAAGTAGAAGTATGGCTGGCATTCCATTATGCATTGTACCATCAAAGCATTTTCCTAACTAAAAAGTAGCAAAGCAGCCTGCAGAGCCATAGAATTGCTTGCTGACTTGTGTAAGGGGAGCTGACACTGACCCACGCCTCAAGTTCTTATTAGCCATCCTGTCTCCCACTGGCATAGTGCTTACTTACATCATGCCACTTTTTTTTGTGGGCTCTGTCTCATAAACAGAATTCAGATACATGTAGAAGAGTGCATTTTTCAGCTGTTCAATCCATTTTCTTATGAAATTGAACAAAATATTAAAAATAAATGTTTGGCTAATTGAAGGATGCCAAGGGAACAATTTTTTTTCTGGTGACTCCCCATCGGTGACATTTCTGTCAGCCCTCATTGACTTATGATTGTTAGCATAAGCTGTACAGCTAAGCATCGAGCCTTCATAAAAGCTGGTAGAATTTCATACATGAAGAATAGAATTATTTTGCCCATATTTCTAAGAGATTTTTAATGTCCTTGGGGATTTTCCATAATAAGGAATAAAGAGGAAACTAAATCTCAGATGGAGTTTCTTTTATAGGTGAAAATCCTCAGGGAAGCAAAGCTGCTTCTGGGCAGTTTATTTTGTGGATTGTAAAGCAAGGTATGAGAACTGCTTGATAAGAGGTTTTTTTAAGGGTTTCAAGGTACATGAGTCTCTTGTTTGATTATGGAGAAGTGAAATCTAAAATGCTACTGAGAGAAACTCAGTTATACTCTGAAAACTGCAGATAATGGGCAGCCTGCCTGCTCATGCTGTACTTTATTTCTTAACTCGTCAGTGTTGTATCGGATGACACAGTGTCATTTGCAGAGTGTCACTGTGGGCTTTGGGGAACTTCCTGGTGACTGGAAAAATAAAATGATCCTTTTTTTTTTTTAATTCAAAATATACTTCATGCTATGAAGGATCAGAAATGGAAAATATTCTTTCTGAGATTCTGAACACCTGTAGCCCATTCTTTCTCAATAATGCCACATATATTGTGAAAGAAATCCTAAGGAAGGTAGAGGAGAAGAGAGAAATACATTATTAACTCACGTGCATTCTACATGACCTGACAGGAACAGCCATCTTCAGTACTTTAAACCACAATCTTACTCTTTTGGCATGTGACAAAAGAATTTATTTTTGAATGATTACATGAAGTCAAATTCAACTTGTTTGTAATGAAATTTGCTGGGTCTATTCATCCTTCATTGTCCTTTGAGCTTGCCTACATTCAAAAATTGTACCACTTTGTTTATAATTGTGTTGGTTTTATAAAGCTAAATAGCAGCATTATCATGGGAGGAGAGTTGAGACATTTTTGTAAGGCAGTTTTATTTAACTAACATTTCAGGTAGCAACGATACCACTTTTTTATGACTACGTTTAGTCTAAACAATACTATTTTTACTATTTGTTGTGGTTTAACCCCAGCCAGCAACTAAGCACCACGCAGCCGCTCACTCACCCAGTGCGATGGGGGAGAAAATCGGGAAAAGAAGTAAAACTCGTGGGTTGAGATAAGAACGGCTTAATAGAATAGAAAAGAAGAAACTAATAATGATAATGATAATGATAATAAAATGACAACAGTAGTAATAAAAGGATTGGAATGTACAAATGATGCGCAGTGCAATTGCTCACCACTTGCCGATCGACACCCAGCTAGTCCCAGAGCGGCGATTCCCCGCTCCCACACCCCCCAGTTCCTATACTAGATGTGACATCCCATGGTATGGAATACCCTGTTGGCCAGTTTGGGTCAGGTGCCCTGGCTGTGTCCTGTGCCAACTTCTTGTGTCCCTCCGGCTTTCTTGCTGGCTGGGCATGAGAAGCTGAAAAATCCTTGACTTTAGACTAAACACTACTTAGCAACAACTGAAAACATCAGTGTGTTATCAACATTCTTCTCATACTGAACTCAAAACACAGCACTGTACCAGCTACTAGGAAGACAGTTAACTCTATCCCAGCTGAAACCGGGACACTATTGTAACAGCAGGAAGCCTCAAGACTCTTAAACTGCCAGTAAAAACTGAACATATCTTCTGGTATTTACTTGAAACATCTAGGCCATATTGCAGTGCTGTCTTGACAGTCATCTATTCTCCTAACAGTATGTATTTATTTATAATAGCATTTATTTTCCTTCTGTGGCATGAAATGTTAACTGTCAAATCACTGTTTGAGTGTGAGTAAAGCCTTGCAGTTCTTTTGTGCATGAATTTTGCCCTCCTAGTTGCTTTTAGGTTGGTTACTATATGGATACTATCTGGACAAGGACTTGGACTGTCTGGAAAGGTTTATTTTCTAGGGTAGGCAGTGCTGGTCCCATGGGAGCACTCCCTGTGGTGTCCCTACAGCAGTGCACCTGGAGTGCAGCTGAAACTTGATTCCATGAGACAAAATGCTTCTCTCAGCCAGGGATGATAAAAGCTTTCAGTGACTCAAGATGTCCACACAAAGTAGTAAGGGTCAATGGGAGCAGATCTGTGAAATGCAATGGTTGGTGTGGTCCCCATCATACGTGTTTTAGGGATGTTATTTCAGCCTACCTCTGGTCCCATAGTGCCATTAATGGTTTGGAGCATATTTTCTGGTTTACCTTAATGTGAAAAGAATCCAGCTGATGCCCTCTGAGACTACTCCATAAAGTGAACCAAAGCACAGTTCAGTGGAAAACTTGCCTTAGAATTGGATTCATCATCTGAATTAATGTGTTAATGTAGATGAGTTCACGGTGAAGCTAGTCATACTGTTTGGAAATGGCACCAAGTAGCACTTCACTCCAGATATCTAAGTCAATCTTGGGCATGGTACATAGCACATGAAGCAGGCTCTCTACAGCTATCAATTCATTGAAGGCATTGAAAGTCAGATTCTTGTCATCCTCATGTACTGTTCCAGTTTTGCTGCTACAAATTTCCAGCTAATAAATAATACTAAGTTGTATTTTGTAGCTTAATGTAATTTATTTTCAGATTTTATGGAACATTATTATATTTATGTTAGTAATGGTATTTTATTCTTCCAAAGAACAGAAATCTTTTTCAAGTCCCTAGCCTACTTGAGGACAGCACTTGGAATTACTAAAGTATGAATAACCTCCAGGTGTGAAGCTATTCCTTTTAAAATTATATTTAATAGGAAGCATTCTGCAAAAAAAAGAAGGTTTTCCTTTCGGGGAATGTTGAAATTTTAAGCATATTTGGTAAGGAAACTTTGTCTGGTATTACTTTGAAAAAGAATAAAAAACTCTGAATAACTCTAAACGGATTTAGTAAAATGGATTTAGTAAATTATTAAGTTAACAATTGTAAAAGGTTCTTTATTAAATGTATTTTTGTAACTTTTTGTGATGAGTGCTGTTACTGGATGGGAAGATTCTATGAGCATTTGATTTTCTGTTGTTATCATATTTTTTGGTATTTCCTTTTCATTACCCCACTGAAAGGTACCTTTGGGCAATTACAACTGTGAATTGTCTTGGCAAAGACAATTTTCATCCTGATATAAGAAAAAAAATTTTTACAGTGAGAAAAATCATTCACTGGAATATCCTCCCCAGGGACTTGATGGAGTCCCCATCACTGGAGGTGTTCAAGATGTGACCGGACAGGGTGCTAGATAATCTCATTAAGGTTCCCTTTCCCACAAAAGGCTGGACCAGATGATCTTTCAAAGTCCCTTCTAACCTGGACTGTTCTGTGATTCTATGGGTCTAACATTTACTGTCAGTTTATCTTGTATTTGATTTAATGGAAGCTTCGTGTGTGTGTCTTACCTATAGCTGCTTGAGTAAAATTTTACTAAATTTTCCATCAGATTTAAATATTAGGAACTGATGCACATAAAACTTATGTAGGCTTAGACAGTTTTGTGCTCCCAAAACACTCCTTCACTGAGTAATGGGAATAATTTTCTCAATTGTAAAGCTTTATCTTCTCTCTGCTTCCGCTGAGTAATAGCTGTGTCCTCCCCTTGCTCCCCCATACAGCTTCGTCATCCAGGTTGGCTCTCTGAGCTCTCTATCTCAGCAAAGTGAAACTTTCAAAGAGCTGTTGGTGGCTATTAATAGATTAGATGGAAAATGTTGCTCTGGGAGGCCGTAATTTGTGGTGGGTTTTAACTGTCCTTTTTGGGGTGGATTGTTTTCTGTAATAGATTCATCTGTTTTCAGCTATATCGTATTTGAAGAAAATGAGAAAGGCAAAAAGCCTTCTGTTGTGAGGGGGGTTTGGTGGAGAACAGATGTAATTTGTCTCAACTTCCACATGTTAACTTCTTCCAGGTATTAATCTACCTTCATGGGAAGTCTCTCTCAGATGTCTAAAAATGCTTCCACTACTTAGAACTGGTTTGTGCTGTTTTAAATCATGCTGAGGTAATTAGGATATAAAAGGTTGTCCCACTGTCAGCTAGACTAGGCAGTAAGAAAGCAGTGTTTACCTACCATTTGTTCTGGTAGGATAATGCTTTTTTTCCAGAAAGATATGGAATTTGAGAATGAGGGAGGGCTCAAACAAGGCTGTCGAAAGCACTTCATAGCTCTGTCTTCATTACAAAACCAGCATGACTTATTTTAGGAAAGTTTGGAAGCAACTTGTAGATGATGTTTAAAGGGTATATTCAGTATGTGTTCTTTTCCCTGAACACACACTCATCTTAATGTGCAACTGCTCAATTGATTGTAATTTTTTTAGATATCGTGGCTGCCTTTGGGGGGAAAATGGAAAGACAGTGGGTCCTTTCGTGTCTTTCTTCCGATATGTGAATAATTATCTGATCTAATGAAATGTTAGAAAACATAGGACAAGATCTTTTCAGAAATTAAATCTTCCTGCAAGTATAAGGTAAACCTGATTGGGTTTCTGAGTTTCTGCCTTGAAATGAAATGAAGGGAGGCTGATAGAAAGGACTGTCAAACCAGCAGTGAATGCAGAGGGTGGGCATCTAAAAAGATAATGTTGCGAATGTTTGAAATCTGTCTTTGAAACATGAAGCTTAGTAGGTGTTTTCTAAAACTTTTGTTTTGTAAATATTATTACTGACTTCTTTGTTGCTGTTCCCTCCTTCTACCATTCATAGTCCAAACTGCTTAGAACGGTACCTGAAACCTAGACTTGAGCTGTATCATTTGCAGCAGAGTTTCTACTACTCAGCAAGAGCAGTTTAAAGAGTTTAGGTTACAGACCTTCCGTGCCTAATCTGCATCTAACCAGGTCATCAGCTTCTGATAGTGGAATGATTTATTTTGATGCCTGTGTGAAAATGAGGGTCTCTTATTCCTGAATATGTGCTGAGTACAGATGTCAAAATTGTAGGGTTTTTAGTCCATAAGAGATTCTGTGTTTTTCATGTTTTTTTGGTGGGCTTTGGTCTTAAATAGCTAATACTATTTTTAATTACTTTCTAGCCAGAGATTCTTCTTTCCTCTTTCCTAGAAACACTGAAATGTAATGTTTCTAAATTTTATCATTCCCCCTGTGTGCTACAGTTGCTCAGTGACATTATCAAGGCAGCAGCCAAAGGTTCCTGAGGTTTTGAGTCACAGCTCTGCAATATGGTGCCAAAATCCTTACTAGACTTCCCTAGCATGCCTGATTGCAAGCTGAGGCTCCTAGGGCTTCTAGACTGCCAGCTCTGTGACAGAAATTCTGGCATAACTTTCTTTGCAGTATGTGGCAAACCTAGGGTGCTGGTGTCCTCCGTCAGACACACCTGGCACACTTTTCCACAACCCACAAATTTCAGTTTTGAATATCCCATGGGATGAACAGTCTGCTTGGCATATATGCCCTACATCTGCAGGCTTCTTTATTTCACCTGCAACCTTTTGTGTTTGATGAAAATTTTGCAGAGCCGAGAACGTGTTGGAGAAGGTCTTCTGGCAGGAGGACACTCACTTCTATGTCCTCATTCTTCTGCAGGAGACAATAGGGTTTAGAAAGTACTCTTTTAAATTAATGTGGCTTTCAGGATGCCAGATACCTTTTGAATTTCATAGTTAAAGCATAAAACACTATTCCTGGAATTGTACAAGATCTTTTTCATAAAAATATCCTAAAAAACCTGGAACTGAGATGTGGATTTTCAGAAACAAAACCAGAATAAAGTACTCGTGAATATCAATTTCACGCCTGACTACCTTTTGTCCTTTGAAAAACTCCCCCTAATACAGCAATAGTATCTGGTTAATATATGTGTTATTAAAATATCGATTGCTAGGAAGCAAATTCATACACCTGAAGAAACTCAGAAATCTGAATAAAAAAGTTTTAGCATAAATAAATGGGCAACTCTAGGAAAAAAATGTTAAGAGTTTCTATTTCTGAGTCACTTATGTCAGTCTGACAGTACTAGTTATTACATATTTAATATGATTATTATGTCTTACAAAGCAGCTACAGTTTTCGTGAAGTTTTCTGAAAGCACTCAGTAATACCTTAAGACTGATAATAATTGTTTTAGCATAATGAACACGGACCTTGAAGCAATAGCATTGCGTGTTATGGCAGTTCAGCAAGCAGGAAAGTAAAAAACTGGCTTTTATAATGACGAATCATGAGACATGGTAGTTCAGGTAATGGAGACATGTGGATTTAATTTTTCAGTCAAGCTCATATTATTGTGGAGTAGAATGGCTTGGATCTAGCATCTGTCCTAGAAATTTTTCTACCCGTGCACACTGGCAGTCAAAAGGCGTATGCTTGTCTGTGTATACTTGTGGGTGGAGAAAAGCTAGCAAAAAAAGTCTTCAAAGCAATGTCTGCATTTTCTATTTTGCTGCTGTTATATAAAAGGCCAAGATAATATTATGACATCATCTGAGAATGTTAAATATGCAAATATGGGTTACTGTTAGCTAATGTTTGTTGTTTATTTTCCTGTGCTCACTTGTTGGGCTCAGGAGGGTTCTGTTTTGTAGAAGAATATCTAAGAATCCCAATTCCTGGGTGTTTGCTATAAGCAGCATATTTAGATTCTGTGTGTTTCTAATGAAATAACGCAAGTGTGAGTTTGTTCACTTCTGTAGCTCAGTGGACATCATTACTGTTATTTTTACTTGATTAAATAAAACTCAGTTCTCCAGAAATTCTGCTTTTACTCAGTGTTTCAGTGGGGTTTCTGGCATCACAAGGCAGTCAGGTAATTTACGCTGGTGATGTCAAAAGCCAGACAATAACAATAACATACAGCAGGTGAATTTGATTCATGCAGTTTATGAATTGCTAATTTGAAATGTTTAATTGTATCTGACTGCTATACTGCATCAAAATATGGAACAGGAGGAGTCTTTCAGTATGTCTGGAGAGCACCTACTGCCTTGATAACAAACTGCTCGGAACAGATGGTGTTCACCCAGGAGTGCTACGGGAACTCAAGGGGGAAATAGCTGTATTACTATTGGCGATGTGTAACTTTTCATTTAAGATTGTCTTGGTGCCTAGGATTAGAGAATGGAAAACATGATGCCAGTTTTTAGAAAGGACTTGATGTGAAATCTAACGAACTACAAGCCTGTAAGTCTTTGTGCTGTATAAAATAGTAGAAATTACTTTAGATTAGACTTTGTGAACAAGTGGATAAATACAATATAGATATGGTAGATATACCTGGGAATTGTCAGCATGGCTTTTGTGTAAGGAAGTCTTGCATAACGGTCCTTTTGGAGTTCTCTGAAGGACTCGGCACACCTTGTTGATGAGGGTGACTTGAATGATGTGCTGTACTTGGACATCCCAACATCTATGGACAAAATCTCTCACCAGAGGCTTTTATGAAAACAAGGCAGCCAAGACCTAAGAGGGAATATCTTTCCTTTGATAAATAATTAGTGGAAAGACAAAACCTGAGGATAGTAGTAAATTATTTGGTTTTGTGATGGAGGGAGGGAGGGAGAGAAGCCTTACAGGGGTTTGGTCTGGGTTCTGAACTATTCAGTATATTTTTAAGGGACCTGGAAAAGGGGATAGTGTAATGACACAGAAGGTTTACTGATAACTGCAGGTTATTACAGGGAAACAGGGCTATGGCTGACTGTGAAGAATGGCGGACGTACCTTAAGACACTGTCCGAATGGGCAACAAAATGGCAGGTGGAACTCTAGTAGATAAATATTAGGATTTTTTTCTTCCTTTACGTCATATATTAAATGACACCTTCTGAGTTGGTCCTTGCCACACAATAATAAGTTACTGTGTAACAAGGACAAATATCAGTCTGTCATTACAAATATAGTCATGAAAACATCAACTTAAATAGCAGTCAAAAAAAGGAAATAAAATGCTAAGAGTCATTAGGAAGAGAATGGAGAAGAAAGTAGAACATCAGTGCAGTGTTGCAGAAATCTATGGTTTGTCAGCATTCTGAATACTGTGCATGTTTCTGCCCTTCTCTTCTCAAAAACAAATGAGAAGGAAGCGGAGAAGACTCAAAAAGAGCAATGATAGCAACAGAACAACTTTCTTATCAGGAAGGTGTTGCTTATGTGTTCCATAAGATGAAACCACAATATTTCACCCAGTGTTTACCCTCTAAACAGATAGGAATTTACACTGCTACTTCCAAAGTATGCCTAATTTGATAGAAATTCCAATACGAATCAATTTAATATTGAATTTTTTTCCAAGCAGTTTTTCAAGATGCAGCTGAATCAGAGCTTAATGACATCAGTTGGACAGGTTCCCGTGAACTGCAGTGGACCGGGAATCAGGCATCCCAGAGCCAATGAAGAGCCTGCTGTTAGAATTTGGTGAACACAATTGCATTGGAGCAGGACTGAAGCTGTATTTTATCTACATTTTTCCATATATATATATATGTATATATGAATGTTCTAAAAACTTTCATCGTTCTTAAAGTTGCTCTTATTATTGCCAATGCCTGGATGAGATACAGTACATAAGAGAATGCAGTGGTGGAATATATAATAGAGGGTAAGATTGAGAAGATTTTTGCTAGTTCTTTATGTAAGAAAACATGAAGCATCTTGAAATGCAGAAAAGATATATATTAAACAACATTATATTGCATTAAACCAGTGTTAGCCGCAATAAATGCTTTTGCAAATCTCACTGACTCTGCAGGTTGTCATTTGCAAATAGGCTAGTTTCTCCATTTTTCTATTATTTGAAATTTAAACTTGTATTTCAATCACTGGCAGGAGAGGTTATTTTTAATAAGTATAAGCAGATGCCTTCTCTTGCTTTTGGCAACTTTAATGTGAGGAAAAAAAAATAGATGATTTACTAATTAATGTTTTTGCTTGCTGAGGCTCCTTACCTTAAGTAAGCCCTGTTTGTCACAGTTGCATGGCAAGCTTTTTGTCCTGAGGACTAATTGGCAGGCTAGATGGACTGTGACATTCAAAAAATATGGAATAGAATTCAAGACAGTAGAATGCAGCCAGAATTTTAGATGCTTCTGTGTATTTAATTTGTGGTACTCTCGATGGTTTTTCCTACTGTTTACAGCTTCTTCTGAATATTTTATATTACAACAAATTCTGCAGGTTTTTTTTCTTTCTTTTCTTTGTTTGTGTCCTGTTCCCCCCCCGCCAGCCTTAGAGTAAGCATGTGATTTAAAACCAAAATATTTCTTTTGGAAATTACTCCAGATTTTTTTGAGATGGTTGTGTAATGATGGAAGATCAGTTGTGGCTTCAATATACTTGTCCTTTAAGATAGTAGTCCCTTTGGGGTATTTCTTTTTTTCCTCTCCTTCTTTAGTTTACTAAGATGTTTTATCATTAACTGATATAGGACTATATCAGTTTAAGAAGTGCCCAGTATTTTAAATGGTTTTCAGAGGAACTTTTTGAGGAATCTTTACTGGGATAGTTAGATTCCACAGATCATCATATGTTCCTGTCTAGTTTTGAGACTGTGATTTGAAGCTAACTTTATTCTTAGTCTATGTAACTGAAGGTCGGATATTACTGGTATTATAAATAGTCAGAGCCCACTGAATCCACTGTGACTCCTAATGCCATTCGAAAAAATAGAACCTGATTTACTATTTACTTAAAATTGTGCATTCCCTTTGCTTTATCCAGACTTGTCCTGGTACTCTCTCTTTCCCTCCTTCTTCATAGGTTTTATATCTTTACTTGTCTCCTATGTACACTGTTTAGAATTAAAACTCATGATTGCTTGGATTGTGACAGTACCCGTAAACCTCAGTCAGGATCTGCACTGTGGTGCTGTGCATGACAGAAGAACATGCATTTTTTTACCCTTTGGGAATCCTCTGAAGGTTGCATTGTGGAGGTTGCTTACACCAGCAATTGTAGATTGGACAAACATTTGACAATTTTCCTATATGCTGTAATCCTGTTATCTTTTGTGGTAGCACATTAGTGACCAAGGAGACACAAGCCCAGAATACTTCGGTTTGGTTTTAATGGTGACCTTGAGATCAAGTTTAATTCTTGGTACAATAAATTTGAGTTTGGAGAAGAATTAATTTGGTGTTCTTTGTTCTTTTTAAAAAAAACCAAACAGACAAACCTGTTATGCTAACCATCGGCAAGCCATGAGTGGAGAAGTGGTAGTTTGCTCAGTTGGGGTATGGACATTTAATCACTTATTCTGTCTCTGAATTTGGACCTGCTCTTTTCAGAATACTTCTAGTGAATGCAGTGAAACAAATCTTCATTCACAGTATGATTGCAAGTTGGTGCAGCGATCGGCATAACACTTGCTAGTAGAAGTATAACCATGCTTCCTGTTTGCATTTTCATAGTCTGTCGGCATGTTTTGTTAAAGTATAATCAATCCTTTTTATACACAGATGCTAGTGCATTCAGTATTTATAGTAATTAGAGATCAAGTCTTTAAATTTAGCCCATCAGTGTCAAATAAAATTGAGTACCTATTGAGCTTTTAACATTATACCTGTAAAACCTGCAATTGGCATTTTTTAGCAAATATATGGATTTTACTGTGTTTGTAAAAATTTGGTAATTTGATCCTTGTTTACAGTCAGTTATGAATAGTTATCCTGAATGACAAATTAAAATAATATAAATCTTAAACAGACCTGCCTCACTTGAAACTGTTTTTTTGGCTTTTTTTTTTTTTTAATAAAATATTTGCATAACATTGAAAGCATAGGTGAGATGTTGACAAGAAGGGCAAAACTTGGTGCTTAGTAAAGTGATGGGTTTTCAGTTTTATTAATAAATGTCATGCTGGTATAGTTTATGTGTGCAAAATCTTATTTGTGCAACTGTTATTTAACTGGCGATTATGCCTTGTTGCTTTGAAAGCTAGCATCATTAACACGAATTGTACAAGCATACTTACTAAGACTGCCTTATTTAGCAGGGATAAATCATATCCTAACCTGTATCTATGATTTCTTGAAAGAACAGGTGCATGAGAGGAACTAGCTCACATTAGAGAGAAGTACGTTAGAAGTGGACCAAATTTGAGAAGCTTCCTTAAACTTGTATCTCCTCAAAATAGTATTTTAAAACATTATATGGGATCCTGGCATACCTCAAATGCCCGAATGCTTCAGCATCTGAAATACTGGTGATTCAGCAAAGCTTTTGATCACTGCCTTCATCTTTATGCCCTGTGCTATGCTTACCCGTTTACAAGTTGTGCTTGTAGCTTTGTTTCTTAACTTCTTTGGGGCTTTACACTACAGCATTGTCTGTAATAGAGAATACAACTGAGACCGCTACAGATTTGTGGACACAGGTTTTTTTAAATTTTCATGGCTATTTAAGGTGGGCTGTTTTCCAGGATTTTGCCATCCTTTATCATATTTTAATTTTCACATTTTTTTCTTCAGCCAATTTTCAGTCTGTTCTTGCAGCACTGCAAGAGATATATTGAGATATATTTTGTGAAATAACGTCACTGACTCTCAGGTTGACCTGGATGACAGATTAGTGTGCGCTAACGGTAAATGAATATATTGCATATGTAATGTTTGAATTCTCCACATATTCATGGCTTTTTTTGTGGCATTCCTACTTACATTAACTGGGAAATATGAAGGTGTATTTATCTAAGGTCCTAAGTTCTTCTCAAAGAATATTAAATTCAAAGTGTATACATGAAAACAAAATCAACTTCATTTTCTTTCTCACCTGTGGACTTTGAATCATACACATTTTAACATGTAATGGAACTTAGTAAAATCCACCACGGTTCATGCAAACACCTGTTGGCAGCTTCAGTGGCTTTTTGATCATCAGGCCTCTTGAATACTGTTTGTGAGGTATGTGAATTCAAATGTGAGAAACAGAAGTCATACATCTGGCCTATGAGTGTGATGCATTTTGCTTTATTATCCTGAATGTCCATAGAAAGCATGGACTCCAAAAAACTGAATAGTCATGACCTTTGAGACTTGATGTAATTGTGTATTTAAACAGGAGTTTAACCTAGTTGAAGACTATGGGGCTATTGGGAGGTTTAAGAATGATGATGTATGTGTTAAAATTTATAACTTTATACACTTTACTGGATTAATGCCAAAAAGCTTTGGTTTAGGAAAAAAAAGTAATCTCTGTTTTATGTGTTCTTTACAAGCTACTAAAATGAGAAAGGCTTGGATTATGGAATGTATTTTATCCATATATTTAAGTACAAATTTTAATAAATTGGAAGAAGGGATAATATATTAGTTTATTTGTATTCGTGTTCTTCATAGGAAACATTTGACACTGATTCCTTCCTTCTGTTTTATCCCCTTCCCCTTTAATCCACAGTGTGTTCCCTTATGATACGAAAGAAATGTCTTTTATTAATTCCTTCATTAACTGCTGAAATTTAACAGGGCTGTCTTGGGTGAACTGAAGTTCATTTCCCTCAAACGCTTCCGTTTCTGGGGGAAAGTTATGAAACCGTGAAAGGCCTGTACTGATCCACAACAGGGTAGGGACGAAGAAAATCCTCTGCACAGTTTTATGGAAAGACTGTTTATAGAAGAATGAGAGTATTAGATGTCTTAAAAAATTATTCAAAAGCCTGATATAGCAAACTCATATTCTCTCAAAGATTACCTTGAATGCTTCTGTACAGTTTCAATATGTTCTAATTGGAAGTTATTTTTAGTACTTTAGCATTTTCAGTGTCATTTAGAACACTAATAAATTTGGAAACTGTACCAATTGCTTTCCAGAAATTGCAAAATTAGTCTTTCAGTTGAGGATTCCAAGTGTATAATGTTCCAAGGCTAAATGTCAGTATTTACTGATAATAAACCTGATAAGAGGCAACTTCAGTGGGCAAATGAAAGGAATAATGACATGATGGTGCTAGAGCTAAATGACTTCATGAAAATAATTTTTCAAGAACACCTTGGTGCAATTTGAAAATTTGGATTCATTCAAATAATAAAATAGTTAAGTTACCAATCAGATATGGTATCAGACTTCTTTTTCTTCTAGATTTTTTTGCCACAGGCAGATGGCATCTGATGACTACAGTGGCAAGAGTGACTGCTTTTTAGTTTGAGACAGTTTCTTCAGAAATAATGCAGGATTTTGTTTAGATAGTTTGTTTCACCTTGTTGCCAGGAAATCTGAAATGACATGAATGGTTTATTGGAATGACTTCTTGGTTTTAAATCTTTTTCTTCTGCATTCTGTGTTTACATGTTTTGAGGGTGTTTTTCCCTTTGAAAAGTGTAGCACTATGCTTTTGTAATCATTGGATTCAGTGTGATTGATCATAGATTTTTTTTTTATATTGGAGTTTTAATTCTGATCTTTGAAGGGCTTGCTCTGAGTTTCAGATCATCCACAAATGCTATGTATCTACTTTTTCTCCAACATCCTTTGAATACTGAAAATAACATTAGCTAATATAGTAGAGTCCTCTGCAGGAAGACCCCAGGCAGACTTCCAGCCTGGCAAGGAATAACTCTTCCTTGAATGTTTAGCATAGTTGCATGTCTTACCTTCAGTAATTTTATCCTGATTTCCCTACTTGTTTATGAGATACTGTGGTGTCATAGAAATGGAAAGCAAAAGGGACTTCAGGAGATCTAGTTCCTCCCAAAAGTGTAGAAGGAAGATCAACCATAATCCTAGCCCAACCCTGATAGATTTTGTTGCTAAAACCTTCCTCTCAGAGAGGCTTTGCAGACTCTCTTGACACTCGTGTTCCAATGCTTAACTGTTCTTTCCTAACCTTTCTTCTTATTTTTATACCTATTTCATTCCTAAACTGTTACTCTGAATATCAAAGCACATTTGCATGAGCAGCATCAAAAACTCTCCTAAGCCTGGTATCTATTATTTCCCCTTCTCTGTTAAGAGTCACCTCGTATAAAAGGAAATGAGGAAACATGGATTAGTTGAATTATTGGGGAGGAGGGACGGTGTTCTCACATACCCCATACTGAACATCATGTTATCTTGTATGTACCTCTAAAGTTGTTTAACATTGCCCAATATTTTCTTGAGGGCCAAAATCTGACTGTCTAGCCTGTAAGTCTGTCTATAGGTTGCTCTCTCTGACTTTAAAGGAAAGTATTATGTCTGCATTTCACAAATCCTTTGGGATTTCATCAGTCTTCCTTGCTTTAGCTGACTTTTAAAATACTTCAGATGAATTAATCAGTCCTGCTGACTGAAATATATTTAACCGCTCTAAATATATTTAGCTTCCTCATTCTGACCTGTGTTTCTGCAGACAACAGTTCTTATGTTGTTCATCATGGGGAAGTCAGTACACAGAGTTAAACAAAAGTCAGGTGCAGATTCAGAGCAGTGAAGTGGCCTGCAGCACAAGAGTGACTGGTTCAACTGATGTTCTTCATCCAAACTGGAGATTTGTGAGATGCAGCAGGATGGCTCAAAATCTTGTGCTTATACGTTATGGATTTAGATTCAGTAATTTGTTTTGACTGTCTCTGGAATTGTTGAACTACCCGTGCAATATAGCTTTTAAGTTTCACTGAAGTAAGAAGAAATATGTAGGGCAAATTTTAATCCCAATTGAGGGTGATGATATTTCTGTCTTCTACATAGCCCTATACAATTATGAGGCCATAGTACCAATACTCTAAAGCTCAAAATAAATAAGTAGTTATCAGCTTGCCTAGTCAATTTTTGTCCTGAATGCTGCTGCTGCTTCAGTCCCAGAATCAGAAGTTTTTTCTGAAGCACTCAGCAGTGAAATAGTTAATAAATAATTGCTATTTGTTTATCTAGGTACATTGTGACACCCAGAAGTTAGGGGGGGGAAGCATTTCGCACTCCTCAGGATGTGGAGCTGTATTTAGAGACAAAGCCTAAACCATTTTAGAGTCATGCGTGTAAGTTAACGAGTGTAATTCTTGAGTTTACAGTTACTCTTTCTGGATGTTCATTTTGTGACTATATGGTTAGCAACATCTGTTCATGTTTTTGATAACATAGATTCTGTAGTCATTAAGACAACTAACCCTGAAACACATCCTAAAACAGACTAGCAGGTGATGCAGACTCTGACATTCTGCCTGTTCAAATGTTATCTATTATATGGTCTAAATCGTTATACCCTGAGATAAATCCATGATTAATCTAAAACATGAATACCCTCTGCAGTTTTGCTCCCTTATCTCAGGAAGGTTATATTTAGAGCTAAAAAAGGTTCAAAGATAGATGGCAAGTATGCTTAAAGGTATGGAATGAATTACTTGCTATCAGCCCATTGTTAAATTCTGCCAAAGCTGTTTTCCACTTCTTCTTTGTCATGATGAGAATTTGTGCTCATGAATTCCAAAATAGCAGAGCTTATTGGTTATAGCAGGTACAGATCAAATGCTAGCATTTTGTTTCCATTGTTCAGACTGTGCTGTCAAAGTGTATGATATTAGAAGCAGTAATCTTTCCCCTGGGATAAATCTTGACTTTGTCTTGGCCCCAGATTAAGAAATAGTAGCTTTTTAATTTCCTTGAGCTGTTTAGTGTGGAAACAAACTTAACTATAAAGATAGCGTTAAAAATCTAATTTCTAGAATGCTGGTGTTAAAAGAAAAATCTACTATACCCATCTGCCTAGAATGCATTTCTTGCTTACTTTAGAATGAGAAAGAAATTCAGAATAAGCTCTCACCCACTGCCGTACCTTCTGCTGGAAACTCACTTTACTTTCATTTACTGATTGGAATAATATGACCGGAAGGTATTAGGTTTTTTTCTCCTTTCTCTAAAAAAACCAACAAAACAAAAAAACCCACTACCAATTCTTATAGATTAGATTCAGGAAGTTTTTATTCATTCCTTTGCTTGAAGAATTTTACAAGTCAACAGATATTAAGAGTAGAGAAGTACTTGTACATAACCTTTAGTAACGTAAAACTGTAGTAAGTCATAGGTGCATATTTTATTTTAAAATTCTCTAAGTGGCAGCAGAATGAAAAATACAGTTTTTATAGGAAAGAAATAGCAGTGGAAATAACAATTTTATAGACAGAATTTGAAGTAATGTGTATTTTCATGCAGGAAATACAAAGATTTAGTGGCAGTGACACGGTTCATGAGACATTATGTGGGAGGAAAATCATGTTCTTAGAAAAGTGTGAAAATGCCTTAGGCTATGTTTATACTGGGAAGAATGCCACATGTAGAAATCACAGTAGTAAGCATGTTTGATCATGTGTTAAAATTGTTCTCTACTTCCTGCATTACTTCAAAAATACAGTTGATTCATCTAGGCTGCATCCATACTAAGTTATTTGAATGCCGACCTTTGAATGCCAATGTACTCAGGCTCGGAGAGCTTTGGGGGTTGCAAAGCAAGCCCTTAACATAAGCTGAAGAACATGCCCATGAGAACATGGGCAGGGTGAGCATATCAAGTGTGGCCTTGTTCTTGCCATGTTCCATCTGGCCCTATGCCAACTATAGCCAATGCCCTGACTTGCCCTCTCAAGGTATAGCGTGTTAGTATAGTATGTCTGTGTCTGCCTAGATAGTTCAGTCTGCTGTATTACTCCAAGGAAACCTTCAATGTGTTTTGAATCTATAGGCAAGCGCTTTCAGCTTGAATAAGGCTTGTATTCTAGACTTGAGCTCGTCACTGGTACAGTGACCCAATCCTCATGATCAGAGTCTCAACACTCCTCATCATACTGCATGGATAAAACAAATAATTAATATTTGATCCTTAACAAGAATGTCTCCTAAACACGTGTATGCAGAATAGTCTAGAAGCCTAAGTGGTGTAAACTAGCATGCTGGTCCTTCAAACTAAGTTTAAAGTATCAAGTCTTTGTTTTGGTAGATCTTTCCAATCTTTCCATTTCTAGCTTTCCATTTATTGCTAACTTATTCCTCTAAATGGGAAACTCTACAAAAGGAAAAGTCAGTAACTTTCCAAACTTTATTTCCACTGTTAGGTTTGCAAAGCCACCAGTGAGCAGGAGGTTGTCATTCATTCTCACTGCAACTAAATGTAAATGCACATAGGGTGACCAGGAAAACCAAGAATTTTGCACCCTCCTGAACTTGCTGAAAAGCCTACTAGTCATCTATCTTTATATTACCAGTGGTCTCTAAGGACTAAGGCATGTAACAGGAAATAAAAAGTAAAATGTATTTTAAGTGATTTGTTAAAAAAGTTTGAAACCAGTTGTTTCCTGTGATTGCAGATGTTGGAATATGATAACTGTGGAAACGTTTGTTCTCCACTTCTTAGTGGAAGCAGTGTTGTTTTGCTGCACTTAGTATGACTGCCCATGTTAATTGTTAAAATTTGTCAATATTGAGGAAGTGCTTGCTGTGTAGACGTGTCTAATGTGCTGGAGGCTGTGTGCTGTGACTGTAGATTCAGAATACTTAAAAATGGAAGCAAGGTGATGAGAATTGCATGTCAGGTCCCTGAGGATACAGCTTGCAAATCTAACATCCCTACCTAAGATTTGTTAAGGATTAACTAAAAGTTGGAAATAAAACTTTGTTGGGTCACAAATCATGTGGCATGCTCAAAATATGTAGCAAATTCTAGGCTGGAATTCACTTTCAAACGGGTGTTTGTACAATGAACAAGTAAATACCTTATGGCAATTCATCAATAGAAAAGAGAATTAAATTAGATAATGCAGTGGACTTTAAGAATTACCTCCATCTTCCTGATTGTTATGAGGAAAACAAAAATAAACTCTTTAGGATAGATTTAGAAAATATGTGAACTACTTTGGTAGAGTTCATATTAATAGAGCCACATACGTTGTCTGATAAGTAAAACTGCTTTTGAAGTAAGTGCTGTAGAAGAGTTGGCCATTGATAAATTGAACTGACTTGTTCTTTAGGCAGTTTAATACCTCCCATGTTGAATATACAGAATTCATCTAATAACATAATCTTAAAAGATTACGTTTGAAAGGAAATATGAGTTGCACACAAATACTCAACTTTCCTAACAGATGTTTAGTGGAGGAAAAAGATGCTAGCTATGTGACAGAATAATTTGTACAATACTAATTGGAAGCTTGATTCTGCCAAACAGACAAAAGGATGATCAGAATATGTGGAGAAAGTTGGATCTGAGGGACAGCTGTGCTCACATGTTGGAAGAATCTTCGCAGATGTGGATTTATGAAACCCAGTTTTATGGCAGCAAACCAAAGATGCTATGACTCATACAAATTGAAATCTGCTTTACTTATTCATCACTTTAACAGGTTTTTTTGACGTGTGCATTAGTTAACAAAGACATGGACTATATCTGGTTACAGTGAGTTACTGCAGCTTTTCCTGAAAAAGTGCTGCCTATTTTGCCATAGAAATGCAATACTAGTGTGGGTTACTTAAATAAATTTTAAAAATCTGTAGAATATAAGAAAGGTCTTTATGAGTAGTTACTTTTCATAGTGTGTTACAAATATTTTTTCAATATCAAGCACCAGTTTGTAAAACACAATATTAGTATACACTCACACTTTCCCTCTGAGTATTAAGATTATCCATGATTATATAACTGGTGCATGCTACAGTTGACTTGTTAAAAAAATTCTCATAAATTTCATTATGGTTTATATATGTGTTTATTCATGCTTGCAATTACATAGAACTGTACTTGAAAATCATAGAATCATAGAATGTTGGAAAAGATCCTTAAGATCATCAACCAACTGTTAACCTAGCACTGCCAAGTCCACCACTAAACCATGTCCCTAAGTGCTATGTCTACACATCTTTTAAATACCTCCAGGGATGGTGACTCAACCACTTCCCTGGGCAGCCTGTTAATATATGTATATGTATATTAAAAAAATCCTATATGGAAGGAAGAGTTCCGTTTACCTGAGATGTTTTAGACTCTAAGCTTCCACTTAAATTCAAAGGTGTTTTAGTCTTAGCTTCTTTTTTCTGTTCATTTGGGTAGTCAATTCTTTAGGAAAGCTAGACATACTATGGCCATTGGGAGTCAACAATAATACTTGAAGTTTTGGTAGGAAACCAACTGAGCACAGAAAGAGCACATACTCCCAGATTTGAATGGCATGCAATGTTGAATCAAGTATTAATATCCAAAGAACTTTGTGATATTAAATGAGGCTTTTTTACTTATCTTATAAATCATATTATCTCAACAAAACTGAACTGTTTTTATTGGGCACTGGTTGAGTTCCAATAAGCATTTTGATTGTTTTTTTAGTTCTTGACTTTTCAAATAGTAACTTTTTTATGCTTTGACTATATCGTGGTACTGCCATTTCTCAATCCTATTTTATTCAGGACTTTTATAAGGTTTACATTAAGGTTTCACCTCTCAGAATAAGAGCTATAATTCACGTGTATATTTTCAATGATGTCAGTGGTTAAGACACTCAGAAAGAGAAGTAAGCCAAAAATGTAAATCTTTCTTTTATAGATATTCATTCTTTTAATGTCCTCAAATAATTCTTTAGTAGAGCCTAAAAATACATAGTCTATATTTTAATGATAAGCAAGAAGTAGTAAGGTGGAGTCTTGTTTATTGTGACAGATTAAGGTTAGTATGAGTTCTTAGGAAATGCTTTTCATCAAATGTGTGTTTAGTTGAGCTCATGTTCTTAGGACAGAAGTGCGCATATAAAATGTGAGATGATAATACCATCACAGCCATTCAGAAAAAAATACATGGTTTCCAAACAGTTTGGAATAGATTGATTTTTTTTTTCCCCAGCTTTGAAGTCCCGTTTGCTTGCTTCCTTTAAAAACAATTTTGAAAGTCTAAGTCATAGTCTAAGCAAATGGTGGAATTCCCCCAAAAATGGAATTTGAGTTTCTTTATAACTCCACACTAGATTTCTTCTATTTCAGCTTGTGGCAGGTTCACAGAGGCACAGAAATTTTTTGAATGTGCGAGATAAGTCCTTCACTAGGACTAGGAAAAATGAATGGCATCTCAGCCATTGCTTCTGGACTTAAATCTTAGAGATACAAATGGAATAGGTACCATTTCAGTTCCCAAGAGCAGTTTAGTATGAGAGTATAGATTTGTTCACTTTAATGCCAGGAATACTGTCAGGTTATAACCTCTTCTGGAGCTGACCATGTGCAGCCAGTAGTTGTCCCCGTGAGTGTTCACCTTTTTGTACCCATTCACATGGCTTCCACATAGGCCCCTGCTGTGCAGCCGTCTGCCAGATTTGTTGCTGTTCCTCTTGTCAGCAGCAAGCTGCTTGCCAGCCTTCTTTCTCCAGCCAGCTCTCATTCTGCTGCCCTTACTGCCTGCTCACTCCTTAATATGGCTTCTGACTTCATGCTAATCAGTTTCTTTTAATGGGCAGTGGTGGACCTCGGCTACCTTGTGGCAGAGGATTGATGCAGCACTTTGTAATAAGTTTCACTAAAAAAAACCCCAAAGTTGTATCAGTACATTGCTGCATACACGCTTTTATTAGAGGCCTGCACCAGACATTTTAAATATAGCTGAGCTTCACGATTTGATTGTGCATCTAGTCCCTTAGTCATGGAATATCCCATTAAAGCCCTCAGTCAAAATATCTTCAAACTCTAATATATTCAGGGCTTACATTTGATTGTGGCGCCAGTAAATTCTGAAAAAACAGCTCCTATCTCATTTCCATGTACTTGTATTTTAGGTAGAAGCTAAAGAGTATGAGTTGCTTCAATTTTTAAAATTATTACAGTGTTCAAGATTTCATAAATTACCATCCTGGCATTTTTACTAAAAGAAACATACTTTAAGAATAGTATTTATTTTATTGCTTTCTCTTTGTAGAGTTTTTTTCTACTAATTTTGAAACTCAGACTTCTCTGACCTTCCCCTTGCCCATGCAAAAGGAGCAATTCTGTTTAGTTTGTTCTTGTCAGCTGTAAGGGACCAAACTTGTGTGATTTCCCAGCAGTACATATGCTTATTAACACATTCTGTTCAAACTTGGGAGCTAGAAAAAAAACAACCTGTAGGAGCTGCCATCCTCCAGCTTTATACAACAGTGTCATCTCCATATATTAAAAGAAAATTTTCTCATCAATAAGATTAATGCCTGGAGCTTCATGAGTACTGAGCGGCCAGCCCAGGGAATGAATAATAGCTAAACTATGCCTTTTTCTCTTTCTTTAGCTGCTGGTTCTTCTAAAGTTGGCAGGAATTTAATGTTTAGGAACTTTACCATTAGGTAGCATGGGCTGAAATTGGCCCTGGGATCTAGAAACTACTAAGGCTGGATGAAAGGGCACAAAACTGTCAAATAGATGATATTAACTTCATAAACCTGATGTCTTTTGGAAACCAGCTACAACCTCTCTCCCTTGCTGTCAAAGCTAATAGACAGTAGCAGTCTAGAGCAGTTCCTCCACTCTTTTCCTTGGCCTCTGACTTCAGACTTCCGTTCTCTGTTACCAGTAGAGTCTCTAATGGTTTCCTACTGGCCAAAGTGCAGAACTGGGACGTGCCTTGGGCTCTAAAGCTAGCATTCACTTCAAAAACTTAAGCTATGTTCTTTGTAAAAATTGCTGTTATTTAGCTCCCATGACTCATCCTTCTTCCTTTATATGATCTTCCTTCATCACTCTGTGGAGCTATAGGCTGCCATTCTTGATCCTCTTCTTCAGTGATAAAGTCACAGAATAATTTTATTTGCGATATGACTTTAGCTACAATTACTATGCCAAATTGATAATCTGTCTTTCTGTTTCAAACTAAATCATCTGTCCAAACTAAATCTGTTTGACTACCCTACATATTCAGCTGCAAGCTTAACTAGCAAACAGATTTGTATCCTAACCACCCCCCCTTTTCTTTTTTTTGTTTTGGTTTTTTTTTTCCATTAATCTTCTTGGCTGCTGGAGACCTCAGGCTGACAAATACGAACATCTTCAGTTCAGAACATGAGTGAATCCGGCCATGTCTTCTTGCACAATAAGTCTTTTGTTACTTTTCCTCTCCAGCCATGCAGCATTAATCCAGACTTTGCAAAATTATTTCAGTTACTGAAATAATTCCCCTCTGTTTTGGGAAAGTGCAAGCTAGTCCCACCCATACCTTTCAAATGCTTTTTTATTCTGCCTGTCACTTTCACTATGGCCATTTCTTTCTTTATTTACCTCTCACAGCGTAAGTTCCTCAAATGCTTCACATCCACAAACCCTCTTGTCTCCAAGTTCCAAAAGAGTTTATATTGTGGTCCTTCATTCACACCAAGGTGTTGCTTCATTCCTCTAGCTGGTTAGTGGTGATAGATCTTGTTCCCCATTTAATAAATTTCAAAACGACTGCTTGTTTGAAAGAACTTGTTTAATGCTCGGTTAACATTTGGATACTCAAATTCCCAGCATCATCTTTAGCTTTTTATGCTCTGTTTTGCCTGTGCTTATCCACTCCTCATTTAACATCTGTAACACCTCTTCCTTCAATGCTGTATCATTCTGGGTTTTTCTCTTGGGTACTATCTCAAAATTGCCGTGGTTCTGTAATTCTGTCTCGCCTAGGCAGTTCAGTTTGAAGTATGCACTGAGTTTTTCTAAACAGAATGTGTTCGTCATTTCATAGTCTTTATTGCAAATACATTTTGAAAACTAGATTATCTAATGATTAATATTTCTACAAGAAGAAATGCTAATTGAGAAAGAGTGTCATATCACAGGCTTTCTTGAGTAGTAGATTTAATCATTTAACTAGAAACAGTAAGTATCACTCAAAGTATTTGAAAAAGTCTTAATCTCCATGTCATACAAGTTGGCATGGGTATATGTCTGATTATTTTCTTTTTGCTGCGATTGCTGCTGAAGCAGAAATGAAAGGCTTGGACAAGAAGAGGAAGAGGTGCATATCCACAATGGTGGATACTGTGTTCTCGAAAACACTAAATAGAGCAGATTTGCAGCTGTTGACAAGCAAGAAGTGTATTTTCAAAGTCAATAGCTGTCATTAGACGTAGAGATGATATTAAAAGGTCAGGTGAGTGTAATGAAAACATAAAGGTAATTGAGTGCAACTGTTTTTTGCTCCCCACACTGTCACAACGTCATTCCTGACTATGGCCCTTTGTATTCAGGGTCCACCCCTGAATTTTTATTTAATTAAGGTAAGGTGAAACATAGGATTCTAGGAAAAACATTGAACTTCAGGGGAAACAAAAAAAAAGAAAAGAAAGCTTATTTCTTGACAAGAAACTGAAGAGTTCTGTAAACACTGCAGTTCTCAGTCCTCTTACTGACAGAGAAAAAGTGAATGGCTGTGTTTATATTTAAAGCACAGCGGTACAGTACTGTAGCACAGAGTTCTGTCTTTTAATTAATCACATTTTTTGAAAGTCAGCAAGCAGAATATTGGCAAAGCTTCACATCAAGATCTAGACTACAAAGTTGGTAAAGATGTTTGAACATCAGTTCAATTAAGCCTAAAACAATTGACTGGCTTACTGTCTCCTTTTCTTAGGAATAAACTAGATGTGAACAGACAACATTGCTGTGTTTATATAAAACCAGCTTTTGTTCTTGTGCAATAATTTCATATTCTTGGTAGCATATAAACCTCCTGGAGTTCTAGTGTAGAAGTTTCTCCAGAGGTGGCATTAACAGTGACTTTGCAGGGAACTTTTCTTGGGAATGACAATAAGTGATAGAAAATGATTGCTAGCACAAATGAAAACTTGGTACAGAGATACAGAGGGTACAGTGCACAACTCCAGACTAAGAGCTTCTAATCTGTTGCCAGTGTGTAGATTACACAGCAATACACAAATACTTTGCATGGATGTTGTCAGACTGCAAGCATTGAAGGAGTTTAAGTTTGCTGAAATGCTGTACAAAGATCTGCATCATAGCAATTACTAGTTACTGCTGGTTTTGCTTTTGGGATATACTCTGCAAATTTATATAAGCTCTATGTCTCATAGGAAGTGAAATTTAGGGTCTTAAATTTTTTCTGAGGATACAACATCAGTGTGCTTTTCATAGTCAATCAATGCTTTTTTCCCTTAGGCTTCAAGGGATTGAAAAGAAAATTTGTGTAATCACCAAAGCAACAAAGTTCCAGAGTGTCAAACAAATTGCAAGAAAGGAGACCAGGAGTCTTTATTAAATATGTAGAAACAAGGAAACAAGAGATAAATTAGAAGCATTTTGTATGCACTAATTTTTCTTAGTCAACTGGATTTCTTTTATGTGAAGTATTTGCAGAACCGGGAGGTAAATGAATGAATGCATCTTTTTTTCCTTCCCTGTGCTTTCTTGAAGTAAATTCCAGCTTGCCTGCCTCAAGGAGTACTTCCCATCTGACATTTTATAAACTTTCTACTTGATGTAATTTTACTCTAGTTAAGTTCCTGTGGTAACCTTCCCAGAGTCTTCAAGTGGAACAGCAGCAAGATTGAGCTACTATTGAGATGGCTAAAGATCTTCAGGCCCTTCAACATCAGGGAAATAGCAATATATAAAAATGTTAGTGGCATGATTTGCCTTACCGTTGTTATATACAACCAGTGCATTGGTTCTGAACAGGTTCTGGGCATTGGATGTGGACAGAAAAGAAAATAAATACCAGCTATGTCAACACTTAATATCATTTTGAAGTTTGAAGTGAGTTTGAAAAAAATTTCTTCTTTTTATGGTAAACTGCTGTGCAACAAGTAAAAAATATTTGTCTAAGTAAAAGTGTGATTTTTTTAAAATTTTTTTTCAGACCTCCAGCTCCCACAGGCATGAAACCCAAACTATCTTCTGTTCATTAACATCTGTTTAATGTTTTGTTGCTTAGTGTTCATCAGTAAACATATTTTTCACTCTACTGTGTATTTTTAGAATGTTTGCCATTGTTTAATTAGTTTTTTGTTTCATCAGTGGAAAAGGTAAGAACTTAAATAATGTGTTGCGCTTATGCCATAGCACGTATTTCTCCCTCTAAGTAATAGCAACTATTATTTAAACTAAGCAAAACTATTTTCTGGTTATAAAATATCATAGCTTTTTCTACAAAAAAGGAACAGTTTTAACTGTAAGTTCATGATGCTCCAGTAGATAATGCAAACACTTGCAGGAATAACATAAGGATTTAGGCTATTAGTTTTAGACAGCGCCACAGAATTTGTATTGCTACTACTTGCAAGTGCCCTAAAATTGCTGAGTAGACCACTGAGGTTTTGCAGTTCTCTGAGCTGTTTGCATTCAATTGCAATTTATCTGACCCTGTTTTGAGCAGGGCATTGGACTAGATGATCTCCAGAGATCCCTTCAGATCTCAGTGATGCTGATTCTGTGTCATCATACAAGCAAGAAACAACCAAGTGAAGGTATTTGAAGGATGCTCTAGAAATTTACTGGAAGTCAAGTAGGAGTTGACATAGGAAGAATCTGTTTCCACACTTTGCAAATCTCTTCGGAGGAGTGGGAAATGTGATTTGCAGTGCCTTAGCTTATTGGTGTACCATCCCAGAAGTGAACTCTTAGACTGTTTTTTATTATTGAAACTATTATTAAAAAATGGTTTTCTGCCACTTCAAAAAATACCCCCCCAACCAACTGACAAAAAATGAAGCAGATGTGAGCTGGACAATGAGCCAGCTCTAAGTCAAAATCTCTGTGATTGACATGTTGCTACATTACAGGATCTGAGGTAATACAAGCTGGCTGCACAGATTTGCTTCTGTCTGCTAAAAGAAAGTCCTGAAATGACAAAAAGTTCCATAAAATGACAAATTTTGTCTTCCTGCCCTTACATTGTGCCTGTGGCATATACCTCAGTTAGTGTAACAGCAGTAACATTATTTTATTTTGGACCTATCTTCTTTCCCTTAAGCCCAACCTTGTGTTTCATAGTCACCACACTGTATCTAACCTGATTCACACTGACAGCTCATGGAGCAGAAATCATACCTCTGAAAAGTGCTGCTTATGTAAGTAAAAATCTTACTGAAGTTAATAAGTGCTTTCTGTGAATTAGGTGCAGAGTATTGCATTAATCACAGATCTTAAGACTTTCTCTTTAAATTGGTAGTTTGCTTTACTATCTACATGTTATTTCACAAAATTCTTGATTAATCAAAGGTCCTTGGGAAACTAGTATTATGCCACTGTTGCAGGTTTTTAGAAATACTTTCTAGTGAAAGTTTAAAAATAAAAGAATGGCAGTCTTCACAATTTAAAGTATAAAGGAAAATCTTATGAATCTATAACTGGCAAGAAAAAGCACATAGTTACTTTCTCCAAGGGAAGCAGAAGAAAGATATGTCTGGTGTCAAGATGATGGACTGCTTAGTTGCCTGCTCCTGTTTGATCAGAATATTGCAAATGAGTTTGTTTAGAATATAAACTTTCTTTGCTGACGTGTTAAATGTGTGCAGCTGTTTGGGTGTTTTGTGGATTTTTTTCTTTAAAAACCACCTAACTTCAGTTCTTAGAGTTACCCAGCATGTGCTTTTGACCACAGTTCATTAACTAGTACTTTCAAAAGAGGAGTATATTGCCTTTGCTTTTAAAACTGTTCATCTAACTGTAATTCCTGTTACTTATACTGCACTATAACTTTTCTTAACATGACTATGGCTACTAGCATCTGAAAATTTCATTGCATTCTTTTGTGTTGTGACAAAATAAAAAAAAAAAAGCGACAAAGAGTTGCTGAGGGAATAGTATTTAATTTCTTTGTAAATAAAATGATCTGATGCAATGAGAAATCTATGTAAGTTTTTGTTTTTGTTTTTGTTTTTTGTTTTTTTTCTGATTTAAACATACTATTTGTTTATGTTACTGAACTGCTACTGAAGAGAAAAAGGCATGTAATTCAGAGACTCTCTTTTCAGGCCATTCATATTTTCTTGCATTAGTATTTTCTAAGCCACCTCTCTCACGCCCACCCTGTCCTTTGTTGTTGCTTTTTCCTTCATTGTATTCTTGCCTAGAACAGCTCATAAGTAAAGGCCAAAGTGCAGCAGAGAGAACTTTTTAATGAGACCGAACGATGGCTGTGTTACCTGAATCTTCTGTCATTTCTACCCTATTGTAATTATTTTTCTAATTTGCATCACTTCCATTAGGAGACTGCAGCTTTTAAAATTCACGAGCCACTCGGTAGTGCACAGCAAGTTTATGAGGTGTTCCATGTTGCGCATTTGAAACGCCTTTTTCAAGATATCTTGTTCTTTGTTATTCTGTGCTATTTATTCCTATGCCTTATATCCCCTCCAAGACATACCAGATACTTCTGTTTCAAAATGTTCTTGAATGTAAAGTTTTCCTGGCTTATTTTCAAGTTTTTCATTTGTTTGTTTAATAGAGGGGAGGATTCTGCTGTGATCTCTGTTTGGATGTTGCTACGTAATCAGCCAGCTCCAACTTCCTAGCTGCACTGTGCTAGGGCAGGTGTTTGCAGCAAGCTTCGGCGATCCATTGTCTTCACTGCATAAAGGTGATCTGCAAAGAGGAGCGCAGGGAGCATGCTTTGGTTTTTGTGAAGAGAAGAGCAAGAGCAGGTTCTGTCAGGCAGGGGGAAAGGAAAATGAAATGCTACTTGGATTATTGCCGTAGGGTGATAGTCCTGCAGTAAAATGGTGAACTCTTATGTGTCCTTGAGAAAGGTGATGATCAGATTCGTGAGGACAGTGATTAATGTGAGCTGGCTGAGTAGACCACCCTCTTAGAAGTACTGCTCTAGGCTACCTGCAGATTCAAGTTGGTATCACTGTGTTGTTTATGCTTATGGTACTGTTGTGATATGTCAACTTTCTGAAGAAAACTTTCCAGCAGAACTAGGGGAGATGCACTTGTTTTTTATGCAAGGATTCCTCCTATTTGGAATGAGGAGCATAGGCAAAAATGTATCTAGGTGGTGGCACCTTTTGACCTCCAGTATTGACTACAGCTGCTTCTAGTGCTTTTGCTACTTGGCTGGCGGTGGTTATTCTCATTGCTCACAAGGAAGAGTATGATGAAAGAAATAGCTTGTGAACTTCTCTGTCAGTGGGCTGTAGAGTCAACAGCAGCTTGGACTGCTCTGAGGCAGTGCTTTTGCAGCGCTTATCTCACCAAATCCTCTTCACACGGGAGCTGTTTTTCCTTAGTGGAACAGAGAATCTAGAGTCCCAAGCCTCTTTTTCTTCCTTCCAAAGTAGCCATGCAATTTGTCCCCGGTTTATACAGGAGATTAACTTAGATCCAAATATCAATTCCTGTCTGCAACATTCACTTTGTTGATAAGGGCTAATGATACCTAATTTCAGTAAAAGAGCCCCAAACCATAGTATGAATCTCTGCCAAAGGGAAAAATATTACACGAGAATGTAGGGGACTCTAGTTTATATGTCACAAGCACATTTCTAAGCCTTGTTTATTCCTCTTGCATCATTCCTGTGTGTGAACAGAAGGAATCCATATTTCATTCTCCCTGGAGAAACAAAAAGGAGAGGAAAAGGAAAAGGTCAGTGGAAACAAATCTTATTTTCAGGGTAATAGTAAGTGAATAAAACATACTCAAATTATCTATTTTATGATGATCTTAAGAAGATCTTAGTGAATTTTAAAATGCACTTTCATGTTTTTCAATACCTCCAGAAGAATATTGTCTGAAAATATAAAACATTTTGTCCACTTACAACAGCTGCTTTTTTTAGCTATAAGCAATTCTATATAATTATATGAAGAAAGCTTCAGCCTTTGTATCCTGATTTCTTGATACTTGTGCACTAACAAAAATTATCCTTTTGATAGGCAGAATGTATTAGTAGTTTGTTGTTTCATGCAACACACCTTGTTGTGGTAGCTATTGTGGATTTAGCTAAAAAATGATACCCAAAATTCTGTCTCAAATGTGCTGATGTCTCAAAGTACAAATAGTAAGCTGCACATGGTTATATATGACACTCCATATGAAGCTAATTTCATTGTACTGTTTAAACATTACATTTGCATTACTACTATAGAATCACAGTAGTCTCCAAGCCTGACCTCGCAAGTATCTTAAAGGATTTTGTGATGAAAAAACTGTACCCCGTGAATGTCTTTGTATGACACTGAATTATAATACACTGTAATTACCCACTCTAGACACATTACAAGTTTTTATGGCTTTATAGCCCCATCAGACCATATATCCTTTTGTATGTCAAAGGTAAGTCATTACATGTGCCATCATACTTTTATTGCTTTAGTACCAATTAATGAAACACTTAATTAGGTAGGTCTCCAAGGAGCCCGCTTTATTTCTACTTTTATGTTTACCATGGCAAACAGACAACTATCCTCAGTCTTTTAATGAAGGCAATGCTCATTAGCAGCTGCCTGTGCATCTCCCGTGTCACATCACTTCCACTTTGGCAAAAATGTGCAGGTAAGCGTTAGGTTAATGCTTTGAATGCATTTCTAGCTGTGGCAGCCGAAGTCACCTGCTTCTCCACAGACAGAATATCAAAAAGCTCTTACACGCAGAGCTCTTACCATGTTACTGTACTCTGAACAGATCTGCTTTAAGCAGGTCAGCTAGAAAGTTTCTCATTGCCTCCTCCCTTTCTGTGCAGTGGGAGAAGAAGGAGATTGTCTTCTACTCCACCGATTCCACTCCCTAATCTGAAGTGACTGTTACACTAAATAACAATCGGTAGCCAGTGGAAGCTGGCAGTATGGCTTTGCTGATGTCTGTAAGAGAGCAACCTTACTGACAGCAGTTTGTTCTTTGGTGATGGGAGATGCCAAATCCACGCACAGGTCTTTATATTTCGTGTAATTTTTCTTGAACTTTCATTTGGGTTTTCTTTGAGCAAATGACCACAAATAAAATTGTCTAGTAAATGACTGAGAGCTAGATAGCCTGATATGTGTGAGCACTTCAACTGAAATTGTAAAGGTAATGAAATCAAGCTGAATTTTTTCCCCCTAATGCATTTTTTTATTTCATAATTTATAGTAGATATGAAAAATAAGTTACCATCTTCATATCCAAAAGCTTCAACAAACTTTTTGCAGGTGTTGAAACTTGCTAGATTTGTATGCAAGATTGGATAGACTTAATTATGTTTTCTGCAGCCCAGACTTTTGTCTTCTCTAGGACTCACAGAAGACTGTATAACCACATCTAAGAGTATCGCAGATTTTGTTTAACAACAGCAGCAAAAAAAGAAGCAGCAGAAATGTATTCATCCTTAGGTTTACATATATGAACTATAATATGTAAAAGTAGAGCTGCACCATAGCTTTTCCCATCAAAAATCTATTCCATTCTAATAATACACTAATGTTATTTCATTTTGATTTATGAAATCTCTCCATTTACAATTGTGCTGTCCAAACTCCTGAAAAGTTGAAGATGCCTTTTGATTTAAAAGGCTGTTTTGACTCTGTTTTGAAAAGCTCTCTGAAATTCATTGTTGAAAAATGGTGTTTAACCCAGACTCCTAGATGTCCAGAGAGTGTTGGACAAAAACTCAGTACTGCCAAAAGCAGGAGAGCAGTAGGCTGCAAAAAACCTATGGAGTTGTCAGCTTTTCAGTTTTCAGTTTTCAGTTAGTTTTCAGTTAGTCTTTCATCTTTTGAGGCAAGGCAAAAATAGTACAGTGTCACGTTAGTGTCTGAAAGGGAGAGTGTGAAGGCAGCTAGGCAGTGCTGTGCTGACAACCCTAATTTTGGCTTTTCCTGTTTTTTTTAGTGATTGAATGACAATTTACATTATTATTGTTTACCAGTTTTTAATAGATATGCAATGATAATATATACAACTGTATGATATAATAATCATAAGTAGATGAAAACCAAATAATAATAATATATGCCTTGTTTGTGAAAGAAATCATAGTCCTATTATAATTTTGCACTATTCAATTTATCTTTATACTTAGCATAGCCTAAGAGATCTTTAGATGTTCATTATTTGTATTGTAGAAGTTCTTTCATCTTTTTGAGGTGAACATGGTGTTTCTGAATCCTCAAACTGACATTAGAATTCTTCCAAAGAAATTGAAAAACAAATTGGAAAATTTATAATCTCATACGTAAATATCGATGTCTTTCAAATGGCAATATAATGTGGAAGAAATTGGGGGTCATTTATTTGTTTGAAATGTGTTTTGGTAAGTGACACTTAATAATAATTCACAAAGAGAACATTTGCTGAAGAATGCTTTTTTTTTTTGCATAATAGGGATGAACATTATTGGAATATTAAGATGAGAAAATCAAGTTCTCAGTAGAATTTAAAAAGGAACTTTCAACATGGCCTTTTCAGTTTCTGTCACTTCTGTATCTACCTTAAAATAAAGTCTGCAGTGTTTCATGCATAGTTTCTCATTCATAAGCCATGTATAGAGTACGTATGTTAAGCTTAAGGTATACCTACACATAAGATAATAAGAAAAACACAGTATCTGCTACTTTGTAGTGCTGAAAAATAGTAACATAATTATGGCAGGAAAGCATTGCTTATTGCTGGTGTTCTCAATCATGCATTTTGAGATTTTTAAGAGGAGTTTCTGTGCTTGTTTTGGGTGACAAGCATAAACTATTTACAGGTTTAACTTTTTTATGAATACCACCACCATTACAAACTTTGGCAGAATACCCTGCTTAAGACTGCATCACCTGCTTGCAGTTATCATGGTTTAACCCCAGCCAGCAATTAAGCACCACACAGCCACTTGCTTACTCCCTGTGCCGCACCCCCCCCCCACCCCCGCAGTGGGATGGAGGAATCAGGAAAAAAAAGTAAAACTTGTGGGTTGAGATAAAGACAGTTTAATAGGACAGAAAAGGAAGGGAAAATAAAAATAAAAATAATAGTAATGAAAATATACAAAACAAGTGATGCACAATACAATTGCTCACCAGCTGCTGACTGATGCCCAGCCAATCCCCAAGCTGTGGTGCCACTGGCCAACTCCCCCCAGTTTATATACTGGGCATGATGTAATATGGTATGGAATACCCCTTTGGCCAGTTTGGGTCAGCTGTCCTGGCTGTGTCCCCTCCCAGTTTCTTGTGCACTCTCAGCCTCCACTGGCAGGGCAGTATGAGAAGTTGAAAAGTCCGTGACTTAGTATAAACACTGCTTAACAACAACTAAAACATCAGTGTGTTATCAACATTCTTCTCATCTTAAATCCAAAACACAGCACTATACCAGCTACTAAGAAAATTAACTCTATTCCAGCTGAAACCAGGACAACGGTACACACCTACACATTCAACACACATGTGCAGTTCATATGACTGGATGAAAGGTGCTGTAAAATTGGGGAAACATTATAAATATCAAAAGCACGTGTATATTGAATTAGATAGGAATCCTTGAGATAACCCATTTAAAGGAACTAAACCATGACAAAGGCTTTCCTTCCTCAACTACATCATCTTCAGCACAAGATCTGCCACTAATCCTTTTTGTTAAAAGCACAGCAATTGCTGTATTCTAGTGAAGCAATGTCTGGGTGCATTTGGTACATACCACCCCTTGAATCTCTGATGATTTTTGTAGACCAATCAAACAGTGATTAAATCACTCGTAATACCCCCCCCCCCCAAGCTACTGATATAAATGCAAACTTATGATGTCTTTTGAATGTTTCATTTTGCATTCTCTACGATAATCTTGTATCAAAAACGTGATGATATTCTAAATTAGTTTAATAGTTGTGGGTTCAAAGTAGTGAAGCAAGTGTAGAGGCAAAACAATAGAAAATAGTATAAATATCTAAAGATTTGTCACAAGAGTCAGAATACTCCAAATGACATCATCTTTGCTTTGCTACTGAGATGATGGAATTAGTATGCAAATCACATTAAATCAAAATGCCTTCATGTATGTTTTTCAAAAGTCAAAGTGAAATTTCTGATTCAGTTAAATATCAGGGCTTCTTTCTTGGGTAGATCAGGTACTGCCCTGCTCTGACCTCTGACTAAACACTGGCTCAGTCTGAATTTATAAAAAGTCACTCTTGGGGAACCATTTGACCATAAAAAAGAAAGCAAATCAGACAACTCTGGAGGAGGAAGGTTTTTCAAATGTGATGCTTTGCTGCTGAGGCCTGTCTTTGGAGAGACATACTTCATGTGGATGTAACTGGTTTTCTAGACTGTTCCATCGTGCAAGAGAAAGAAAGAAGGAAAAGAGAAAGGGCTGGATATCATGGTTTGTTGTGAATCTCTCTTTCAAGTCTCGATATGAGCACTTGTTTTTACCCTGTGTCACCAACAAATCTGAGACGAACAAAGTAACTGTTTATCACTGAAAGTGGCACAATCAGAAACATAAATGGTTTTGCATGTGAGGTATCCTTCATCCTCTTAAAGACAATACCTTTTCTTCTTCTTCGACAGTTTTAGATGGATTAGCAATAACATAACAACATTAAGTAATTTCAAGACCACTGAAGTGCCCCCAAACTGGTACTGTTTTCCTTTTAATGGAACTCAGCTTTTTTTCCTTTAAGGTGATACTGAAAAAGCCGGTCGAAGAAACTCTCTAAGACTCGATTTTGGAGTTTAGAAAGCAGTCAAGTCATTCTTTATTGCAGCACTGGGTGCATGGGGGATCTCTCCACCTATCATGCACACGTCAGGCCTAATTGTGCAGGTTAAGTACATGTTCTACATACATATTCACTCGATTTCCGAGAAATGGTATACATATTCATTAGTTTTCCAGGAAACTATTAGCATATGCAAACGTCCTTTACGCAGGCGCATTGAAGGTCTCTGGTGGTCTTCAGGAGTCTTCTGGTGGTCATCCATAGTCTTCCTCACTTGTTCGCTACTTGACCCTTCCTGGATGACTCTGTGCAGTGTGATCTTCTGCATGTTTGATACATCTTATCCTAAAGAATGCTCCTTAGTGCTTCTATTATCTATGTTTACATTTTGACGTAATTCATATGGATACTTCTAAGCTAAGTTACCTAAAAGCCCTAAAGTCCTTATCTTCTTCAGAAACTGCAAGGCCAACCAAAAGCAATTTCTCACACATTTTGCAACACACAGAACCCCCATCCACCACTGATCAGCAAACAATTGGGCAAAGAAACAGCAAGGCCATTGTACTCAGAAGAACATCCTGCATCAAAGGCAGTGGAAATACACAGCAATACCCACCTTCTCTGGCTGGGTTCCTCCTCAGGCTGCCGGGGAACCCCTGCCCCAGGGCCTGGGGCAGCTCCTCCCGCCTTCGCCTGGGCTGGCCTGGGTGTTCGCAGGGCTGTCCCTCACACTTTTTTCCCTCATTCCTCTCTGCTCTTCTGGCATTCTTTGCCCTTTCTGACATACCCTTTCCCCGAGGTGCCCACCTGTGGCTGCGGGGCTCGGCCGTGCCCTGCGGTGGGCAGGTTGGAGCCGGCTGGAACTGGCTGTGTCCGGCACGGGGCAGCCCCGGCCGCTCCTCACAGAGGCTGCCCCGCAGCCCCCGCCCTGACTGGTACCTGGGCATGGACACCCAAACCAGAGGTATTCTCACAGCAGCTAAAACGTCAGCTCATATTGTACTCTGTAATTCTTCTGAAAAAACAGCACTGAAAAAGGAATCGGCCAATTCGGTCACGGCAACAAATGACAGTCTGGGAACGACGGCGTTGCCAGCCGAAGGTGACGTACCCCTACTCTCTGCTTTGGCTGCGTTCGCTGCACCTGAGGAGGTTTCCCTCAGGCTTCGCTTTGCGCGTGCTTTAACCAAGCGATATCAAAACACAGAAATGTTTCGGCCTTAAAACAGAGGTAGGATAAGGAGAGCATGGGTGCTGCTGCTGCTGCCAGCTCGAGCACGGGGAGGATGTCCCTCAACGAGGGCGTGCAGGCTGTTAGTGATGGCCGCTGTGTAGTGCTGGGCTTTGAAATGCTGTCCTCAGCCTTGGCTGCGTTTAGCCTGGGCGTCTGCCATGGTCAGCTGTTTTTAACACGTGCATGGCTACAGTGCCAGGTAATTGTTTCTTGCACTTGAGACGGCTTTATAAAAGGTGAATTAATTTTTCTAACAGAATGGCACTTCTTTTTAAAATTCATATCCTACTGATTACATGACCTCCGAAAGCCTTGAAGAAAGAGATTTTTGTACCTACTGTTTTTGCTGTCGCTTACATGACAGACTGATGACTCATTTATCTGCCAGCCAAACTACAACATCTTAAACTTAAAAAAAAAAAATCCGTATGAAGTGCTATGCCTGGTTATGGCAGTTGCTGTGAAGCTGGTAACACCTTAGAACAATAAATGGTAGAAACATTTCCAAGTTGTAATAGTAAAGCAAAGACTGTTTTCAGTTATAATTTACTGAAGTGGTGTGCACTGTAATTTCATAAAATTTAAGGTTAGAGTCAAGCAGAAAGCTGTGGCCCAGTTTGAAGTGGATGGGCAGCAGGACTGAGGTCTTGGCTTGAAGGGCTTCTGGTAGTGAGATAAAGATCAGGAGGACTTGAGGAATTAGTAGATGAAAATTTCCAGGTGATTGGTTCTTATACATACAACATTGATTTTAGTTTGAGAATTACCTCTGGGTCTGGAAGAGCTGAATAAAGATCGAGGAGAGAAAACAAATTTTGTTAAATGTAAGTCTCAGCAGGTAACTTGCCCATCCATTCTCCTGTCAAAGACTTTAAAATAAGAATGAAAAAAAAAAAGCCATAGCATTTCTACTGCTTAACAGGAAGTGCAAAGACATTATGAATTATTCCCCTTGAATCTGGGTTCACCAAAACCTTGGAAAGGTTGAAAAGCACTTGTGTGCTGCAATACCTGTGTCATTTCTTTACGCTGTCAGTATTGGTTCCTATAACTGGAGTTTCACATTCCTCCCCTCCTTCAGGACTATCAATGGCTTATAATTTCTTTTTGTAATTCTTTGCTTTTGGATCTTAAATTTAGCATGCTTGCTTTCAAATAAGATGTGGCTAGTGTTTGCATATGGTAGGGCAATTAATTCATTTTTTGAAAATGAGTCAGGAAAATTTAATTAGTAAAATAACTTTACTTTGAACCACTAGTGAAGCTTGGTAATTTATGATAAAATCCTGAAATTTTTCAGAGAGCTAGAGTGATTGTGAATACTCTTTTAGAGACCCAGTGAAAAGAGATCATTGTTTATTAAAAATATTCTGAAAGCTTTCCTAACTTTTTGCACTTGTAAAAACAAACATTCAGTCTTTTAAGAATTCTGCCTTTGCTCTGGTATTTACGTACACCTTGGGAAGTTTGAAAGGGAGTGCCTTTTCTTTCTACTAATTAGACACAGCAAATACTTCAGATACATGATTTTAATGCAGCATGAATTCCTACCATGTTGATAGCTTAGCAAAGAACTAAACATACTGACATTCCTGTTGCCTTGCTTCTCAGTGTTTAAAAACATAGGAAATTTTGTGCATGGTCATAGACTACAGTAATATTAAGTATATAAGAGGAAAATCTCAAAAGTCAAGGCACTGCTAAGTTGCCCACACAGTATGAATGTATGCATCATTACAGGGCCTGTTGTTATGAGCTCACCTATACTTCTCACAGCAACCTGGCTCGTTCAGAGTGTAGTAAGTGAAGACCATGTGGAGTAATTCAAGGTCTTGCGTACATAGATTTAGGATTTAATCAGGATGTATAATGTGGCTCCAAAACCAAATACATTTGTATGCCACCTTTAAAACAGGTACTGGTTTTTACTTTAACTAATACTCAAATAAAGCAATTAGCTTTTCTTGGATTTTGGAAATAATATATTCTTTGATAGAAGCTAAGCAGTCTTTTCCTGTTTCAGTTCTTATGGGTAAACTGGGTTTAAAAGGTTTGCCATATTTCAGTAGTATTATTACAATTAGTGTTGTAATGGCTGTTATAAAACACCTTAGTTATTTTTTGATGCTGTATATAACCATGCATACATAACATATACAATGAAAGTCTGTCTATGGTGAATAAACTGTGTCCATATAAATCTGAATATGTATGTAAATGAGAACAGTTAATTTTCAAATGTAATTGTAGAAATAGACAGATGAGACAGTATTGCCACTGGCTTACACTGTAAGTCTCTTTATCACGTTGTCTCATCAACTAAAATCCTATTTATTTCTGTCTTGTTTGCATAGAAAATGCAAATGTACTACTAAAATGCTGTTGTGGTTTAACCCCAGCTGGCAACTAAGCATCACACAGCCGCTCACTCACTCCTCCCCAGTGGGATGGGGGAGGGAATTGGAAGAGTAAAAGTGAGAAAACTCATGGGTTGAGATAAAGACAGGTAAAGCAAAAGCCATGTGCGCAAGCAAAGCAAAACAAGGAATTCATTCACTACTGTGGTGGGTTGACCCTGGTTGGATGCCAGGTGCCCACCAAAGCCGTTCTATCACTCCCCCTCCTCAGCTGGACGGGGGGGGAGAAAATATAACAAAAGGCTCGTGGGTCAAGATAAGGACAGTTTAATAAAGTGATAGCAAAGGTTGCGCGCACGAAAGCAAAGAAAAAACAAATGATGTTATTCTCTACTTCCCATCAGCAGGCGATGTCTAGCCACTTCTCGGGAAGCAGGGCTTCAGTACGCGTAGTGGTTGCTCCGGAAGACAAAATGCCCCCCACTTCCGTCTCCCTTAACTTAGCTTTTATATCTGAGCTGACGTCATATGGTATGGAATATCTGTTTGCTTGGTTTAGGTCAGCTGTCCTGGTTATGTCCCCTCCCAAGATCTTGCCCTGCCCCAGCCTGCCATTGAGGGGGGGCAAAAATGTTGGAGAGACAGCCTTGATGCTGTGCCAGCACTGCTCAGCTGTAGCCAAAACACTGGTGTGCTATCAACACCTTTCTAGCTACTGATGCAGAGCACAGTGCTGTCAGGGCTGCTACGGGGAGTATTAACTCCATCTCAGCCAGACCCAATACAACTACCCACCGACAGGCAGGTGTTCAGCCATCTCCAGGAAAGCAGGGCTCCATCACGCCTAACAGTGTCTTGGGAAGACAAAATGCCATTACTCCTAACGTTCCCCCTTCCTTCTTCTTCCCCCAGCTTTATATGCTGAGCACAACGTCATATGGTCTGGAATATCCCTTTGGTCAGTTGGGTTCAGCTGCCCCAGCTGTGTCCCCTCCCAACTCCTTGTGCCCCCCCAGCCGACTCCCTGGTGGGGTGGGGTGAGGAGCAGAAAAGGCCTTGGCTCTGTGTGAGCACTGCTCAGCAGTAAGGAAAACACGTCTGAACTATCAACACTGTTTCCAGCACAAATCCAAAACATAGCCCTATATGAGCTACTAAGAAGAAAATTAACTCTCTTCCAGCCTGTCCCGGTTTCAGCTGGGATAGAGTTAACTGTCTTCCTAGTAGCTGGTACAGTGCTGTGTTTTGAGTTCAGTATGAGAAGAATGTTGATAACACTGATGTTTTCAGTTGTTGCTCAGTAGTGTTTAGACTATAGTCAAGGATTTTTCAGCTTCTCATGCCCAGCCAGGGCACCTGACCCAAACTGGCCAACAGGGTATTCCATACCATGGGACGTCCCATCTAGTTTAGGAACTGGGAAGCGGGGGGCAGGGATTTGCAGCTCGGGGACTGGCTGGGTGTTGGTCGGCGGGTGGTGAGCAATTGCACTGCGCATCATTTGTACATTTCAATCCTTTTATTACTACTGTTGTCATTTTATTAGTGTTATCATTATCATTATTAGTTTCTTCTTTTCTGTTCTATTAAACCGTTCTTATCTCAACCCAGGAGTTTTACTTCTTTTCCTGATTTTCTCCCCCATCCCACTGGATGGGGGGGAGTGAGTGAGCGGCTGCGTGGTGCTTAGTTGCTGGCTGGGGTTAAACCACGACACAGCCAAAACCAGCACAAATGCTCACTACCACTTAAACATAGTGGCTGTGGGAATTCCAAGAAGCAGTTGTATTAGTATGTTTCTATTTTCATATCTATAGCAAGGTGTTCTCTATTACCATCTGTTCTTTTGGGAGCTTGACATTGAAAAATTTATCATACATCAAATTACAAATTACACCGTGCTTTGGATTTTCTTTAGCAGATTATGAAAGGACTGATATCTAGATACAGCCCTCGCTCACTGAACCTGCTTTTACCTTTGTTTTTTTTCCTGGGGGTAGTATATTGGAAGATTAAAGCTGATAGTCGTATGATAAAAAAAAATGTGTTCTGGGTGTTTTAGGTGAGTTAGAGAAATGGAGGCAATGAGAAGCCATTAAAATTCAGAATTACAAGCAAGTGAAAAGTGAAATAATACCTCTAGTCTTATTTCTGCTGATGGATCCTCCAGCTGTCATCAAATAACTAGCTTGGATAGAAACAGTAGTTTAAATGGATTAGATGCTAGCACTCTGTACAATATCTATCTGACAAGGACACAATGTTAAAAAGGAATGCAAGTTTTTGCCCCACCAGTTTTTCCTGACCATCGTCACTGACTGAGCTTTCTGCCCCTACATTAGCGCATGCATCATCAAAGTGATTGATTCGGCACAGATAAGGATGTGAAAATCCCCAGCAGTATAGAAAGGGTGGCATGAGTAGAAAGTATTTGGGTTTGGAAACCTTCTAAATAGATAAAATAATAAAAGAATAGAAATGGTCTCCATCAGTGGTAGCTCTACTATGTAGCTGTGTGATTCTTCTACACTGAAGGTTTCCACCTCTTAGCTTAGCTACCTGCCAAATCAGCTTCCCAGCTGGTGATTTTTCGTGGTTTGGAAATCTTGGAGTAAAGTCAGAAGTGAAATTACCATTTTTCCATCGATATCAATGGTACCTATGATGCTTACAGCCACAACATTGACAACCTTATTCTTTTAAAGCTGGAGTACCTGCACTCATCTTGTGACACAGAGGGATGAAGGCAGGGCATCCTGGGTCCATCTCTATCTGGTAGTGGAAGCGATTCATCCACCATTCCTTAAAGTTTGGATGGTGTCTGTTGGGAAAAATCACTAAAGAGAATTTGCAGTAGTCAGGTTTTCAGCATGCAGAGTTACAGAGCTTGTTGTCCTGCTACAGTATTTCACTTCTATTGTGGAGACACTGTCTGTGTTGCTGCAAAAAAGCTGCAAATGACCGTTGGCATATTAAGTGATTGTAACTGGTTGAAGTTCAGAATTTCCCAAAGCAATTTTACCATTACAAACCAAAATTAAACTTGAAATAAAATATTATTCTCTCCCATTTCTGTAATTCTGAATTAAGGGAAACATATATTGTGAGTTTATAAAGTATACAGATAGTTAATACTTTATATTGGGATCTACTGATCTGCTTTAAATACAGTAGAATTAAAAATTTTTTAAAAGTCAAAATTAAAATTGAATTTAAAAAAAAAAATCAAAAAGAAACCCTCTTTCAATGGAAGGAACAGGAAATGGGAAATTATTAATAAGAGCAGGTTCTCAGCTGTAGATAAGAGTTAAAATTTTCATTGAGATCCAAGATTATGAAAACTCATTGCCCGGTAACTGCTTTCTCATCTTAATGATGGGTTTCTTTGAGATTATGCATTATGATGCATATTTATCTCACACTAGAAAAGTATTAAATTGTAAAATTTGTTAAATGTCTTTGTGAGTCTGACTTTAAAATACCATATGCACTTACTGGTTTAGTCTTTTGATATGATCATATTAAGACAGATGATCCTTCTGTAATTGGACACAAACTGAAAATATTTTTAGTATATATTTGCAGGTTTTTTTGAAACGTACTAAATGCATGATTTTTTCTCCAGTTTTACCAACTTGCTATTTCTTCTCCTTCTCCTTTCTGCTCCTCTTTCTTTTGAAGCTAATCTCTTTAATAATTTGGATAGAAGCAGCTGGTGGCATGGTTCAGTTGTGGAAGAAGTGAGTGGCAACAATGTCTTCAAGTATTTATAAGAGGCCTGAATTAACACAAAGAAAATGGAAAACTTCTAGCTTGAGGCCTGAACTGCAATGATGGTTTCCTGAGAGGATTCATCACCAGTACTAGGTTAATGTATTCCCTATCCCCACAATTTGTCTTCCCAGGTATGCCAGCACAATTCTCTCTGAGACTGTGCTTAAATCCAGTTTCACAATCAACATGGCCTGCCCATACCTCTCAGGCACTGTTTTTCACAGTTCTTTGTATTTAGGAGAGAGCGAGCCCTATAATAATAATAATAATAATAATAATAACAATAATAATAATAATAATAATAATATCACTGCAAGTTTTTATGCTATTTTAATTAGGCAATCTTTTTTCTTCTCATTCTGAATCAGTACATCCTGCACTGTGAGGACTCTGTAGTGTTCATTAGAGGGCTCATCATCTGTCAATAATAGCTTTTTTTTTTCAGACGCCTAAAACAAACTACAAAAAATCAGTCTACATAACTACAAAGTCATAAATAATTGATCTGGAACAGACCTTGACCATGTGTCTACTGGTAGATTGCTGAACCCCAAGATGCTGCTTGGAAGATATTTATGTGTAGTTTACAAACAAATTGTTGTACTTGATTTGAAGATGTCAGTTATAGTCTATACCTGAGCAATTGATGAAATGGGGACACTTGCTATGTGGGAGCCTGGCAATGTCATGACCTGAATTCTGAATGGCAGAGATGAGTTGTGTTTGCTCTTACTTTGGCTCAAAAGCAGTGGGATTGTAGCTGGGTTCAAGAACATTTACCAGCAGCTAGAAGGCAGATAGGGTAATGAGAGATTGAAAGGAAAGAAGAGTAGCTTATATCTGAGATGGAAAGGCAGAGAGGGGCGGAGAGAAAAAAATTGCTGAAGTTGATGCTCAGACAGATAGTGGCACACTTTTAAAGAGGCACTATTGAGAAGACTAGGTATAAATGGTATTAGGGTTGAATTGCATTAGGCAAGACAAGAAATCCTGCACATATCTAATAAACCATAGCTGTGAAACATAAAATCAAAAACTTGCAAGAATTTCTAGATATTATGTTAGGAAATGATCATCTCATTTAACTTCCTAACTGAGCAATCATTCCTGTGTTGCTATCACTTTTATCTATTGCTTGGTTCATTTACACTTAATTGATTAAAAGAGTTGTTTATGCACCCAAATGAAATTCAAAAAGAAATTTTCATACCATTCACTGAGAGGCTCTGTTGCCACATTTGCAAGTACAAAAGAATTTATGAATTTTATAAGCCATTAAATGCCATGGGAATAATTCTTTATTATGACTGAAATAAAAATGAATTCCATGATAACATGTGCTGCAGTATAAGCAAGCCATTTCTTAGTGGGTTTTATTTTATTCTTTGCACTGTTAGTTAACAATGTCAGTTGTTCATATAGCTTACCTAATGTGCTGAAGGTTGATTCTCAAAATAAAAGGTACAAGCTTTTTAGCTGATAACCTACAAGCATAATATATGCATAAAAAAGCAATTATTGCAACATATCCAGAAAAAACCCCAAACTCAAATTTGGAAATTCAAAGCCAGGACAAATGATAGAAGACTTGAGCAGCATTTACTCAAGGAGGTACAGAGGAGAGTTTCACTATCTTGCAGCTTTGAACAACAGTAAAGGAAATCTCAGATAGTGGACAGAAAGTAATAAAGTACAAATAATGTCAGTGGAGTTCATAGAAAGCTTCCTTGTGTAGTTTTCAGGAAAACTATTCAAGGGCGTAGTTTGTCCCTCAAATACTGTTTTACAAATAGAATTTTAACATGGAACATCAGATAAGGGTTGATACAAACAAACAAAAAATCACATGAGAAATAAGGAAATGAAAAATAAGCAAAGGAGAATACCATCAAGTTCTGGGATCGTCTTCAAGAGGAACAGAAATATAAAGGATACTGAATATTTCAAATTAAGCTTTGATGTATATGTAATAATGCTCAACTGTCAACTAGAAAATAATTTCCCTTTAATGAGAAAATCCTTCATATGCCATTTATTTCACATGTTCTGTTGTTAATGACCTAGTCTTCAGCTCAGTATGGAATGGCTTGAATGGGAATAGAATGATGGCCGTGGGCAGCTGAACTTCTTATTACACTATCAGTATCTTATTTGCATTATAGCTGAAATGATCTTCATTAGTCCTGAAGAGTGGTTGTAAGGGCTTAATCATAGCAACACTGCAAGCAGAATTCACGAATAAACGTCTTGTAGTTTTGTAACTTTGCCCCCAAGTCCATGATCCTACTCATGATTAAACTACTGAACATTTGATGCCTAGGGCTCTTTGTTCTTGAAAATTGGGATGACACCTAGAATCAGTTCCAAATGGAGTCCTTTTTTTATGTGACATTTGTCTTGGGAGAAGGATTATTAAAATTAAAAAAAGTCCTTTTGGCACTTGAGCTATTGGGGCTGATGTTGAAGGTACCTCTTGTCCAATTAGGATTGGAAGAATGATGAAAAACATAAATAGCAGAGATGGTTTCTACATTTTATTTTATTCTGTATCTTTTAATTTATGCAGAACTTTTTAGAATTTAAATTAATTGTCTCAGTCTTTGCGGTTCGTGTGCCCTAGGCCCAACAAATGCAGATTGCTTCAACGTATGGTGTAAGATAATGGACACAAATATTGACACCACAAGAAGGGAAAGGTGGTTGGCTTGCTTGTAGTCTATCCTTGTGAAGCGTGGATTAAATTTATTGCTTTTTTTGTATTTATTTCATGACCTTTACAAAGTCATTAATAGCACAGATGTATTGTCCTTTGTAGGTGAATGCGTGTAAGTTATGCCCACACTGCCTGGAGGCTGCACACAGAGCACAGACCTAATCATGTGCTGAAAAAGCTGCGAGTCTGGCTGTGCCAGGTTGTTACCTTCATGCTCATGTGGCTACCTGGCTTCTCAATGCAGAGCACAGACAAGGCTGGCTTGTATTTCCATGTGTGGGTTTGAGTAGGTACTTCTCTCTCTTCAGTGGCCTATATGTAAAATCAATATATCATTTCTCCATAAAAGGTTACTGTGAGAGAAGTCCATGTTATGAGGTGATCAGATATTCTTAAGTTTGCCCTGCAAATATATGAAAGAGTATGAAAATTAAATAATATGGCTAAAATGTATCTTAGACCCAAGAACTGTCATGGAGAGGTAGTGTCTTTACTGATAGATTATGCTATTTCTCAAAATGCTGTCCCTTTTGTATGTTGTCCCCTCAGTTTTTCAGCCTTAAACTTGAAATTAAATATAAGTGAACTTTGAATCAAAGAGGCTGAGGGGAAGGGAATTTTTTTCTTTTCTTGGGGAAACTGTTTTTCTTAGGAAAAAATCCAAACTGATCAGTTATAGATGAGGACAAAGTCATCAGTAAAAAATAAATGCATCAGTGCACTTGATGAAACCCATTGTATAGCTAAGACATCAGTGTGTGAAATAAAATAGCAGCCTGAACAGATCTTTTCAGATATCATCTGCCTGGTTTTTATCATTCAATCAGATTGTCCTTTTATACTACTCTTTTTTTTTTTTCCCCTGAAGTTTCATCATTCTACTTGGGTTTTGAGACTACATAGATATGTTCCTATAATTTATGTCTGGGTTCATATTGGCTTTGGCTTCTTGCTGCTTATTTGGGCTGAAAAAATAATATATCCACCAGAAAGACCTTCTATTTTAGTCAAAACATTTTAAAATGCTCATTAGATGAGTATTTTTAAAAAGTCTGTGAACCAAAAAAACTACATACCTTACGTTTGTATATGAAATGTTTTCTTGCTGATTACACTAACAGCATAATCTGAATAAATTTTCCATTCCATGCATGAAAATATAATAAAAATAATTTGTTAGTTGCTGAAAAGCTTTCACCTGTTAGTTGCTTGAAAGCCTTCATTTTGTCAGTAGGGAAACCAAGTAGTTAAGTGCTGAGAACCTTTATCATCTCCCGGAGACCATGAAAGATGAAAGCACTCATCATTTTGCAGGATTTGGAGCCCACCTTTCATAAAAGCTTTTATCCAGAGCATACTAAGCTTCTATTCAGGCATTGTTAATCCCTTCGCTCTCATTTTACTGCCATTCCTGAATGTGTACAGATATTTCATTCAGAAGTACCTGCTAGCAAGAAAGGGTGTTGTACGTGATGCTTAAAAGTAAGAGTGTCATTCAGCTTCCTGAACCACCAGAAAAAGTTGAATGGCAAAGCTGGTTAGTATATAATATCTTTCTACTTCCCTATAGTATATAATAAACAAGGTAGTTGCAGTTTCTCTGTTGTCTTTGGGACTGAATGACTTTGTCATTTTTGTGAAAACAACAAAAAAAAGTGAGCTAAAAATTGGAGCAGTAAAATAGGAATTTTACATGTATCATTGAACCATGAGGCAAAGAAAGCATTGAGTACCTTGTGTTCTTCCACATCATTTGCCACCAAGTCCCTTGCCCCATCAGCACCAGGCTCACATTTTTCCTTGTCTTCCTTTTGCTTCTGATACACCTGTAGAAACTCTTGTTGTACTTCACATTCCTTACCAGATTCACTCCAGCTGGGCTTTCTAACCCCATCCCTCTGTGCATGTTCTTGTGTGACCTGACTCTGCTTCCAGCTCGTTCGCTTCCTTTTTACACCTGAGTTTTGTCAGGAGGTCCTTGTTCATCCATGAAAGCCCACCAGCTATTGGTCACTGCTGCTAGGGCTGCCGCCAACCAGTTTTTTCTTGAGAGGATGTGAAGTTCAACAGGGCACCTGTCTGTGTCAGCTTGTCAATGATCTCTGTCAGAAAGTTACCATCAATGCACTCCAGAAACCTCCTGGACTGCTTGTGCCCTGCTGTGTTGCACTTCCAGCAGCTATCAGGGTGGTTAAAGCCCCCATGAGGACCAGGGCCTGTGAAGATGAGGCTTCTTCCAGTTTTCTGAAGAAGGCATCATCTGCTTCCTGATCCTGCAGTCTGTGGCAGATACACCGTAACATCACCCATGTTCATCTGCCCCCTAATCCTGACCCATATGTTCTCTACTGGCTCCACATCCATCTGGGGTAGAGCTTCATGCATTCCCACTGCTCTCTCACATAACAGGCAACACCTTCTCCTCCTTTTCCAGCCTGTCCTTCCCAAAAAGCCCATATCCACCCACTGCAGTACTCCCGCTGTGCTATCCCAACAGGTCTCCAACATGCCGATAGGTTGCAGCCCTGCAACTGCAAGCAGATCTGTGATTCCTCCTGCTTATTTCTCTTGCTGCATGCATTGGTGTACAGGCACTTCAGAAAGGCACCCAGTCGTGCTGATTTCCCAGGAAAGGTAAGAGAGGTTTCCCCACAATGCTGTCCTGTAGGTACATCTTTACTTATGTGCATATGCTTGAGGTGGCTCCTTTCACTCCTATGCTGTTTATGAGAACTTTTCTAATAAACCCCCCACACCTTTTGCTTGCCAAGCTGGTCTACCACTTCCTCATCCTTTCTCTCCCCTGTTGGTCTTATTTTAAAGTAAAGATGCTTTTTCCTCATTTTGTCAGAAATAACTTAATATAATTATATTGTTATGTCTGGAAAACATATGGACAGTGGATTTGTAACTAAAATGTGTCATGTTAGAAAGTTTTTCAATTTTAGTAATTTAGGAAGGAATTACTAGATAAAGATGTAAATGGAACGATACATTTTAAAAATAAATAGTGTTACTTAAAATAGCTTTTGAAGATCCACCAGTAATCTGGCTCTTGGAGATTTTGATGAGGTGGGGAAAGGACGAGCATGTGATAAACTTCTGGGAAACAAATATTAAAACCATGTTTTGTGTCTGTGCACTTCTATGTGTAGGCATGCACAGCTCTGTAGGTTCCTTTAAAAAAATATCTCTGATTTTTTTGTTGATTCACTTCATTATGATTTAAATTCAACATAAAGCCACTATCTCATTTTCTTTCTACCTCATTTTCTTCCTTCTTCCATGTATGAACGGTTTTCAGTTGTGTGCACAAAAGACACAATATATATAACACTCCTCTGCCACACATCATCCTAACTGAGGCATTAAATGGTTATCAAGGCTCTCAGAAGCAAACAGTCCCACTCTGCCAACCTTTTTGTGGTGAAGTTTTGAAGATACCAAGGATGAGGAAGCATGACCTAAATAGGAATAATGCATTTAAAATAGTGTAGTGTTGTTTACGCATCTTTAAAAACTGTGACTGAGGTTCTTGCAATGAATGCTGTGCTTTTCTCCCAGTATAGCTAGCATAGAGCTCAGTTAAATTTTAAGAAGTCTCCCAAATGCTGCACAAGCTCGAGTACCCATCAATTTTATTTAGCTAAATTGAAGTTGTCTCACAACTTATGTATACATTTCTTTCTTTGTTTTAAGCCTTTTGCCTAATATAATTTAATTTGATGTCCTTAATTAATGTGTCATGAGAAATATTAATTCTCCCATATTCACTTTTTCTGCCTTTCATAGATCAGTAGAATCACAGAACAGTCTGGGTTGGAACAGACCTTTAAAGATCACCTTGTCCAAACCCCCCCGCCATGGACGTGGACATCTTTCACTAGATCAAAGCCCTGACCATGTCTTTCACATCTGTCTTCTCCCTGTTTGGTCATCTCGATTCTGATTTTTTCAGTCCAGACGTTTAACCCCTTCCTGCATGGACCCCATTCCATAACTTCACTCATTCTTGCCCACCCTTCACTTTTTCTTTACTGCAGCTTTTCTAGCCATAAATATTAATTCTTTCTGTCTTCTGTATAGTCAGAAGAGGGAGTGCTACTGTTGATTTACTGTATAGCAGTTAAACTTAAAAATCTAGAGAAGTTGAATGTTTTAAGTGCTGTTAGGTTTGTATTCAATGTAACAAAACTACTGTGAATGTTTTGAACCTATAAGACTTGCTATATGTCTGAAGTTATGAAGTAAACTTCACGTTCAGCACCTATTAATTATATTAATTTGACTTTTAGTGCTGGAGTCAGGGATTTGACAACTCCTGAGATGACGTTAGGTGAGCATTAGTGAGGCTGAGAACTAATTAATGCTTTATGTATGTACTTGGCAAGGATGCAAGAGAAAACGCAGCAAAAGCAGTTTGCTACTGCTTCAGAGCAGGAGCCCTTGTGGTATGTGCTGTCCCAGTTGCTGATATGTGAACTGCAGAGGGGCTGAGGTAGAACCGTCCTGGTGCTGAACCCTCAGTCAGGTTTCAGGGCAAGGCCAGAGAGGGCTCAGCTCTGCGTTAACTGACTTAAAAAATGTGACTATGAAGAACGTTTTGGCTTAGGTGTTGGGCCCTTATCTAGATGTAACGTACTGCATGAAGAATCTCACATTCTCCTGTGGTGGATTCAGGGAAACAATATGTGTTTTTGGAGGTATATTGGATACCTCAGGAAATGGAACAGAAACTCCGACTTTAAGTTTTAAACTTAAATTGAAACTGAAGATTGAAGGGGAAATTCACATTGTAACTGGTCAGCAGCGGTAATTTGTGAACAAGGAATGATGTGGCACGGAGGGCAAGGTGGCCCAACTGCAGAACAGGTTAAACTGGCTAAAAGCAGGGATGCCAGGGGCAGAAGGACTCCGTTTGAGGGAGTGAAATTTCCCTTGCTGATGAGATAAGAAATGTGGCAGCATTCATTGTCTTGTAGCAATCCTGTAATGGGAGAGCACAGGGGCCACTTTTGGTAAACAGAGCTGGCGCTGGGGGATGAACCGAACACCCGGCTAAGCAATTCACTTGTGCCACATCTTTGCAGACTCCTTGTAGAACTGCTTACAGCTGTAGGACTCGTTCCAATGCACTGTTCATAAATCTTTTTATATTTAAGCACAAATGTGTGTTTAATTCCCCTTAAGTGGTACAATAACAATTCACCAACAAGAGGAATCCAGTCTAGGTGGTTTACTTCCACGTGTTTGGTATCAACGCTGTGTAAGTCCTGTATGCTGTGCACACAACATGCTTCTCTGGCTGCTGCTGCTACTGCAGTAGGAGGTGACATTCTGCTGGTAGCAGGTTTAACATGCAATTTCTGGCTACTTACCCAGGCAAACAGGGCTAAGCAGTGTTTGTCTAGTCACATATGCAACAGCACAAGTGACGGGCTGGAGAATGTGTTTGTGATATGCTGCAAGAAATACTGAGTGAGCATAAGGCCCTCTCTATCTGTTTGGGTTTGGGGTTTTTTTTTGACACCTACTGTCACTCTACTATTACACAGGGTAGAATTGTGAGGACCCAAGTTTGTTAGATTTGGGTTTATTAGAAGTTAGTCGTACTGCACTGAACAAAATAGAAGCTTTGAGGTAAAAAAATTATATCAAACTGAAGACAAATAACAGGAAAAGGTGGAAAGGGTTTTTTTAACTAGAGAGATTCCGTTTTTCAATATAATTGCATTTTAAAATCTTATATTAAAAGTATGCCTTCAGGAAATATAATCTCAAAATGACAAAGAATAGTAGTTTTAATGTAGAAGAAATTACATAAATTATACAACTTTAAATGCACTTAATTTTTATTTTAATGTCAATAATTTACATGAAATCTTCAAGATGATTTTTAAAGTAATAGAGTACTGAATAAAAATGTGAGAATTCTTGAGAAATTTCAGTGTTTTTCAGAATTTCTTTTATGATCTGATCAGCTTTTAAGGAAAAATAAATTCAAGGAAGGTCTGTAGTTTTTTTCAGATGTGATTTCTGACATTATATTCTCATTTCCATATCTGTTCCCTTCTATTCACAGTTCATCAGCAAAAGTTAACTATTCTTATGTCTGCTTAAGTGATCTCCATGTCCTTTTTAACTTTGCCTGCAACTACTGAGGCATATTTATCTTCCATGTATTCACTGAACCTACTTAAGTTATTTCACTATTGTTTTTTTTACCCCACTCCTTCCATATGGAAGTGCCTGCCCATACACATCACAACTGTTCAGTAAAGCAGAAAATCTCACTGCTGTTAACAACTGGATATTAATTTCTCTTGCCAGTTGAAGTATTTACCTGATTGTAGCTACAAATCTTGATGGCTTTTCAAGGCAGGGATTCCTTTCTTTATGCATTATATCACTGATCACTTTTGTATTGACTAGAATTTAACTTGTTAGTGTTGTATTGGCTAGTGTTTAACAGTATTGCTCTTCTTTACCAGTATGAAGAATAACTTGCTGTGGATACGAGTCAAGTGTTTTGGTGCAGTAATCCAGGATTATTGGTTTGAGGGCAACAGTATTCAGTAGTAACAACCTATGGGAATTATCATGTGTTCCTCTATCAGTTGGCAATGTACTGCTTTTAAGCATACATGCAATGTACTTCTTTTAAGCTCTTGTTTAGCAATTACAGTTTTATGATCTGGTTTGGAATATTTAGTCATTGAAATGACTTGGTCCCTAGATTCTGATATTGAAAACTGTCATTCTTGCTAGTTCCTTGGTAGTAGTAACTCATTTCGCTCTGTATGCTGTTGAACAAATTCTGATTCACACTTCCCAGTTGGATGTTACAACTCCTTCAGACACTTTAGAGTACACAGTGGGTATGCTCTGACAGGATAGTAAGCCTAACTGACATAACAAAGAAAAGGAAATAAAGCAAACCATCACTGCCTCCCTTTTGGGACAAGGTGCAAATTGATCTCCTATTTATTTCTAATGAGCCTTCTGTGCCTGGCCATTTCTTGCATGTATTTGTTTGGAAAGTACAGTTAAATGTGCAAGTGATTACTGCGTGAATTCATAAATACAACTTAGAATCTAGAATGTTAAGCAGGTGGTTTGATAAGAAGTCTAAAACCAGTATTTCAACATCCCCAAGCAAGCCCTTTTACATCAAATTTTATAAGACTTTTTTTTATAACACAGAATACAAATCACACTTAGCTGCATCTGTGTGTATATGTGTGTATATATATATATCTGTACTGTATAAAAATACTGGGATAAAGATCTATTCTGCAAAAGTAGGGCCGCAGTTTGGTTCCATGTGGAAAGATTGCACAAAATTGATGGTATGTAGAGAGCAGAATTCAGCATTAACTGTTCTGGGTGGAAAATTTCAAATATGCTGTCTGTGCAGAAGACTCCTACTGGTCCAAAAAGCACAGTACTTCATTAGCATCATCAAGTGAGGTCCACAACTACTTGGATATGGAGAATGGACTACTGCTTTGGAATGAATGTCAGAGTTGAAGTACTGTAGGAATGTATAATGGGAGAAATGGTCCTGCTGTTTCTATAAAACAAGTTAAGCAGAGCTATTGATATAACATGTTTGACCAGCTTTAAAATAATTAGAAACCAGCATGTAGTCCCAAAGCTACCAGCTCCCTATACCTATGATTTAGTGCTAAGCGGGACTGGTAAACAGTAGTAAAGCACATTATTTTGGGCAGAGACTGGGCAGTTGTACAGGAAGGGTTAAAAGCAAACTTCCCATGAAAGGGAAATAATTTACAGTTCATTGCAATTGGCCTTAAAGGTAGTTTATCAAATGCTACTTGTTGAAGAGGTAAATTTGATTTGAGAAATGGACCTTTAGTTACATTACACCAAATTCAATGAAGTGAGTAAGAAACAAAAAGTAGATATGTCTCAGATTAATTCAGTTTGGCTGATATTGCTAATAATTTCAGAACATTCACCGAAGAATGCCATGTGCAGAAAGACAAATAAGCAGCCTGTCTGCTCTTTCTAACAAAGTTTAAACATGTATTTTTTACTTCACTCTCAGTGACATTTTAGAACTAATTTCTAAAGCCATGCCAAGGTTTAAATTCACTTCTGGGAGTTTACAAACATTACCAAGGGCAAAACCAACTCAAAATGGAACCTGATCTCTTCCTGAAGCAAAAGTCTCTTCAATTCAGTTTGCATTAGGCTGTACTGAAGAGGTATGCAGTAGGTATTAATATGTTCAAGACAGTTTTCTTGAACCGAGTGGATCATGGATGTCCTGATATCATGACTACCTATGCTGGATAAATAGCATTTAGAGGTTGTTCCAGTTAATATTTTTATTACTTTTACCCCTTTATACTGTGTTAGATGTCACTGCTGTCCTCAGTCTAATCTCAGCAGATTTACTCTGAATTTCCAGAGTTTCCAGCCTCTTTGGTCAGCATCTTTTTATATTAACTCTGAACTTGCAACATCAGTTCTTATGAAAACAGATATATAAAATATTTGAGATAATAATAGAAGCACCATGGTCAGTATATGGTGGAAACTACATCAGAGGAAGAAATGGTTGAAAGGTAATGTCTGTGTTTTGTCAGAATTTTTAATTTTTTGTCATAACAATCAGATGTGGGGTTTTGACAAAGACGTCCTTGATGTTAGAAGACTTCCTTAGATACCACTTTTAGAACTCATGACCAAGGGGGAATTTTTTTATCTTTAAGTAAAGATTTATTTTAAAATAGGTTTCAAGAATACAGTGCTGTTACCTGACCTATCTAGTATGGATCTAGAATTTGTAAGTGCAGTTACAAAAATTGTAAATATTTTTGTAACTGCAGTTTTCAGTATTAGACCTTAAAGATTCTATCCAATTATCTTTAAGTAAGATTATGTACCAAGAAATAAATTCTGATAAGTGTACATGTTGACCATAAACTAAAATGCAAATCTACACAGAATGGGATTGCATTTTTAAGTTTCAAAAGGGATAAAAAGATAATGAAGATGGATGTTTCCCTTGTCCTCCTCACTATTTCCTCCTCCCGTTCTGCTTTGTCTAACACATAAAAGCCATTTAAAGCAATTTCAGTGTATGAGTTCATCCTCATGTTTTTCTTGAGACATGATGTAGTGTAACAAGATGTGATAAGATAAGGATGGAACAACGAGGCATACAGTAAACAAATATGTCTCTAAACACGGTCCTTCAGAATAATGAACTTCTCAGTCACATTTAATATATTAAATGCATTGAAGACATTTAACATCCTAGATGTTAACTTAGTTGTCAGGGAGAACTATACAGAAATGATTCAGTGTTGTGGATTTGTAGATGGTATGCAACCTCTTAAATTTAATTTCTGGAACTTTATAAATAGTTCAGCTTTTGATAGGAAAAGAGTAGATATGCTGTGCCAGTCATGAAGTAGTTAATATTTAGAAGACCAGTGCCTAGAGATGCTAGCATTTATTCCCAAAATATAAAAGAAAATGCCTTCACTGACTACAGTAGGCTTTGATATATGCCTCTGAGAAGAGATAAGGTGGAAAAAAAAGTCATGACTCTGCAGCTTTCTGGAAACTGAAAGGAACTCCAGTCTGTTGAAAATCTGAATGCTCCAGTTTTATCCAGAGTTACAATGCTCCAACGCATCAAAAGTATTTAGAATATTGTTTAGTTAACGGTGGTTTCCTTAACTGTGTCTTGGATTTCTCAGCCACAGGAGGTTACTGTGACTTGCCAAAGATCATTTGGTGGCAAAGTGGAGAAGAAAACCAAGGATTCCCAAGTCCTAGTCAAGTCATTCATCTGCTAAATGCAACTTGCTTTTTTTTTTTCCAAATGCCTGAGGAATCTTATCATCACTGTTGATGTGCTTAGGTATTTTACTTTTCTCCCACCTTGTTTGAAACAATTCATCAGAATTATGGTTTACCGTATTTGTACATGTCATTGGCAGCCCCTTAATTTTGCCTGGGTAAAGACTAGTTGTGTAATGTGTTTACTCTTTTCAGCCAAAAGTAGGAATCTGGTTTTTTTGCTTGGAAGGGGTAGATGCTTGCAGACTACTTCTATTTATTTTATTTTATTTTATTTTGTTTTGTTTTGTTTTGTTTTATTAGTGTAGATCTCCGTTGCAGGGTAATCCCTCTGTATAGGGACATATGTTTTTTCCAGTAAGTATCCCATTTTTTCTAGCAGTTATTAATCTTTAACATATTTGGAGTGTGAAATAAGTACTTCTAAATGCTCCATAGCACAGATAAAGGACTATCTGAAGTAGTGCTTTAGTTGTTAAACCCTGTTACTTTCCATCCTTTAAACTGGTAAAACAGATAAACTGGTGATGGAAAAAATGCTCTTCAAAAAGAGTTGGGGTTCTTCGAGTGAGAAATGCCTTTATTACAATCAAGTTTCTCTGTTCTGAGAGTAACTTTCTATGAAACTTGTGATCCAAGGTTTCCAAGACCAACATTCAAGCTACCAGTTAGATCCAACTGGATCTAGTACAGAGATTCTGACTTTTCCAACTCTTTGAATTAACCAAGTACACATCAGCTGACAGATTTGAGATTTGAGATTGAGTTGAGATGTCTTGTCCAACCCTATGGCTGATAGAAAGGTGTGTATGGCATGCAGACTTCCATTGTGCCTTCTGTCATAAATTCTGCTCACCATAACTAATACAGAATGACTCTGTCCTTCTGGCAAAATAAAATTTGGCTGAAAAATACCATTTCTCACTTAATTCTTTCAGGCAGTGTTTTGCCTAAATTTTTCCAGAGTAAAAAATAATTGCACAAATGAATTTGTGGGCTTTAATCCTGATTTTATTTTTTTTTAAATTTTTAATTCACTCAAATCCATTTTCAGTTTTTGGTTCTAAATTACAGTGTGTCTGATTTTAATATTATTCTCATCTCATTGTATACATATAATAGTATGTGAATACTGAAACTGGTTTATAACAAACGAGCATCTCCTTTCCTAATTGTCTATCAGATAGACTAAACAAATGGTTTTATAGCCATTGTTCACAGTTTTCAGAGCTCACATATTTCAAATCTGTTAATGACTATTGCTCTACTTTCTTTGGTGGCACAAACATTATTTGACAATAAAGACAGAGAATATTTCTAATCAAAAGGAGTATGACTGCAAAGAAAAATAAAATGTAGATATAGTAAATGTCAAACTATGACTAAATTGGACAAGTACAGAACATTCAGACCTGATTTGCTTTAAAGTGTCTAAATCATCAGAATTCAAAAGCTAGTGTTTTGAAGGCAAAATAGCCTTTTTTAAATGAAATTACTTCCTTTATCCCCAAGGAAATTAAAGTATAATTAGATGTTCTGTAAAAATATAACATGAATTCATAAGACAAATTCATGTTTTTAAAAACAGAGAAAAAATAAATAAGACAGAGGGAGATAGTCGGTTTTTTATTTCCTTAATTCCTTCAGAACAAGTGCAATGGAGTGCTAGAGTTGATGTAATTGTTACATAACACTGAAAGGAAGTATCACAAAATGTGTTCTACTTTTGCTAATTATACTGCAACCAGCCAAAATATAAACTAGGAAATGTCACATTGGAATGGGCTCCTATTTCACAAAGCACTGGAACGTACACACTCCTCACTATGTCACTGTGTTTTGATATGTCAGTCTACTGGTTTTTCATGTGAGCTAGGTATTTAGTTACTTTCATTTTCTTAGAAAATTTCCGCCTTAAAGTTTACTAATTAACTTACTTTTACTAACTTTTACTAAGTACTTTGATGAATAAGGCTTTATTGAAATTGGTCCTGTAGCAAGACATGGTAGAGGATCCTTGTGAAAATACAGCAATGTAAGCAGGAGCGAGAAAAAACTAGGTCCTTTTTCAACAGATGGAGAAGGGTAGGGCTTCTGGAAATCAGGTAACTTTAATTTTAAGAGAAGAAGCCAAGAAGTGGGTCTGTGTGTGTGTATGAGGTGACTACATATGATGGAATTAGATGCTCTAATGGAGTTTGACGGACTGGCGCTACTGCACTTTATCAGAGATTCCTTTTAAGAAAGCTCCTGCAAAAGCCTGCTTTGGTAAAACAGTATGGCTAACTTAGCTTTCATTTTTAAACAAGGAACTTTCATTTCTGTTTTGCCTGTTCATTGTGTAGAATCAAAAACCCTTATCAAAATTTCAGCTCTCTTCTTCCAAATAACTGCTAAAGCAAGCAATGGGCTACATTCTGTTAATCAAGTTACTTTTGCTATGATTTTAGTAATTTTTAGGAGAATGCCAGGATTTTGTGAATACCATAAAAACATTTACTCTGTCTTAGGAAAATAGCATTTTAAATTTGTCTTAGAATCAGGCTGATATAGCTAGAATCCTATACTGGAATAATTCTAGAAATGTTGAGAAATTATAAATCAAATGGTGGCAATTTTGACATTCTTTGGAAAATACCTTTCATTGTTTCAATTGCTCTTTTATTTAATTATGCTCTTCAGCAACAGATGACAGAAATACCTTTTATAAAATGGAGACATTTGTTTCACCTGTAATATTTGTTTTCATAATTTTATTTCATAGCAAATACTCACATTTCAGGTGTTTTTTTTTCCCATTTAAATTAAAATGCATCTCAAAACTGTACAACCCATTGCAAAAAAAAAAAAAAAAAGAGGTTTTACCTTCCACATAGGTTCCTCCCAATTTTTATTGAAAAAATGCACGTAAAACTTCTTTTTTTATTACTCCTTGCTGAATGAGAACACCTATGACCTGTTTTTCTTAAATTTTGTCATATTCTGGTGAGACTCTTGACTAATTTGTACAGTTAATGAGAGATGAAAAAATGTTGCTTGAGCTTGAGAAATACCTCATTTTGTCACTGAAGGGCAGGCTAATATTTTTATGCTTTGCTTGTCTTACATAAACCTACAGTTTGTACTACAGTTCCCAAATTGCTACTAGCAAGAGCTATATTAGATAGGTTTCCCTTTTAGCATGAAAAAAACTACTGTGTGTGTGATGCTTTCAAAAGTAGTAAAAAGATGAACAGGCCTGGAACTTCTACTGGCTCAAAGGAGATGGTAATAAGATTTTTAATGAGGAGAAAACATACTGGTGTTAATGGAACGCTGGTAGCTAAATTTTTATGGAAAATGGTTTAAATGCTCTGTTTCATTCATTTCAGTACTCTTCTTGATGTGTTTTTTGCATATAGAATGTATCATGATTGTATTTTCTGTGGGCTTTATCCATTCTTTTTCTGTATTGTTCACTTGGCAGATCAGTACTTCAGTGATTCATTTGTTTTCCTTTCTTTTACATTGTTCTTAAAGGGAAAAGGGGTGAATTAGACAAGCTTTAAGAACCAACACAGCCAGAATATCCATGACTGCCTAGTTTCTGTCTATTCAGATTAGGTAAAATAAAATATTTGTTTTCAAATAAGTTGTGTAACAGAGGGTGAACAGACTACTGTGAAACCAATCCATCTGTCATGTAATGCTACATTACCGTATTACATCAGCAGCCCATTTTTTTAAAATGCCAAATATAATTGATACTGAAAGCTTACCATACTGTAATACAATTATTAAGAACAACTTTTTTACAAGAGCATAATTTAAAAGTTACTGGTAAAAATCTGTTTTGATGGTAGCAGTTGTATTTCTGTATTTAATGGAGTTTAACACCTTAGAGCAATTTAAAGGACTAAGAGAACTAGAAATTTCTTTTTTATACAGTATCTCAGTTCTCTAGTTGTTGAAATATTAGCAGAAGACCAGCTTGCCTCCTTCAGTCTTCTCCCACCACAGGGCAGAAAGCAATGCAGAAATCACCAGACTATTTGGGCTTTATATTCTCCATATGTTGGTGAAACACTGGCACAGGTTGCCCAGAGAGGTGGTAGATGTCCCATCCCTGGAAACATTCAAGGTCAGGTTGGACGGAGCTCTGAGAAACCTGATCTAGTTGAAGATGTCCCTCCTTATTGCAGGGGGCTTGGACTAGATGATCTCTGGAGGTCCTTTCCAACACAAACTGTTTTATGATTCTGTGATACCAGTGTTCCTCCTTGCAGTTTCATTGTGAATGGAGAAGTGATCCTGTGCTTTAATCAGCTTCCGCATGAGCTATTGTCCAGAGCAGGTTAGAGAACCTCAAAATATATGCAGGCTAATTTTCTAAATTTGTATTCCATTTTCATATCATTGTTTACCCTGAAAAGTTATTTCTGTCAATGTAATTTTAAACATTTCTTGTAATTACTTCTCCCCTCTTCAGAATTTGAAGGGTAATGATATTGCATTTTTTTTTAAAAGGTCTCTTCTTTGCTCAACAAGAGCTGCTTCTAAAATGATCTGCTGCTCTGATGTGGCTTTGTAATGTTTGGGATCATCTGAGAAGTGAGGAAAAGAGATTCCAACTAGACAAATTTAGATTTAATACCATTAGTAACAGATGACGTAAGAAAGCTGTACTAATTTAGAAAACATCTGGTTTTGTGGACTTTAGAATTAAATGACATATTTTGGAGTAAATACAAGCATTCTCCAGAGGAATGTCACTTTTTTTAGGTAGATGAATATATCATGACTTTGCTATATCCTATAGCTAATATTTTCGTGAACGTTTTTTGTGAAGGCAAAATGTGCCATTAGCTACCTTTCACTTTTGTATCTGAGTTAGCTACATATAAGCTAACTTAGTCCTTGATTTACATCTCCTACAAAAATGTGTGCTGGTGTTTTGTTCTTTAAAATCTTAGCCTGTATACTGACCACAGTACCAGAATCTGTTCTGGTTTTTTTCTGTTGAATTTTGACGTTTTGCTTTTGTTCCTCGGAAAAAACTCCAAACCTTTTGAAAATTTTTGTAATACTGTTTTGAAAGTCCATTTGGGATCTGAGAGGTCAGGTTTCCAGTTGAGCTTGTCTGTATCTGAAATATATAGGAGACCCCATTTTTAATGTCAGGACCATCATATCACAAATGATCCATACAACTCAGGAAACATCTTGGCTTTGAAAGACCATATTTTAAAAACATGTATTTTGCCTAAGAAACATGATTTCTATCTCTGGTAGCACAGTTTAGAAGCTCAAATCATGGCCTGACAAATTAATAAATATTGTTTATTGGTTTAGCTGCTTTGAAAAATTTATATTTTTTTCTGAATGAAGTATTCTTACAGAAATTCCTCCATTAATATAAATACTCTTTCACCATGACCTCCTGTATCAAGCTATGTTTCCTTCTCAAGTACCCATAGTGATGCTTCCTTTTCTTCTGTCATTCTAACCAATGTTTCACACCTGTGATGGAAATAATGATTTTACTGAAAGCAGAGATACAGTTTCCAAAATTACCATTGACTTCAGTGGTTTTGAAGTTTCATCATCTGGGTGTGTTTTTTTAACTCTGTTGGATAAGCTTTCACTGGTTTGGTTGTGCAACACTAGCATTCAGTGTTTGAGAAAGTTGTATTTCTAATTAATTCTAATTAATAATTTCTAAGTTCCAAGAAAAACAGATAAATAAACCAAAATGCTTTTCTTTATCTGTCTGGAATTTAAACATGAAAACCATTCATTTAAAATGGTAACTTTTGCATAAGTGCATAGATTTTTATATTTTCCATGTCTGATTGTGACATTTCCTAAATATAGAAAATGCTTCTTGGCTTGGAAAGGCCAGAGTAAAAATAAAATCTGAAGTATTAATAGTATGAAACAATTTTAAAGAATATTTGAATTATTCTTCAAGTGGTTAATTTAAAAAATACAGTCTTTGTCCTTACTTAATACATTCTTTTTGTTGTTTGAAATTGCATTTTCATGAAGGCCAGGGAGCTGGAATTGCCACCTACCTGATTTTTCGTATAGTTAGCATAGCGTTTTCTATAATCTTTTTCTTGATTCCAAAGCTGAATATATTCCCCCAAAGTTATGTGTTTTTTCTGTAATACCAGCTGAGTAGCTTTTAGAAAGTATTTCAGTCTGCTGTTCACTGTCCAGCCATATAGCATTAATATACTTGCAGTGAACTGGATGTATGTCCCACATGCAGTGAACTGGATGTATGTCCTACATATTTAGATGTAGGACTCTTAGATGAGACAAAAATTAATCTAATTGAAAAAAATGGAAGTGATAGCCCATGTTGTCTATAGGTTTGTTGACATAGTTCTGACATGCTGAATTCTTCAAAAAATATACTGACAGGAGAAAATTTGCACTATTTTGTGAATTAGAATAAAGAAGCACTTTTTTGGGGGGTGAAATGCAGTATTAAATGTTTTCAGTTCAACTTATGCAAAGAAGGCACAGTAAGAAATAAATTGTGTGAAACCATAGAGTGGTGGTGGAAATGGAAGGTTACTGGGAAATCTCCAGTTTACCCAGTGTATGAGGCAGAGAAAAAAGTCATAGTGTGTGACATGTTGGTGCATCAAACCACTAGCTCAGCAATAGCTGTCCCTGGGAGAAAAAAGAATGGCTTATTGGCATAAATCACTATCTACAGAATGTACTATATGGTATCTTCAATATTTTCCATTCACTACTGTACAGCTTTATGTGATGGGGATTAACCTTTAGCCATTCTTTATCTAGGGATCACTGATAGCTGTAGCTTCCAAACAGGCCACATGATTACAGGTTAATCACAGGAGTTCAATTTGTGGTTTTAAGTTATCCTTCTTCCAAAAAGTATTAAAAAGAGGTCAACTACATTCTGTTTCAGCAGACCATTTGTTTTATTTTTTTTCAGCATTTTTAATTGTGAAACTGTATTTCTTCCTCAGATACTCTCTCTTCCAAATAAAAAGTTGTAAAGTAACTTTGTAGAAAATTCTTTGCTATGCAGTAGTTATCAATATTTGAGCTGCCAATAACTTAACTGATTTTGTGTATTCTATGTAATTTCAGTAAACTTTACATGAAGATTTTGCTTTTTTCCGCTTTGAGAGAACATATCTAAGAAGGGATTTATTTTCATCAACTTTATTATTAGATAATTCAGCACTATTGGAAGGTGGATACTTCTTCTTTTATAGTAGCCTAGCTGTGTCTCTGTAAGTGCAGGTTCATTCATTGTCCCTAAGACTCTCTGCTTCTCTGCTTCTGATATCCAGAATTTGGTATAACTGCTCAAAATGGGCAAGGCACAGGCACGAAAAGCAAAAGAACTATTTGTATGATTTGTAATAAACTATAAGCACTTTTAAAATGAAATGCTGGTTTTGTTGATTAAGCGTTTTAGCTGCATAAGTAACACAAGAACATGCTTAAAATTATCATTCCAAAAGCACAGTTCTAAATCAGCAAAGTGTGTAGAGTCTATCACATTGATGGAAGTTCAGTTGTGAACATACAATGTTGATGGCAGGGACAAGCCCAGTGGGACTGTTCATCTGATTAGGAAAAAATCAGGTCTCAATAATAATGGCATGGAACTGGCATTGATTTTCAAATTAATGAAAAATAACCTAAATTATTCTTAAGAAATGACAAAAGCTTGCCCTGCACTCGTTTAATGTAAACATGGACTGCTAGTATATTGTGTTGATTTGTCATTTGATTTTATGGTGTCAAATAATTACTTCAGCAAAGAGAAAAGGATGAGACCAGTCATTCTTGTATTCTTTTCATTGAGTAAATTATTCTCTAATTTAACGTTCATCAGAGAGTACTTAGGGCAGTTCCCTGTATTGGTAGACCAGAGAAGCAATATTGCTGACTTAGAGGAACTCCTGACTGACTGCTTTTTTTCAGCAAGCTCAGATAGTTCATGCATGACTGCCATTAACAGTTTGGTTAATCTTGCATGTTTTAAGCCATGTTTCAGCATTGTACTTTAATCAAAAATCTAAATGTACTTTTCTGGATTTGTGAATGTTTTAAACTTTGGTTTCATCCCAAGTAGGAAGGAAGAGTTGAAATAACGCAATTCTGCATTAAATGGAAAACTCTAAAATCTTTGATAGAGAGATGTCAAACCATCTCATTTCTACACACTTGATTTAGAAAAAGAGTTGTCAACACTCCTGACCTGAGATGATTTGCTTTAGTTTGGTGAGCAACACTGAAATATTTTATCTGGCAATCAGTTTGCCTGTATCTGTGCTTGTCAGTGCAGCCTCCTGGGACTTGTAGTTCCTGTATTTTGTGCTCTTTTCTTCTCTGTGATGCAGCTTGACTAGCTGAACAAAGCCCCCTGGTTCACGGAGTTGGGCAGCTCTCAGGTGGCTCTGTGATGATTCAATTAAAGAAGGATATTGCAGTGATTGTTGGCATGTGTAGTCCAGGCAAAGAGCAGCTCACATGGGAAGACAAAGAGTCTGAGGCTCCTAAAGTGTAACTCTGATGGGGCAATTTAGCCATTCATGTAAATATACAGACTTTTTGCCTCAGTGAGCCACAACAAAATACTTTCTTACAAATTTTCTGCATCCTGCAATTGCAGGCTTTTTAGCTGATGGAGATCTCAACAGAAAATTTGTAGTATAATTGGTAGTGTGTGAGACAGCGCCTATGTAGTATGATGGAGTTTCAAGAGAGGAGTACTGTTGAAAGCAAAAGCACTTACAGGTAATTCATTATCAGTATAATAATAACAAGATGAGAATATATCTATCTATTCTGCATAGTTAGCATGTGTTGGAAAACAGAAAGAATGGCCATTACTGTGTAAGGAACCTTGCAGCTTTCTCCTACCTTGCTGGTTTTGTTCAGCCCGTGTTGCTTCATGTATGTCTCTGCACACGGGCTGGCTAAGGAAAGCCTCCTGCAACCTGCTGGCCAGCTGCACTAATGAACTTGGACTCTGAAACGGGTTTAAGTAGGGAGGGGAAAAAAATGTCTAGGGAAGCTTGTTGAGTAGTGTAAGAAATTACTACATATTGTAACTTGTTGTACTTTGTTAACAAGTTTGGATGGGGTTTGTAGTAGGCTCCACTGGGTTATTCCACCCCTGCATTTGGGTAAAATGAAGAAGAAAGATTTTAGCAAAATTAACAAAGCTGTAGTGCGGGTGGATCCCAGTACACTCAACATAAGAGCAATCCCCTGTTCTGAGGTACAATAACTGAGTACAAAATTATGTTTAGTTTCATTCTAGTATTGCTGGGTGTACTTTTAATTCCCTGGCACTGAAATTTTAGTAACAAAAATCTGTAAATGTGTGAGTAGGTCAAGGCTTCAAGCTTTTACCATGTATCTCTTGAACTTTAGTTAGTTGCAGACCATTGCTTTCTTTTTCTACTCTTGGAATCCTTGTATCTAGGGACCGTCTTTATGTGGAGTTGATTTAGGCTTGCTTTTAGGGGAAAAAAAAGACTCTTGTTCTGCACTGACAGACTTTTTGAGCTTTTGACTTTTGTTGTCTTTGAATTCATTAAAAAACACACTTAAGAAGCAGGGTTGCTGAATTATGGTGCAAGGGCATAATTTTTGCAAGATGTGTGCATGATTAGCAATGAAATTCATATTTAGATTTAGAAATTTAAAGATCAGAGTCTTCCCAAACCACATGGCACTGAAATCTAAGGAACCATAAAAATTCTGCTCCTAGGAGTTGTATTCATTTCACCTAGCTGTAAGTAGCTAAATCATGCTAGTCCTGGTTTGTTATCAAGACATCCATTGTCAATAATGGAGGAAGACAGATACCTTTGGGTAACAACTGATGATTAAAGATAGAAGAGGTGAATCATACACCATATGGCAGAAACCTCTTATGATCTTATCAAAGAAGGGAAACTTAATAAGTATAGTCCTTTAGTGGACTTTTAGCAATATACATGACTGAGAAACATCACCTTCACTTCCCATTTGATAACTTTTAATCTCTCTTCCCCATGGCCAGACACTACAGACTCTGTGGGCTTGTTGGTTCTGTACGGGTTCTGCCCCTAGGGTAAGTCATGCATGTCTCCATGCCTAGCTCCCAGTGCGTTTGGAGCCGAGTCAGTGGTCATTATTAGGCAACAGCTCCTATATCCTGTAGCCTTTCTACTGCAGGATATCACTATCTCCTTTCTTTTCGCTTCACATAAGATGCACTGTCACTGTTGTCATAGAGTTAGCCTTTGAAATAGATTTCACAGAGTCCTTACATGTCAAGATGAAGATTGCAAATTATCTTCATAAGGACATGAGTGAAGTTTTAAATATTAATGTTATAAGTTTGGTCTGAGTTGCCGGTGCATCAGAATGTTAGTGAGTTTTTGTCAGGGTCAGAATTGCCTCACTGGTAAACAAATGGAACATTTTTTGAAGTATACATTCATTTAGAAATGCTCCTGTAGAATCCTTGCTGCACTGTGAACTTCGTTCTAGCTACACTTTCCCTGTTAATTGTGTATAATGATGACTGAGAAGATAAAAGATGTGCTTATACAACTTTCTTTTCTCAAGCACGTTGAGCTTCATTTGCAGAATGATCAGGAGGCAGTTGTTGTTTGTGGATTTGTCGTCTTTGAGTTCTGCAAAAGATCCCATTGCATGATTAGAGCCAGTCAGGTGTAACCAGATAAGCACATAAAAAAAGAACTGATAAAGCTTAATTCTGAGGTGAAGTAAAGGAGCTTATATTTCACTTTTTGGGTCATGTGACTCAGAAGCAAAAAATGATACGTCAGGAAGGAAAATTATTATATCAGGCAGCAGCTTGTGTTTCCCAGATTAGACTTCTTTAGCAAAATTAGATGACATTTTCTTTCATCATTCTAATTAAACTATTTTGCCCTTTTCATTGTCTTAGGTCATTGTTGATGAATGACAGAGAAGTGCCTTGAGTGCTGCTTCCCAAATATAATTAAATTAGATGTTTTTCAGTGGAAGAGATTATACATTTGCTGAATTTAAAGCAGCTAAAACAGAAATAGGGAGTACGTATATTGAAAGTCAAACTGTGCACCTGCGTATGTTGGATTAGATGGTTTTGAATCTTTAACTGAAGCTGTTTTTAAAAAAAATTGCCCTTCATTTTCTTGAGTTCTTATGTTAAAGATTTAAGATGACCACAAAACATAAGTGACCTTTTAGATTTCTGCACAAAAAGGGACAAGACAAATAAGAATTCTGTAGTCTAACAGATAATGTACAGAATCCCAGGTCAACTGTAACTAATTAGGAGTCTACTGTTGTATTGTATCTTGTTTCAGAACATTCCCACTCACTTTTGCAGTAACCTTTGTACACTGAATTAACCAGGCAGTTCACAATGATGCTGTCGGGAATATGAGCTGCCTTTTGCACAGAGGGTGTTCACTCCTGACATGGAGCAGTAATCTGAGCTAGACATGCAGGGGAAGGTGTAATTTTGCAGTGCAGACATCCTAGAGCTCACTTTGCTAATCAAACCCAAAGAATTCCCCCAGAGCTACAGTCCCTATCAGAGTTGGGTTTTATACAGTTTAGATTAAATCTTGTCCATGAAGCAAGTTTAGGAAATCATAGACTGATTACTGACAGCAGTAGGAATGCTAGGCATTAAATGTTTGCACTCTTGTGTGTTCCTGAGAAAGAGGTAACTGCTTACCACTCCCTGTAATACTATGTTCCAGGATTGTGTCCTACATTCGTAGTAATCCTTATTATAATGCAAATACACCTTTATCATGTTGCCTTATGTGTGAATTGTCTTCTATACCTTTCCCAGTGTAACATATATTATTATTCACTCTGCAGTTCTAGCAATATTCTTATAAGCTTACGCTGCATGTATGGAATTTATCATCAAATTTACTTCTGTTCCTTTCCATAGAAGACCATGCACCTATGGTTATAATTTACTTTATCGTTTAAAGCAAAGATATTCACTTGAATTTGAGTGACTTCTTATTCATTTAAGGGCTTAATAAGACAGTTTACCAACTGAATTTAAAAGGGGTTGAAACAAGCCTTCACTTATTATATGGATAATAAAGGTAGGGACATATTCCATTTAATAGACAACAGTTTGCCTGCTTGACAATTTCTTCAGAACATTATTAATAGCCTTTTCTATTTAAATAATCAAATTCCACGTCAGATGAAAGTCATTACAATGAACATTGGTTTTTTAATTCTGAACAATAGACTTGGTCTTCCACATCTTACTAATAATATCTACTTCTTCTGTGTACTTTCTGTTTTGGACTATGCCACTGGATTTGTGTTCCATGTGTTGTTAATGTATGATCCATAAGTACACAGAGCATGTGAACCTCCAGACACCCTCTGTATAAACAGGTTTTTCATGAGCAGTTGAACTAACTGATTTCATTTTCATTTTTGGTATGGATTTTTGTTCTTTTTCCCTATGTATACCACCAGTGACCCCAGCTCCCTTTCCTGGCTCTATACAACTCCTCCATTGGGCCAATTAATGCACAGCTGCAACTAATGCTGATTTGCTGTTTGCTGATTTGGGTCATCTGACTTCTGTGGAAAAAAGGTGTATAACAGAATTTTGTCTGTTAGTCTCTTTTCTCAACACAACCCAGCTACAAACATTTAATGAATTCTTTGGGAACCTGTTGGGGGGACAGAGGTGAGATAAATTTTTTCTTTAAGATTTGACTAATAAAATAAAATGCTTGTCTTACGGAGTTTTTCATATGGAGTATGTTGGTCATTTAAGGAAAAAGGAAGGATATTGTAATTCATTTTATCACAATATCATTGAATATTTTGAAAAGATAGATAGTCAAAGAAAGAAAAATGGAAGTTATCTAATGTGTAAACTTCAATTAGGAAATTTGCTAGAATCAAAACTGGCATTGTCAGCCAATGACTGTAAACATTCTTTATGTTTTCCAGTAAAAGGGGCTTGCTGTTCATAGTTCACGTGAACGTGAACCTTTGGGTCGGCATCATTTATAAAATGTACAGGCCAAATTAGCCTAAAAAATCGAGTTGGAAAAAATAAGCTCATGGAAAAATATATTAAAAAAACCCGCACCAAAATTATTTTAAACATTTTTATACCCACTCCATTACTTACAAATAATCTTATTTTTCTGGCTCTGCTCTCTCCAGGGATGCAAAATTGCATCATGTTGTATTTTTTTTTCCTATTCTCAAAAGAAAAGAAGGAATTTTTGCTTTGAACTTAAAAGCTCTATTTTTGTTTTGAATACCCTTTTTGAGAACTGTATCAGTCCCCTAAAAGGCTGCATGAGTCTATTTTGCTTTTATGTGTGGTACAATACCAGTAATACAATCAAAACTTGAAGTTCTATATCCAGCAATGGTTTTTAACTACTTCTTTTAACAACTTTAACTAAATGTCTTTGTTCTGTGTTGGTATTTCTTTCTCAAAAGACTTTGAGCACATACTTTTTTTTTTTACTGTTGTCCATGAATAAATTACTTGCAGTTTTTCAGCCTTTTCAGTAAAAACATAGAATATAAATTATAAGTTAAGAAAGAAATAGCAGTAGTGGACCTGTCAGTCTGAGAGATTGATCTAGAATTTCTGTGAGAATTTATTTTAGGAAATAATTCTGGATTTCTTTATTCGTTCTTTCTTTTATTTTTTTTTTCTCTTTGTTCAGATGGAAGACGTCATAGCCCGCATGCAAGATGAGAAAAATGGGATTCCTATTCGTACTGTCAAAAGTTTTCTTTCCAAGATCCCCAGTGTCTTTTCTGGTAAGAGTCAAAGTGAATTTCATGCTATTTAAAGTTTCCACTCTACCTTATGTAAGGGGATGCTCAAATGGAAAACACTTTTAACTGAGTGCTATGGGGAATTCACAGTCATCTGGTCTGGAGGAGACATTGACTATCCTTTGAATACTTTAATTACAGAAGTTTTTGATGTTTCTTGCACATTCGAGTGGGCTTACACAGAGATGTTCTTGTCCTGTAAATTAAGTGAAGGGACTACTTAATTTACTACAAAAAGTCAATTACCTGAAGATGGCAATGTTTTTATTGCAGAGCTTCTGCATTTCAGATCTAGTTTTTATCCTGTTTTCATGGCAAGTATGAGTTTAGTGTACAGGCCAGTACATGAAGATAAGAACTGCCATAGCAGCAGCACAAAAGGAAAATCATCACTGCACTCTGCAACTGATACAGAATTGTGGCTGTAGACATTTATTACAATGTTTATGATCTGCTTTTGTAGCTGGCTGCCTATGCCAAAGAAGCTAAGACTGAGATGTCTGTGGTGATTTGCAAGACAGCTGTAAACTTTATAGCTAATCCAAATCAGTATAGTCATATGCACAAAAATCTGTTAATTTCTTAATTAACTAGTATAATATGTTTATTCATTTATTTACATACTTTTATATCAATTTATGGGTTTATATATGTGGATATGTATCTTTTTGTGCTACCAATGCATATGGATTTCCTTTGAAATAGATGCCGTTGTTGAACCTACTTTTTCTATACTCTGGTAACAGTTGCAATTTTTGTAAAGGCAAAGGTAATCCTTACATAGAAAGTATTTATAGACGTTTTTACTGTCCAGAACAGCAAGAAGAATTCTATACTTTAATTTTCAACCCTTGGTTTTCGTAGTGAACAATTCTGGCGCAAAGAAGGAAAGAGTCTTAAGAGTGAACAAAATATCTTTGTGATTTTAGAAACTGCTTGTACAAAAACTAGCCTCTGAAGAATGGACCTTTATTTCCCATGAGTTAGTAGAGCATGCCATCATGTTAAATGATCCATATTAATTGTTATTCTCTGCCTTACCTTGTGTGCTATGGATTTCAGATTAGACAGACTATGGTTATTTGTATAGCAGGAGACATTATTTACCAAAACTTTTTTTTTTTTTACTGGAATAGACATTGTACTACTTAAGATTGTGTTAGAATATATATACAGTAGTACATAGCAGTCACTGTCCAACAACTTTTATATTGAGGCATTAACTTTATCAGCTGCAGGGGGAAAGAAAATGCATAGCAGAGTTCATTTCTTTTGACCTTTGCAGATTTTCTCCCTCAAATACCAGGGCAGTAATTTTTGCTACACATGACTAAAAAAAACCACTAGAACAGCACAACTGTCATTTTAGTTCAATAAATCTACTTTTCTGTCAGCTCTCTGTGCTGAATGGAATCTGAACTCCTCAAAACTTCGTGTTGAGAGTAGTGGGTTTCCTTTAATGTGCTAGGAATTTTTGTTTATGTAGCAAATGACTCTCAGCTTGAACTCATAACTATTGATTGCTAGGAAACATGGGAATATTGTTGTCTAAGGATCATGATGGTAATCATGAAAATGTATATAATAACACCTTATAGTACTGTTATTGCCCACAAAAGCATCCATATGAAAATGTTCAAATCAAGAGCAGATGCTCTCCAGTTAAAAAGTACGTATATATGTCTATATGCTCATATATATATATATATATCTCTGTGTGTCTGTGCATAAAAGCATGTATTATACCCAGCCATCTGTCCAGGATTAAGTCCCATAAAAAAGTCCCATAAAAACTGGAACTTTGCAATTGTTTGTTTGTGAGGAGAAGCAAAAGGGGTAGGTCTACCACAGTTAAGTCAAGTTCCTGCAAGCACTTAGAAAAGACCTGTAAGAGTCCTTTAAACAATTAGTAAAAATTAAGGATGTCCATAAGTTGTCTGTAGGAATAGGGTCTTCTGGGCTAGCATTTTAATTATGTTATTATAAAAACAAGAGAGGTATTTTTATTTTTGTTTACTTTTATTTCATAGTATTGCTTCTAAAAACAGCAACTGAAAAACTAGTTGAAAGAGCAGTCACTTTTTCATAGTCATAGAATATCTCAAGTTGGAAGGGATTCATAAGGATCATTGAGTCCAACTCCCTGCTCCTTGCAGGACTACCTAAAACTAAACCACATGACCAAGAGTGTCATCCAGATACTCCTTGAACTCTGACAGGCTTGGTGCTGTGACCACTTCCCTGGGGACTGTGTTCCAGTGACCGACCACCCTCTCGGTGAAGAACATTTTCCTGATGTCCAATCTGACCTTCCCCTGGCGCAGCTTCATTCCATTTTTTAATGTAGAATTACTGACCATATCTATTGAAGGATGACTGCATTAGCAAAATCAGGCTGGGGAATGGTATCTGAATTTAACCTTTTAATAGAATGTTGTGATTATAATAAATAGGATGATGTGATTATACTATGGTTTACCGAGTCATTCCTTAAACGTTTTTACAAGTAAAATATCCACACAGAGAAACATTTCAAAGACTGATAAATCTCTACAGGCTCTATATGTTGTTGTGCTTCAGAAAAATACAAAGAAAAATAATGCTAAGTTAAAGATTATTTCACCTTGTAAAATTTTGAAAAAAATGATGAATTATATTGCTTTATATTTCATATATTCATAGAGAGCAAATAAGTTGCTTGATGTTGATATTTGTACAGTCTTTTTTGTGAGCAAGCTGCTTGAATTCAAACACACTATTTTTGTTCAATTTCTTTCTTGAAATCTTTCAAAAGTGAATCATTGATTTGTCTTTACCTGATTAAAATATGCTGTAAAATGACTTCGTAAGGTATTTGATGAAAAAGAATACAAACCTGTGGATGTGTGCTAATTATTATTCATATTTGTATCCACTTTTAGGAGTGTATCAGATTATCTTTATGCAGCAGATTCATCTATGGTGTAAATTCACTAGAGATGGTGAATTGCAGACTAATTTGGTTAATAATATTCCAGTCATCTACAAGCAGGAGGTGAAATGGATTGTGAAAAAAACCTCAGTCCTTGACTGAGCTCCAATATATCGTATATGCCAAGATAAAAATCCTTAGTGCTGAGAGATTTTTCCTAGCTGTTTAGCATTAATGATGTTAATGATGCTCATTTGAGTTATTTTGATAAAGGACTCTATATAAAATTATACCTCTTTTTATGCAAATAACTATGGTGAACAGCTTAGTATATTACAAAGTCTTTAACAGAAATGGTGGGGCTTATTATACATAGAAATAAATAATTACTGGAGAGGGAAAAATGCATCCTTGTCTAATTCCAAATGGGATTCAGCATAAAAGAATCAGTGGAAGTACAGCATTGGGAGCTCACTACTCTGACTTTTACTTGTACCGCTTGCAGACCTGCAACCTGTTGTGCTTATCAGTGAACATCTGTGGTGTATTTTACTATGTCATGACAAGCAAGAATAAATATCAAACACCTCAGAATTATTGTGTACTGTAGCTTGTTGGGTCTGATGAGCTAATGGTTTCATGCACTCAAAGCTTATTTTACATCAAGATCTACATCATTCACTGTTGCAGAACAGGTATTTACAGTCTCCATGCCCAAGTTTTTTTGTTGGTTTGGGGTTTCTTGGGGTTTGGTTTGGGTTTTTTTTTCTGGGGGTTTTTTTGAGTCAAATAACTGCTACACATGGCTTTTGCAGCATAATTCCATACTGACTCATCCTGACACTAGCTCACTGCCTTCTGGGACCATTGTAGCAGTATACTGTATGCCTATTATGATTTCAGCCAAAAATGTTTTTTGTAAAAAACCCTAGTCTTTACAGAGTCTCGCTGAATTAACTCATCCAGCTAGTGCTTGTCAGCGTAAGTACAATTAGGTCTTTGAACAGAGAGAACGTACAATATACTGTAGCAGATGGTCTTTGTAGTGATGGTTCACCTCAAGCTGAGTCATCCACAATCTTACTTGCAAGTAGACTCAGACTGAATGCAACAAATAGATGGATTTGCATAGATAGCTTTGCAGAAAACTAGTACGCTAATGGCTGAAACTGGATTTGCTAGATTATATTTTAGATCCTACACTGGTCACTGTTAATGGAAGTTCTGCTGGAAATTGTATTATCGCTTTAGTCTTGACTGCTTAAGCACGTAAGCAATGCTATGGTGTAAACCATCATTGTTTGAGTTGCCTGTGTTTGAGAATGGAATAATCTATTTTTATTATGAACAATACACTCTGCTTATGCCCATTCACATTATTATTATTTCTTGAGTGTGAAAATCACACCAGAAGTTGTGTTTTAAAAATTGCATTGTTCTAAACGTGTATCATCTAGCAGAGCCTGAACTATATCTGAACCGAACTGATTACAAGTCAGGTGAACTGGAAGTTCCTTGAAGGAGTGATTGAGTCAGTTTTCTCAGTAGCTTTAAGCATAATTACACATCTGGGCATCTAAAGCTGGGCTTGAAGATGACACTGAAGTAGTTTCCTATGTGGTTCTTGGGAAATTTGATTGTTTAATGCCAAAATTTTAGTTATCCCTGTCTATGGATCTAAGTCACTTTCTATGGTTAATGCTGATGACCACAGTCATGGGCACTCAGTTTTCAGAAGGCACATGTTTAAACCAGTGATTGATGGCTGACTAGACTGCAGTAATGCAGACCCCCCTGTATGACAAGAGGAGGGCTTGCTGTTGTCTCCATGGTTTTAAAATGTTTTGGAGGAATGAAGACAACAATTTATATAGACATCTTGCCAGTCAACAATAATAATTGCATGAAGATTGTCATGTGCCTTCTTTACTAACACTCATTAGAGTATTAGGAATAAAAAGAAGGCAATATGCCTGGAACATGGTTCACCATTAGGCCTGGAAATGGATAAAAAAAATTGCTTGAAATGATGAATGTAGGGAGTCTGACATATGAATCATAGGGATTAGAAGGAGGTCTAAAATATCATTTTTATTTTTACTAAGGAGAGACAGCAAGTAAATACCAAAGTTTTGCTGTTCACTTTCAAACAGAAAGAAGCATTCAGAGTTTACAGATAAAGCACTGCAGTAGTCGAGAGTTTGTTTTGGGGGTCTTTGAGGGGTGGGTGGGCGGGTGGGTTGGTCGGTCAGTATTAGTACTGAAAGCTTCATAAGCTAATCATAACATGGATATTTCATTAAGACAGATGTAGTGATATAGTGGTGTCTTACAGTCATTATGGAATATCAGTGCGATGCTTTATAGGACTTTAAAGTGTATAATACTTGGATATACTTGGTGATGAATAAAATCTGTGGAGAACGTGCCAATTGAGCAGTGTGTAAGCATGATTGAGGGACACTGTTTAGCTTTTTTATTGAAAGAGCCGGGAGAACCATAAGAAATCTAAGTTCAATTAAAGAATACATGCAGAGACAGAATAAAAAGTATTCAAGGAAAGCATGTTCATACTAGTTGTTACTGGCTGTTTCTGATGCATGGCTCAATAATTTTGGAAAGCAATGACAGCTTCAACCAACAAAAATAGGAGAAAGAGATCAGTAGAAAGGTGAGGTTTTTTTAATATCTCCTTCTGAGTTAAAGAGGAAGTGAAAAGATTTATTTACCTTTCCCAGGAAAATATAATCCATGTGAAGTCTTTAGTTTTTTCTCGTTAGGAATGAGAATGTGAAGCTGAGATGTGAAGCTGATATTGTGCCTTTTCCATATAGACATTGCATTTTCCCATTTTTTAGAAAGATTATTGCCATCATATGCTATTTTTATTCGTCGCTTTTCCTGTTCTCAGAAAATGCTTATTTCTCTTCTACCTTGGAAATTGTTAAGATAAAGAAAGGTTGCACTTTGATTAGCAAATGTATTCATAAAATCATTAATTACTAGTCTTCATTTAAGCACTAGTAGTACTATGCGTGGTAAAAATAGAGAATTTATGTGTTTAAACATGAAAAAAATCCTGCTGAAAAGCAGACTGGCAGTCTCAGTAGCCTGGTCAGATGTAGTGTGAGGCCCCAGAGGAAAGCAGAGTCATAGTAACTCATCTCACCCACAAATCACAGATGGGTAAGCCCAAAGAATGAATCACAGGAGCTACCTGCAACAACAGTATTGCTTGTTATATAGAGGCAGGCACCAAAATATAAAGAATGGTACAGTGGGAATTGGATGACTCAGGGGACTAATAACAAGAAAGAGTGTTTCATCTGTCATTAGTTTTGATCTTTCCCAGCTGACTAATGAGTCGTTAGCATCTGATGACTTTTCAGTGCTGCATGTGAAATGAGTTGATAGGTTTATCCACTTCAGTGCTGGAGAATACCTACCTGAAATACAAGATAAAAGAGAAAGCTCTAGTACTTGCATTGACAGGGAAAAAACCTACAAAAGCATAAGACCTCAATCATCTGGTACCTTTGAAACAAAGTAATGTTGCATTATAGGTAAATACAAGGATTTTTGGAATTTCCATTTTTGATACCTTTTCCAGAATAAATTAACCATGTGGGAGAAGCTGGGATTCCCATCTCCCAAGCCTCTAATTTTCTGGAATGTTTCCCCCCCCCCCCCCCCCGCCCCCTTCAGTGTCTCCAGTGCTGGGCTGATGACAGGTTCCTACTTTCTTGTTCTCTCCATTCCTTCATCTCCCTTTTCTCGCATTCTCCTACAGGTATTATTTAATAGTAGAATTATTGCTGGTTTCTTTATACCAAATCATCCTCTTATTATTTGCAAACACAGCCTTCAGTGTTAAAAGTGCATGCTCACTTCCTTGATGAGGTTCCAGTCTTAGGAAAATGCTTTGATGTAAAGATCTCTGTCAGTACATGAAGGACAGAAGTTGGCTCATTCTCTTTCCTGTGCCCATTCAGAAGGGCAAATATGAGCTGGGACTTGCCATCTTTACAGTTTCACTTTTCAAAGCAGAACTTTTGAGAATTTGTCCGGGTTTCGGCTAGGGTAGAGTTAATTTTCTCAGGAAAAAAAGTAAAACTTGTGGGTTGAGATAAGAACAGTCTAATAATTGAAATAAAATATAATAATAATAGTAGTAGTAGTAATGAAAAGGGAGATAACAAAAAACAGAGAGAGAAATAAACCCCAATAAAGACAAGTAATGCACAATGCAATTGCTAACCACCAGCTGACCGATGCCCAGCCAGTCCCCAAGCAGCGATCACCCCTCCTGGACAACTCCCCCCAGTTTAGATACTGAGCATGACAGTCTATGGTATGGAATATCCCTGGGGCTAGTTCAGGTCAGCTGCCCTGGCCATGCTCCCTCCCAGCTTCTTGTGCACCTCCTCGCTGGCACAGCATGGGGAACTGAAAAATCCTTAACTTAGGATAAGCACTACTTAGCAGCAACTAAAACATCAGTGTGTTATCAACATTATTGCCATCCTAAATCCAAAACATAGCACTGTACCAGCTACTAGGAAGAAAATTAACTCTATCCCAGCCAAACCCAGGACAGAATAAAAAGTTAATAATCCTCTATCCCCAAATGAATAGTTGTTTTGAACTTAAACCACCAATCTCTCTTCTGTGTTGTTTCCATTCATCACTTTGTCAGAGAGACTGATTTGCATTCAAATACTCGTGGTCTTTTGGGAGTGGGTATTTTTAAGGAGAAGGCTGGTTCTCTTATTTATTGATATCATGTTCATGATTTTTAGAGTCATGAGCAGAAGAGATTGACTAAGCTGTACCATAAGATTGTACATACAGTCATTTCAAAGTAGTGAGATAATTAACTGATTGAGTGGTGCTTTGTATGCTTTCCCATTTCAGAAAACCAAAGTGGTTATTTGAGCACTGTTTCCATATCTTCACCTCCTGCTTCTGTTTGTTTGCCTGTCTGTCTTGGCTGCATCACTGGGATTGTAACGATGGTCAGAGAAGGGTGCTCTTAAGCTGCTTAAAATTTGACAGAACTTTTTTATTGTATAGAAAACCAGCTTGGTGACAGCATTGCAGTTTTGAAGCTCAGAATGGCCATGTGACAAGCTGTGGTAGGCTGGGATCAAATAAGAGCTCAATGCTCTTATTCACGTGAAATGAAAAATGAATGAACAAAATTAAGAACCGTTTCCAATAACTTTAATGCTCCAAGATGATTATGCTCTCCATTTTCATTTTAAGGCATGTGTTAATATCAGATCTTTAATAAATCACTGTCAGAATTAAAAGCTTTTCAAAACGTGAAACTATTTTCATTGGTTATTTTAAACAGAACAACAGATTCTCATTTAAAAGTTATTGCTTCCTCCTAACCAAACAGCAGCAAAAAATTGTATTCATACGTTTACCTTTCAATTCAGTGGCGATTGCCATGGGGAGCATTAGTAAGAAGAAGAAAATACAGTGAAGAAAGTCTGAGGCAATTTTGCAAAATTGTTCTAGGAAACTGAATTATACTGAAAACCCATTGAAAAGTCTTTTGAAGTAATCTGTGTGCAAAACAGTCATCATAAATGTCAGTTCCTTTAAAATCAGTAGATATGAAAAGCTTATTTTCACAGACATTTGCAAAAGAAATAGGTCTAGAAGTCATGCATTGATGGGCAAAAATCTTACTACTTGTTCTCTTATTGTGAGATGGGAGATTGCTGGGAACATTCATCTTACTTGTTTGTCCACATGAAGTGCACAGTTTGAATTAGATGATACCCTATTTCCCAAAGGCTGTGTAAGGCCTTACAGCTCAGCATGTTTTCAGAGAAATAGCTCTGGGGCTTGTTGATCATAGATACAATTTTGTCCCTAACTTGACCTATGATGTTGTTTTGTCATGAAAGTACTTCCCTTTCCTACACCTTCTTCCTCCTAGCCTCCTCATGTGTAAGATTTTGCTAGTGTTTTCAGTGGAACAGGGTTGCACATTTCAAGTATGAGTACTTTTAAGAGGAGTATGGGAAAACTTACTGCCTTCACTATGGCCAAAAATTTACCTAGTTTGCCAACCTTGACACCCAATCTCTGGACACTGGACATGTAACATTCATGGAAAATGTGGGGTGAAAAGGGAGCCCCGAATCAGTCTCACATCAACCTGAAATTAGCAGGAATTCCGCAATCTATCACAGCTTCACTTTAGGTAGTTTGCCAGTTTTTCCTGGCATAACACCAGTTAATAATTATGTTTTGTTATGCTGTTTTTATATCAGCAACAATGAGTAGTACTTAGAGAAAAGAGAGAAAATAACCCCCTCCAACACACACACACACAAGCATAAATAACATGCGTGTTTATGCCATATATATTTGCCCATGGAGACAGTGCATAATATATCATCTTAAAAAAAACACTTCTAAGCTGATATAAGCAGCATCTGTAGTAGTGATTAATAACATAGGTTCACTGAAATCTGTTATGTGCATAATCAAAGCCTTGTAGGAAGACAAGACTAGAATATGTCTAAGGAAGAACAACTGTACAGAAATATATTCAGGGGTTCTATGAAAATGGTTTTCCTTCCTGGCTATCTCATGGAAATCTCTGAGAAAGAAGTGCTATAGATGTTGCATAGAAATGGTTAGAACTAGTGAAATAAAGATCAGTGAGCATTTTCCAGGCACCTGTATTTTAAGTAATTGTTTTAATTAGGAAGCAGAGCAAAGTATACTACTTGACTCCATCAGTTCCTGAGGTGCTTCTATGAGAACAAAGCTGTTTGTTTAAATCACAATGGAATTTTTTCACACATCAATTCGAGGTACGCGAAAGAGAAGCGCTTTCTGAGAGGAAGAGTCGTTACTATGTTTACTGTCACTAATTTCTGAGACAGGAGAGAAATTTGCTGCTCATGTTAAGAAGGAGGAGAGGGAGTGTATAGCTGAAGACAAATTAAGTCACAGCATGAAGTCCTTGCTGAGTGTTAGTAGTGGTCTTACCACAATGTGAAATCTGTTTCATGATACGCTTGATAAATCGTCTCTGGAAACTATCCCAGAAATGAACATCCACTTAAAGATAAAAAAAAAAGAAACCCAATCTGTTCCTCTAAGGTCAGAACCCTTGAGTCCAAAAAGTATCCATTGTCTTGCCAAAAATCAAAACCTTGCAATAGTACCTAGGATTTGTAAGTGTGATTTTGTATGAGCGTAATATAATCCTAAAGCTGGGAATATAAATTAGTAGGTTTGGGTCTTGAATATATGGTCAATTAGAATGGAACAGAACAGTTCCAGAGAATATCTGTGTACAAGGCTGTAGGTAAGCAGGTAATGTAATTGTTTTATAAATAGAGACAATAGATATTAATACAATTACATTGTGGAGTATGCATTTTAAAATATCCAACTTTTAATTTTATGTAGCCTTGTATGCTGCTGTCTGGTGGCATGTTTTTGGTTGACTGGTGATTATTTATTATATGCGTATAGGAAGCAACATAGACGTGATAAGTATTGTTGGTACAGATACAAATAATTTCTTATTTAGAGGTATCTTGCTAGGTGTAATGCAGTGTAGAGATATACATTTGCTTTTCTTTTTAAGATGGTACAAATGCATCTGGGATTGTAGCCCCCTATTCCTCTTAAATGACATCTAACTTTGACTCATTTTGTGACTTTTCAAGCAATGTAATTTCTTTCTGCTTCAGTTTTGCCATTTTAGTACATGAAATTGTATCTTACTGTCTTTAAATCTACCATTTTAAAGTGATTTGAAATATTTAAATGAACTGCATGCAAAGAGAAAGTCATGCTGTATTTGCAGATTTCAATCTGCCATTTTTACAGCCAGATAAATATAGTTGGCCAGCAGTTAAAATAATCAAACTAATTAAAATCATTCACCGGAGAATATGCCCCTTAAGCAAGAAATCAAGTTAGCAGGGTTTAAAAGATGACTTGTGATTTAGCTCCTAATTATGTTGGTTCCAGCTATGAGAAAAAAGACTTTGTCATTGCAGTTGCACCAGAAGACTGCAGACTTGTCTTTGCAAAAGTACAGTAAGGAGTAAATTCTAATAATTAGAATTGCTTGTATTTCTGTTGCTGCTGAAGTTATCCACAGACTAGTTTTGCATGGTGCTATTATCAGACAGTGTATGTACAATTTATAATAACAAATGTCACCATAACATCAGGATTTTCCATTTTAGAGGGATGTTGCCTGATGATCCCAAGTAAGCTGCACTCAGTCTAACTTTGCTTTACTAGGAGCTAGTGTGCATCTGGATTGTCCAGAACTTTTTTCCTGAGCATTTGCCTGGTATGGGCCTATCTGAGTGTTCATTTCAGGTTGGACATGTTTATTGAAGTGATTGATCATGACACAGACTAAGTGGTGCATTTTATCTGTGTAGTGTATCTGCATGCATGAATCTCTATTTGTCAAGGATGATGGGTATTTGTGATGGTAACAGAAGCAGAATAGTAAGATCTGAGTTTTCATTTCTTGGTTCTTACTGCATGTTGGGAGCTAGCTACCTGAAAACCAACAAAAAAGTTATTAAGGATTCTTGCTTATTCTAGAGCTGGCAAGACATCCCATGCCACAAAAATCTGAAACACTAAAAACATTTTCCTCCTGACTTAGGACAAGAAACTAAATTCTCTGCTTTCTATGAACCAATACTGTCAGGTTTTAATTTAAAAAAACAAAACAAAAAAACCCCCAAACAACTCCAGAGCAGAATGAAAAATGTAAAGGTTTTTTTGGAATACATTGAAAATGGGACACTTAAGGTTTTAAAAAAATTTTAGCTACAACAAACAAGTTTTCCATAAAGCCCACTCCTTTGACATTGAAAAAGTCCCACAGAAGTTCTAACATTATTTCTTTCCAGCTGTGTTCCTGACAAGAAGTAAGATACATTAAATTAGAAAGTCACCAACACAGGAAGTAAAGGTAGTTCCGTGCAGCTTACTGTGATTGGCAGTCTATCAATGTGCAAATAAATGGTCCATAGATACTAATACATTTTCACAAACTATCAAAATGATTTTAAATGGAATAATAGGATCAAGAACAATTTGTTAACAGGAAATAAGAGCTTTCAAATGTGTGATGAGCATTACTTACACTGCTGCACGCATTTGGCAGAGTCTATTATAGGATGCTCTCGAGCTTCACAATAAAGGTTGGAAATTGAGTTTATTGTTTAAAAATCTGCTTTCTAGTCTTTTCAGTTGGAAAGTGAGCCTTGATGTTACAAAAGAAACATGTAAGCCAGCAGGACTTACTCTGTTTTCCATGATCCCAGCCCAACAGACTCAGTTGTCCCCAAGGCCAAGTGATATTGGCAGCTTTGAAGGCACAAAGCCCAGCATTCCTGCCGTGCACCTTGCCATTTTGCTTCCCACACAGCATCTGTCCCTTTTTGCCATAGGGATGGAAGATCTTGGTGGGGATGCTCTTGGTTTATTTGTTTCCCCTGTTAGGGAAGATCACTGGAGGACATGCTGCTTCCCTGCATTGCTCCACGGAGCAAGGGTGTAGACCACAGTAGGAAACAGGCAGAGCTGTTGCAGCAGGTGCTGGGATGTCAGAAGGTGCAAGCTGGTGAGTTTGGTGTCTGAGGAACAGAGCGGAAACCCAGGACTCTTCAGGAATCCAGGTAGATGGCACAAAGAAATTACGTACAAGGTCCTCCTTTGTTGGCAGGAAGGAGGACACAGGCGTTGCCAAGACTTGGGTAGTGGAATCAAACTAATTGAAAAGCATTGAGAATATTAAAAAAAACCAAACAACAACTCCCAAAAAAGGAAAAATAAATTAGTATTAACCTCCCCATACACACATTTTGTAGGATAATATTTTTTATTATAAAGCCTGGTAGTGCTTGAGTGTAGGAGCAGGCAAGTGGGACTGATGGGTATTTGATGAGTGTTTCACTGTTAGAATAATGTAATGTCTATGAAGGGTTTGAGTTGTTGCGGAGAATTTGGTTCCATTGTATCACATGGAAAACACCAGACATGGGGTATTTGCAGCAGACAATTCAATCACCTCAGCCCTTCCTGAAATATTTACCTTTTGAAGCATTTTGACAAAGTGCTTTGAAAATAAAAAAAAGCTGTTCTTAAAATAGTATAATTTTTTTCTACCTTTTGTACTACAACAGCTATATATGTAGTTTTGATATACAAATACCAGCAGGGTATAAGCATTTCAGGTATTTCAATATACCTGTTTGGATCTCAATTTAGCCATTAATGCCTGTAAATATTCCTTTTATGCATTAAATTGTCATAAACTGCATGGGAGTTTGCCATTTAATGCTGCTGAACAGCTTTCTAAATTGGGTTCTGAATATGTAACAGGCTTGTGGAAAATATTGAGAAGGTGGTCAATGATTAGGTTGTATTTTTTTTTCTCTTCAGAGCCAAATACCAAATTAGTATGTACATGTGGGGGTCTTATGGCTATGAGCACCCCAAGTGCTTGTCTGATGCCAGAATTTTTGCCCTTTAAGCTTTTATAATCAGCTGTGAGACAGTTAAAATGTGGAAATATTTTATAGACCTATAGACCTCTGTAGACTCTTTACCTTTTTGTCAAGACTGTTTTCTTGTAAGTTTTGGACTTACTTATTATGGAAGGAAAGGCTTGCAGATCTTAAACAAAATAAGTATATAGTAAAATGCCCAGTTGTTGCCTGAACGACTTTATTTCTGTAACAGGGAGTATTTTATCAATAGAGAAAAGGCACTGGGCCAAACCTGACAGTTAATGGTTTGTTTACATAAATTCCACCTTCTGCTTTTCTTCCCACCCCTTTATACTCTCCTGTTTTTTTCTAGTTGCTTTCATCAGCATTCATTTCAAGTTGAATTCTCCTTGCTTCCACGCTTTTCAGAGAAAAAAACTTATTTGTTCTCTATTCACTTGTTTTCTAAGTAGTAGTATTTTTGTGTTCCTACTATCTGAATTCTAGAAGTGGGTGATTTTAAACAGTTTTATCAAGTCCTTTCATACTTATAAAGGCACCTATTCAATAGAACAAATCAGAATTCTGTCTTAATGAAAGGTGGAGGTGGAGTGACTCATCACTTTTGTTTTTGTGCCTGGGGTCACATACAGTTTTACCGAAATACTTAGGCCTTGCATGTTACCTAGATCTTTTCAGACTGTTGATATATTGTCTAAAAAAATTATGATGAGTTCTAAAATGACAAGCCACAAAGACATAGTTACAATGGTCAGTATTTGCAGATGGACCCCAGCTGCTCTGCTTGTGCTATGGGTTGGTTGCTCTGGACTGAAAGTAAATAAAAAATATGGTTCTGCTGCAAAGAACATCACGCTGTTCAAGCAGGATTTAGGAGCCTAATCTTGATTTTGTGTCATGCTTTACATGGAATCTCCTGGCAGGCATGATGTCCCCAAACTCTGGACCATTCAAAGGCCAGTAACTGAGTCTATTGTTCCAGAAAATGTGTGGAAAATTGGTCATAGTAGCAATCACTTTTCTAGGACAGTTGCTGAAATTAAATAGGAGTATGCAGCTAGACTCACTTTTTTTCTGTAGGTCTTAAAAATACATTTCTTCATGTTTAAAAGGAAAAAACCCAAGTCCATCTTTCTCCATGTTTTGGTCATAGCTTTTTTCTCCATTGGGCAGCCATACAAGGGACAGGGAACACAGCTTCAGCAAGCAGTGGTATGCTGTGGAACTACTGAGCAGGTACCATTCAGCAGTTATTGTCCCGAGCTCTGTTAGACCAGCATGAAGGTAATGTATGCATGAATTACATGGTGTAATATAGTGTTTAATTTCATGTGATGAAGCTGAGATTTAGGACACTGCTTATAAATTACCTCTGCAATGGGTTAAAAAATTTCTATAAATTAGTCTCAATTAGCAGAACTCTCCTTTTATTCTGAGACATGATGTGTCATGTTTAATCCAACCAGTCACGTAATTGGTTTTGGATTTAGTCTGATATAACTACCTTTTTTTGATGATGCTTAAGCCTGTTTTTTCTAATCGTTAATGATGGCATATAAAAAAGAAGTAAAATTTAAAAAAGCAACTGAAGAACTTTATACAGAGACAACTATATTAAAATGGTATTGTATATTAGGCAGAAGAAAACCTTATAGGGTGGTTGATGAGCTATGAAACACATGCTATTGTAGCAGGCTAGAGGTATACCATTTTTAGAGAAACACTAAAACTGGGAATAAAGTGAACATCAAACACCTTTTGAAAATGTATTTTAGTAGAGCTGAGGTAAATTGATAGAGTAATAAATTTAAGCTAGCATGATAACTGGAAAGCTCCAACTGAGAAACAGAGGACCACCTACATTTTAGGAAAGGGAAAGGAACTTGTGAGCTCTCAGTTACAGGGAAGAATTGCAACAGACTCCTGAACAGGAAGTGTGCTGGGAAGATGGAAGGCAGAATTAAAGCTTTTTAATGAGAGAAGGAAAAGCATTACCAGGCACTACTAGCTTAAAGGCTCCAAACTGCCTGAAGATATTCACTTTTTGATCAAAGGCATTGCATGTTTTTGGAAACAGTATCTGTCTGGATTATTTGGGAATAGTAATTATTTATTTAGGGATCAGAAAATAGGAAAAGCTTTCCTCAAAGAACATAAATTATTTAATATGGAATAAGTGATGACTTGAGGAAGAAGCAGTGTCTTGTCTTCTCAGTGATGTGACTTTTGAAGGGCCTCAATATTCTGAATTAGGCTATTTGAACTATGGCTATCCAGGATGAGGTGTGTGTCTAGCAATGGTCTTCATTCTTTGTGGTAATCTTACTAGATTGTAAGAATGACCTGTCTGCTTAAATTCCTTTGGAAAAGAATCCAACACATGCATACTGTTATCTATTTACACTCATACTTGTGTTTTAAAATGTAATATTCTAAATAATTTTAGCTGAAAAGTCACCACTTGATAGCTGAAAAGTTTGAAAATGGAAATTTCCTTCCAATTTTATTTTTTTAAAGCAGAACAGAAAGCAAACTAAATATTGAAGAGAGAATGAAATAGCAATTTAGTCTTATATATAATACATCTATTTTAAATCAAATCATAATTGTTCTCCTGAGAAGTGGCCCCTGGTTTAAGGGTTTTATGCCAAATATTCTTGGATCCTTTGTTATAAAAGATGAGATAAAATCTATAATTCATTGTTTGTGGAATGTTGTTCTGGCACTCCTCTAGAGCCTGGCTATTCAGTCCACACCATCAAACTTTGACATCAATATTTGCTGAGTCTCTATGCTCAGTTGATTACTAGTCAAGCCAAGATAGAAACTATCTGTACTACCTGTACTCATAAATGGACTCCTGAGGTGCAGGTAGATGTAGTGAAACGTGTAGAAAGCTAGGAATAAAAGAAGTAAATAAAATAAAATATCATTTTATGAATGATAATTTACAATCTTCTGTACAAGATGCCAGGTACAGATAGAGATACAGATAATGATTTGTTTTAAAAATTGAAATGTCATTTGCAGTTTAGCAAAGGAGTCACTGAATTTAAATGTTGTTTTTTATAATGAGCTATCCGAACAGGACATTTAATTTACAGAAAAATAGCAAACAGAAAGAAAAAAAGGGAGGTTGCACAGATCACTACAGCAAGCTTATAAACAGGCAGAGTATGTAGCAAAAAGAAAAATGGAATATATTAGTTGTAATATTTGCAGTAGATGTCCTCAGTCAGCTGAAACTCTTCTCAAATCAACATATCTGTCAAATAAAAAGGAGATTATAGCCATGTGTCTCAGATCTAATAAAGATTTGGATCAGTATTGGAAACCTTGCTGGAACTATCTTTTCTATTATTTTGGGAAGGAAAAAGTTCTTCTTGCTGACATAATTTAAAAAATAAAATACGCTTTTCATCTGTGATTAGTATTGAACTGGAAAGAAAGAAGCAGAAACAGAAATCCTAAATGACAAATTCTGCCTTAAATCAAAAGTGCTTTTGTTCCCCTGGGCATTAACTATTTCCAATATTCGATTTTTCTCCTGTGAAATGAATGTGGCAATTATAGTAGTAATAGAAGGAATAGATTCATTTCAAAGGTTTCTATACACAAAAAATACGTAAATACCTTTTACAGGAAGAAAAACTTTAGTAAAATCCATACAGATTTAACGAGATCTTTCTTTACTCAGAATCTAACTAAATCACTGCACTAAATACATATCTCAGCACTGATATATGAAGTATGTGTCTCAGCAGCTATTAAAACCACATCTAGTTTTTACGATTATGGGTAAACAGCCTGAAACTATTAATTGACTATAAATGAGACAACTCCCAGCAAGGTCAGAGAAAACCAAGGGAAAAGCCACCCGTCCCTGTCATCGGGTCAGGCCCTGTGCTGCTGCTGTGCTGGAGGAGACGGGAGCCCTGTGCCTTCTCCTGCTGCTGCCAGGAGCTGGGGGCCCGCAAGTGGGTACTTAGTGGAGCTGCCACCTCCTGAAGTGCAGAGCTTGGGACCCCCAGCCTACTCTCATCCAGCACTGCACTGTGTGCCCTCCTATTAAAGACAGACTCCCTCTGTGGCTCTCTTAGAGGCTTTGTTAATTATGTCTGGAATCTAACAAAATGTGGGTGCGCCTACTAGGATCTGGGGTTTCGCCTTGGGTTTCCAAAGGTGTTTTCTCTTTATCGGCAGGGTTCTTCTTTGTTTATTAACGGTGTCAAGCCTAGCATCAAAGGGCAGAAATTGTCCTTTAATGACCATATGTAACTGCAAAATAAGCCTTTTTTTGCAAACCAGTTTCTGTATAATACGGCAGACTGAGTGTATTTAGCACTTTGAAAAATGGAAAGGATATGACAGGAATTAAAGTAAAGGAAAGAGTGATCAGTATTATATACACCCTGTATTTTACCCATGACCTTTTTCTCTGGCAGATACTTAGGATAACATAAAGTTACACCACAACAAAAAGAGAGAAGGCCTGAAGTTAAGCTCTTTTCATTGCTCAAGAGTTCAGTTTATTTTCCCCCTCACCTGCTTAAGTAACACCACAAAAAGAAAACCCCAGTAAAACAGTACAATGACAGTAACTTTTGCAGGAAGTGGAATCAAAATTTATGGATTAGGACAGTATTTGACATCAGCATATTTAAAAATAAGTATAGAAAATGAGGACTAGTGGGTGCAAACTAGTCAGTTCTATTTCATCAACACAGGCTCCATTTTGAATCAAAGTTAAGTCAAACATCACTACTCAGAATGCTACCTTAAGAAAACAAACCCAGAAATGTACATTTTAAAAAGAGTGATACAATTAAGCAGTAAGACACAAGAAAACATGTGTTAGTGTGAGCTAATATATAGTTCAAGGGCATTGTTGCTTAGGAAGCATGCTATCTTGTAATACCAAAACCTTTGGAGAGTCTTATTGTGGTTAATAAAATGGCAACCTGCATAGAGAAAAGAATAAAGAATTAGCTGCATGAGGCAGCTACAAGCAGTCCTTAGCTGAAGCATTTAAGACAGTACCTATTAACAACAAAGTACTAAGTTTATAAGAAGACAATGAGTTATGGGAGAGCAGAACTTTAAATGAATGCTATATCATATGAATACATATTCATTTGCAACACGTTAACTCTAGAAGGGTAGGTAAACAATATTTAAGAAAAATGTCTTTTCAGCTGCCCTAGCAGATAATAGCAGTTAGCAAAAAAGGATATCATATATATAGGCTGCAATGACAAATACCATTGCTTCATGCTTTGCAGCGCAAATGGGCAAATTTACTTGCAAATGCTTTCAAGCTACTATTTAAAAGGAAGACAGCCTAACAAGCATCTTAAAATCTCTTTCTTTTAAGGAAGACATAGGATAAAATGTGATGGATTAAAACCAAATAGAATGCTAAGATTAATAAAAAATGTGCCAAAACCAAACCCCATTTATCTTATGCCCAGCCACCAATGAAAATGATATGAAGAGTTTTCATATGAAATAAAATCAGGAACAAGCCTACGCTTAGAAGCCCTGCCTGAATTCAGTGTGTTAAACACTGACCTTTATCTGTATGTTTCCTGTATCTTGCATGGCTTTTATAACTAAGTAGACTGAAGCTGATTCATTATTAAAGAAGTACTTGTGATAGGTAGTTCAGCACTCTAAAAATCAATAAGTTATTAAGACTAAATCTTGCCCATTTGAAGTAACATGAAAATTTGCCTATCATTCTTTAATTACATTTCTTTAATAATATTTTGAATATAGTACTCTTCTTGTAAGTGCACCCCTCCCTCCCCCCCAATAACAAAGAAAGAAAAAGAAAAGCACCTTCAATCTTTCTAGTGCTGTCTAAGGCATATTAGCATAACCTAGGGCTCATAAGTGGGGCTTGGAATTAAATCTCTTGGATTTTCATCATTGACTTGGCCATTCTCTCTTTGTGGCAGCAGGCTATCTGTTTGGCCTCTCTGGTCACCACTGCCATAGCTATAAAGTGAACCATGTCTTCATCAGGGTAGTACTAGGGGAGTTAATGTTGTTAAAGTTCTTTCACATACTGTTGTGCAAATTGTAAATTAAATAAATTATTTTCTGTTATTCTTTGCTGGGCACTTCATAATTTTTATATCTTTAGAAGATACACTCACGTTAAATGGTGTGTCTTCTGGGACAAACTGAGTTTCATTGCCTGTTTCACTTGCTGAAAGGCTTTTTTGATCAGTTATCATTCTTCTGACAAATCATACCCCTTGTGCCAAATATAGGTAGCCAGGCTTGGAGCAGGTGACTGCATCAGTCAAAACCAAGGCAACAGCAGGTCCTTCAGATAGTACGTCCTTCAATAGCCCGTTGTCCTACTTGTTTGTACATACCCACTTTTCTTTCTCTTTGCCTTGTTTTCAGTACAGTCATCTAACCACATCTAAGAGACTCCCTGTCTGCTGCCCCAGAGACCCATTCCCCCTCGGCTTCCTTGTGCACAGGGAGGAGGGAGCACAGCTGATAGATAGTTCTCCTGGTTTTTACGTACATGACTTCAGTTACAAGCATTCATTTAGGTTTCCTTGTGAAGACATCAATTGTACCTCAAACAAAGGAGGTCTTTTTGATGAAGGGAGGGAATATCAGCACATTTCTAATGCCTCCGGTAAAGCAAATGTGTTTCATGTCAAAGTAGCTTGAATACTGCTTCTTTACAGATAGTGAGAGTTGTGATGATGTCCATTTTAGAGCACGGCTGCTTCAGTTCGCATAGCACAGGAATCTGCTTGAGAGACATTCAGGACATCTTCCTGAACAATATGAATAGTTGGAACCTTGTTTTTGTATATCCATTTCACCCATCAGGGGTAGCAAGGGTGCAGTCGAGGATAAAAATGTACAGTACTGTATTGTGAAATTCTTTTTATGTTTGAAGTAAAATACCTTTAGATGGTTATGGTTTCAGTACAATTTTGCATGCATAAGGATCTTGGTAAGAATAAAGAAATAGACTAAGTTTCTTAAGCAACTTTGCATTGCAATTTGTTTGCTGTAAGTCTCAGCATATGTCATAGTTGAGAAAAATTTGAGACATATTTCAGTATTTTGGTCAATGACTTCCTGAAACTATGTCGATTCGAAACATTTTAAATATTTTTAGTGACCATAGTGGAGTTACTTTGGATTTTCCCATTGCAACTAAGACAGACAACGGTTTTATAATATTCCATTTATTTCAAAGTCAATAAATATAAATTACTTTTAAGCACAGCACCAGAATGAAAAATATACCTGAAATTAAAGCTTAAAAGGACATGGTCAAAAATACCAAAATACTGAGTTCAATTTACTCTTATTTTCAAAGAGAACATCTTTTAGACACTAAATTCTAGAGAATTCCCAAATGTTTTAATTTCCACTGTATGTAACTCACTGTCTGGAAACTGATATAGTAGTTACAGGAGTTGTGATTTTACAAATGCATTTTCCAAATCATATATGCTCTATAAAATTGCAAAAAGTGTTAGTTTTCCAAGGCTCATCCATTTTCTTTACTACGTGGTAGGAGGAGAGATGACTCATTGTCAATAGAGAAGCACGATATGAGCTAAGCAGAGCTAACACTGCTATAGTTGTAGTGTTTATATTGCACAGTAAGAATATCTTTGAATTTCGTTTAGTTTAAAGTGGTAGCAGCATCTAATTAAAGATATACAGTGGAATAAAAATTTTTACTTATTCTGATAGAGTTAATCATTGTCAAGGTAACACCTTAAGAGAAAAAGGCAGATGAGATTGTCCTTTATTCTCTTTTTATTTTGTCTCTTGTGTCTAAAACTACCAATTGACTTTCCCTGAGTGCTCAGAGTAGAGATCCTAATGCACTGTCCTCTGGTCTTGTCAAAGAGGTGAGACCATCATAGCATAATGAGGCACATCCATCTTAGCTCTGTTCAAGCCTTCTACATCTGCTTAATTCAGAAGAATTATCCATTAATAGCCTTTCTGATGCTTTATGCGGCAAATCAGTTTTCTGCTGGGAAATGTTTTCACAGCCACACTGTTTCATGAGAATTTTTTTGACATCGTTATCTGGAAGTACTGAAATACTATATTTTGGTTTTATTGTTTTATTATTATACTTCTGTTAGAAGCAGTCTTATAAGTCAGAAAGATGAAGATGAAACATTCTGTTTGTTTTATACTAAAAAAAGGCTTTGCCCCTGTTGAATTAAACATTTTGATAGCATTAAAGGAAAATATTTTGGAATTTTTCAGTTTGTGCAAAGGTTTGATGTTGGTGTTGGGGATCCACTTCATAACAAAATGAAGTTTGAGAGCCTCAGAATTTGCTGCAGGGTAGAAACTCTGGTGACTCACAAGTTGTGTTGTGGGTCATGAAGAATCCTTTTGAGGATGTGCTTTTGGCCAGGGAAGCTCAAAGAATAACAGAGAAGTTGGGGGCTTTGTTCAGCAACCACAGAATATGATCATCACAGAATCTTCATTATCCATTTAAATTGTCATATCAGAAATTATGATTGTAGGGTCCTTAGCAGAGGGACTCGCTGTTCCAATGTGTTTGAATAGCAATTAGTATAAGATGCTTCCATACTAAAATTACTGAATGATCTCTGCAACACCAAACTGTGGAGTAGCTTCTGCCTCCAACAATCTTCTGCTTTCCCTGATACTCTTGGCTTGGTGATCATCATCTTTGCTAAGATTAGAGTACAGCAAGTTTAGGCAGCACTAAAGGATTATATATATGTATTTGCTTTATATGTAGCAAGAGTTATTTGTGGGTGCTTCATCTTAACCTGTGCTCAGAGCTGTAATTTTCCTCTATTTTCTCAGTGCACACCTGTTCTTGTTTGATAAAGTTGTTGATCTTTGTTAGCTCGCTTGCTAAAAAGAAGAAAAAAACAACTAGCAAGTACATTTCTCATCAGGCAAGCTAAATGGTGATTTCAAAGACGTGATAAGGAAAAATTACTGAAATTTAAAGGTGTATTGACACTGGTGGAATCTTGTTGCTTGCTTTCTTTGAGTGACAGTCATTTCTAGAAGAATTACTTGGGAGGGGAGCCTCATTACTATTATTAAGAAATATGGAAATCAAAGTTTTAAAGTTGAATCTACAGATCTTTTTTAATATACTCACCTAAATTAATAAGCAATCATTTTCTATTAAAAAACCCAACCATCAGTAGCATATAAATACATTCCAACAGCAATTACTTAAAACCATGGAATGTCTGTGTTCCAGAAATAGCGATGGTCAAAGACATACTCTTTGCAAAGTCAATAAAGGATGAGAGCTAGTGAATTTGAGATGAACAAAGTCTTCTGACTCTTCCTGGCTGGTTTGAATTGCTGCTGTGCTTGTGTGCTGCACAGCAAATTCACTGGTCATCTCTTGTTTGAGCAGCATGTTTTACTAGCTGTTAATGTGGCTAGCAAAAAAGGATCCTGCTCCCCTGAGATACTGCTCTCCTGTGAGTGTATGGAAGAAATGCTGGACCTTAAACTACCATATTTCCCAGTACCATATGGTGAGGGAAACCACACCATGCAAGCAGGGTCAGGCAGGATAGGGGTGGACCCACTGCTAGAGGCTGGAGAGCTCTCAAGAGGCAGATGAGCAGAATCATTTGCTAGTCCAAAAACTTTACACATGAGGATTCATACCATTGCAAATTGTTGCTGTGAATGCCGTGCCATCCACAGCAGTGTGCTCTGCTGAGCCTGTGGCAAGGATCAACAGGGCCAGTTTGGCAGCAGTAGAGGCAGAAACATGGTAGGTATGAGGAAATAAAGGAGGTTATGTGTAAGCACAAGCCTATATTCCTGTCCATTGGACATTGTTGAAAACAGTGCTGTGGCAGGCATTTATTTGTCTATTGGTATTTGACGGGAGCTCATTTCTATGCAGGGTCAAATAAAATTAGCATAACAGAAAGGAGGGCTAAACCAGCCTAGTTTCTAAGTATAAACCTGCCTCATGCAAAGTGAAGCAGAAATTGGAAGGGGATAATCTACTTAAGTCCTTCCTCCTAGGTGACCTATATCCATGCTCTTTTGCATCAAGAACAACGGTTACGAGTCATATTACCACTACTCCCTTTCCTCTCCAAAATACAGGGGAAAGTGGCTCCATTCCCAGGCTATTCAGCCATGGGAAGTGATCTGCCTACTGCCATTGTTTAGGCTATTTGCTAGTCCAGGCACAAGTACCCTTTGCTGCTCTCCATCAATTTCTTATCTGTCATGTCAATAGGGTACCAGGAGAATCATATTAATCACTGTTGCTAGATTGAACAGAGTATAATTATTTCATGGAAAAATACTTAGAATTTTTAAATTTGGGGATTTTGTTGTCTTTTATTTCCTGTTGCAGTAGAGGGCTGCTAGCTTTACTTTTTAATCCATTGATCAATTCATTTTAGCTCTTTTCAGGATGTAAGAAGATTCAGCATGAACATGTTTTTCCCACACCTCTGCTTGCCCCTTCCCTCCCAACCTTGGGACCATATTGCATTCAGACAGTACAACTCCTTAGCTGACTGACAAATCTATTCTCTCCAGGGCCTCAACACACGAGTTGTATCTGCTTTCACCTTCCACTACTAAATAGCAGTCCTGGTACTGGATACCTATTTGCTTTATATTTCTTTACTGATCCTGCCTTTATTTTTCCAAGAGAGGGTATACCATCTGTTCCTGAGTCTCCAATTGATGGTTAAGGAAGAAAGGTGGCGGTCAACAATTTTATGTAAAATATGTACAGGTCTTAAAATATTACATGGAGAGGCCAAAATACAAATAAATTGTTGTGTACAGAGGCTGGGAAGAAGAGGGGCAGAACTGGTCTGGATAGGTACGTGAATGGTTGAGTATATGTGTTCCCTTACCAAGGGGTTTTTTACATCTTGCTACTATTTATTCTTACACTGACAATGTAAACAGCAAAGACGCAACAGGTGCTAAAAGTAGTATTCACGTCACTACATACTCCTAGGCAACAGTATGAACTTAATTTTTCTCTGCATCATGTGAAAAAGGGAAAAAAATAATGAGCTACAGCCTCATCCTCACAAAGATCTTCTGTACTCATGAGTCTAGGTTATAAAAGACCCATCCTGTGTTCACAGTAAGACGCCATCCGTTCTCAGCTGTTTCATCCAAATTAAATAAAACATTGAAATGTACAGAAAAATAGTGTGAAGAATAGGATCCAGACTCCTTGATGTGTAGTATTATTTATTACACTAATAGCTACAGGTTGATCTTTTCAAAACGCTTCTCTGTTCTCTGGTCCCCAAAATCCACAGCACGGTATGGGGAACTATTATCTTTACTCTAGAGATAAATACAAGCCCTGTGACCTACCAAAGGTCGTATCATGGGCTAGTGGTCCAGCATTGCCCAGAATAATGTCTTTTTTGTTATTCTTCTACTTTATAACTGGTGGCTGAAAATGACTCTCTCCGCTTTCTCACATAAACTTCCAAGTGCTTCCTGTGAGCCAGCGGATTAGTGTATCAAATGGTAGCTCTGGAGATAATGAATGTAAGGGTAGGGATGGGAGAACACAGGAGGTTTTTACAGAGATCGTTAGTTTGTCCAGGCTCCAAGAGACATTCCTAAAATAGAGACATTAGGGATGGCTCTATGACCATTGCCAGAAGCTGATACTGGTGGAAAGCAAAATGCTTTGCTTCTAAGATGCATTTGATTAATGGTACCAAGTTACTTGTAAAAGCAGAAAGGCTGCTTTTGAATTCCTATTAAAATGTCGTAGACAAAAAGCCAATACCAACTACAGGGCTGCAATTAATATCTCGGAAATGCTCATGTGAATGTCCCTGGGGAAACAGCAGCAAAGGAATGAACTTGGTAAACTAAAATGTAGAGGGATTTATTTTCTCTAACTTTTACTTCTCAGTTTGCTAAGTTTACTGTGATTGGTGGAAGCATAATTTATACTATGGCTGGCATATATACTCACATAGATGAGCATATACAGTATTTCATTTTTCAATTTTAGACAGAAATACAGTACTTATTATGGATGGTATGATTAAGTTTATTTTAAACCCAAGAGCTGTTGATTGCATATTGAAATGGTAGTTCATGTCTATTTAATTTTTTGATAAATCTCCATTGATGGGTAAATCATGTTCAAGAATTTCAATTGTCAATACAAATTACATTTCAATGAATCTTTGGGAATTATCCTCAAAAGCTAGTAGATTTTGCCTTTACTGTGACAAAGGGCTTGAGGTGCATATGTAAAGAACTACCATGAGCAGAACCATGAGATTTTTATTTCTTTGAGAAGAGACCCAGTCATATCTGCTTCAGACAGTCATGCAGGACAATTATTGACATTTAGAATAAATTAATTCATAATCTCTGAATAATGATGACAGACTGCAAATGAACAATATGCTGAATTTGGTGGAAGTATCGAGTTGGAGCAAAGATCAATTTTATTTCTAACACAGTTCATTCCATTCTGCATGATGTAAGTGATTTTTATTATGCCAAGTAACTGAGCATAATAAAGTCTTGAAACAATCCCATATTTTGGTAAAAGCTGAATGGGATTAGATTTTCAGTCAGAAAATGCTCCAAAGTATAGGTACTTACAATTTGAATAACTTCATTTCTTTTCCTTTTTGAAAATGTAGCCCTGCAGCAGATCTTTGAAGTGTAAACTCTGAGACATAGCAGTATTAAAATAATCATGGATCTGGAGGAAATAGCACAAAAACATCCAGCACAGCTTAATCAAAAATAGAAATTAATTTGAACTTTCTGTGGTCTATTGAATATTAAAACATTTCATTTTTCAAATAGAAAAAAAGAAGCCTTGAGCAAAGTTCTGATCACAGTCAATGACATTTCTGGTGTAACACTTGAATATTAGGATTAAGGATGAAAGTTTCTACTCAGCTTCAGCAACTTTCTTGTATCTTATATTTTTTATTTATTGCTATTAGCTGAAAAATAGCTAGACTGTGCTGGAGGCCATGGAACAGTGGGACCTATGTGTTAAAAAATAAAAGTACTAAAAACCCCAAATGATTACTTTGGCCAAACAAAGTATTTTTATTCTGCAACTCCTTGGCATTTTGTCATGAAATCTGTGTTTCGGGGCTTTCTGTTATAGCCTGTGCCTCCACGCTGGGTGGTATCTCTGAAGACAAGTATTTTGTGCAACTGTCATTTTGTAGAATTTCTTTTACTGAGATGAAGTTTCCCATTGGAGATGTTTATGTAGCTGTGAGAATGGCTGGCTAATGAGCAAATTCTTGGGGAACTTGTGAGTTTCTGCAGATCATCACATTATGCTGTTGTACTTAACATCACTGAATCTTCCTGAAGGATGTATTTTAGTCAAAATAACTAAATTAAATAGCTTGGGTTGTTGAGGAAATCTGTGATGTTCAAAAGGGGTTTTTGGACATCAATTTTCAGAGTCTTAAGTGTAGAGAACAGTAAGAGCATGAGTCACTGAAAGAGTGTTTTGAAATAGCAACGGTGGAAAAACCTATTTTCAAACCAGCTGTATAAATTAACTATTATTGTGTAGGAACGCCTTGTGAGGAAGGAAGCACGTTGACACTGTTGCTGGGCAAATGTCAAAACCATAAGTCAGAGTGTGTCCTGACTTTCTTCCTGGAGTCAAAATCACAAGTCAAATCACATATAATTTATATATTTATTCCTGTTACCCCTGAATTAGGACTTCAGGATTTTCCCCTGTGAAAATCCCCTGTGAATGTGAAGTGCCTAGCAAAAATTACATTGCTGCCTCACTTCCTTCCATTGCCATCTGTGTGTGGGTGTCTTTGGGGCGCAGGATGGCAAGAATTAGAAGAACCATTTCAGAAGGAAAATATCATATTTCTTAGAGATATTGAAGTGGAAACTTGAAAAAAATACAGAATTGCTTGAAGCAATAGCGTGGTGAAGACTTTCACAAAACCTTTTTGTTGAACTTGGAGGCTGTTTGTTTTTACACACTATTTTCAAACTGCTGATGTAAAAGAATAAGAAAGCAAAACTTTATTGTGGCAGAGATAATCTCAGGCAGCTTCTACTGTGTTGCAAAGATTATCAAAGTGCAACTTGCAGACACTTATTGATAAGTGTATGAGAAAAAGAACATATTTGACTAATAATGATATGCAATTTTGTAAAAACTAAGAGGGCAGAAGCTGCAGTATGTGATGACTGCTACAGAAAGTTAGTAAGGTTGATTTGGATAGTGCCAGTGCTACTTTGATGAATATTTTTTTCCAGCTTAGCTTTCTTTTCAAGACATTGTAATTGTGAAATCTGCAGAAACACTGTAAGTAGTATCTCCAGCTAGATACAATGTGTATTTGTATGCATTCTTCAAAAAATCCCAAATTAAATAATCTGCTTTTATGTTTTAAGCAGGTATAAACTAAAGTAATTGAGATTTATGCAAATCATAAATTTAGAAGACTTTATAATTTAGGCATGGACACCTACTATAGATAAGAAGGGGTATAGAGTTATTTCCAGTGGTTGCTCCTATCTACAAACACTGCATGAAATAACGTTGTCTGTTCCCCTCTGGCTCCACCCCAACACTGTTTCTGCTTGGCAGCCCTTTAGCTCTGGGGTCTCACCTGTCCATGTTTGCCTGGAATACTTAACATATGGTCTCACCATAGTCCTAGCACAAGCTTATTATTGTTACTTCTCCAGAGGAAGAAAGCCATGCAAATGACCTAGGAAATGCCTTCATCTAGAAATTTCAGCCACTGCTGAATTACTAAAAAGCTCCATTTCAGTAATTGCATACAAATACATAGGATAGAATTAGAGAATCATAGAATCATTTAGGTTAGAAAAGACCTTTAAGATCATTGAGTCCAACCATCAACCATGCACACTAAACCATGTCCTGATAAAGGGTAAAAAACCTGTGCCTTGGTGATACTTTCCTCTGAGAAGCTCTCCATCATGAAACTAACAATACATTGTTCTTTTGTTAATCTGAAAATTGCTTGCTCATTAAGAAAGAAGATTTAGCAGGTGATCAGTGAAATTTTGTGGTGTTTTCTCAGCAGTGAACTCCAAAAAATTGTGCTTGTCAAAACTACCTGTTTTCTATACTAAGTTGTCAGCAAGATATAGTGAAACATCTAGTAGACGTAAAAGGAAAGCCAGATGAACTATTTATGGTAAGTAGCAAATTTGTCCCTCAAAAATGTGTTGTCAGTTTTCTTAAAGTATTCTTGGATGAATTTTCAGAGTTAGAGTTCAATATAGTTAGGCAATAGTGATGTTATTGTTGCCTTTTTACATATTATTTCAGGAACTGGAGGACAAACTTGGGACAACAATCACATATCCATTTCCTTCCTGGCTTTTCTTGAGGGAGGCTGCTCTTGCATTCATACACTGCTGTGTACTGCACCAGGATGCACTTACCAGTACTGTTCTACTTTCCATAAACCAGCCTTCACTGCAGTAGGGAGGGGACTCCAGATGCTCAGCTCTCCAAATGGGTGTCCTACAGGGTAGCAAAGAATTTATTTTCTCCTGTTATGTCCAAAATTATTTAACAGAGAAGTGTTACAGCTCCAGCAAAAGGAATTAAAAGGGGCCCCAACCAGAATTCCTGAAGACTGAGGTGGAGACACTCAGGTTCAAATGTCTGAAACCCCTTGTGTCTGAGCAGAAATTTGGACTAAGTTGCCTCACGCTTTAGAGAATATAATCAGCAGGCGGTAGAGATTGTTCTCTTCCATGTGGAGTTTCTCATTCTTTATACAAAGAAATTACATGGTCACTGAGAAAGACAAAAAAAATTATTCTTTAGACTGGTGGCTAGGCACTCGCCTACAAGGTGGGGCACTGATGTTACAGAACAGCTTCATTGCCTGTTGATTTACAGAGTACACTCTAGTGTTGGCAAGAGCATGGACACATGCTTGGTGTTCAGAGGGTTCCTGTTCTCCACTTGGAGATGGATCCAAAACTGTTTAGAGGATGGGATTTAGAGCAAGAGTTCCCGAAGGTAATGAGGGAAGAACACGATGAGCTGCTGTATTCTTGGCTATTTCTCTCTTCATAGTACCCAAATGTGCTTGCATGTGTTTGATGGGTGAAGAGAGGAATTGATTGAAAGGAGAAGAAGGATGTGCCATAATGATGAGGAAAACTGAAAGTGACTTAGCTTCTAATCTTCTTTTACCTTTATTTAAGATTTCTGATGGACAGGAAATCAAGTAGGTCTCACTGATAAGCCTCATGGGCTCCTTGCTCATCTCGGACTTTAGAATTTTTGCTTGGAGTATACATACAGTATTTAAAAATGAAGTGGTTTGGTTTTTGGGTTTTTTTTTTCCTATTTGGAGATGAAGATTTCTCATAAATGAAATTTCTTCAGGGAGACTTATGGTGTTCTGAATTCTGCTTAGATTTCCTGTGGGTTTTTTTTCCCCCCACAAATACTTTTTACATAGAAGATGTAAGATTTTGTTGTCAGGGAAATGTACAAAATAGTCTTTTCTTTATCCATGTCGCTTGAACGTTGGTATTTTATTATAGTCAAACAAGATCATATGGCTTTACATCATTTTGAAGAAAAGCATAAAAATTCCTTTACAATAGAAAGGCTGTGCTGGGTTTTCATACCACTTAGTTTTTCTAAACAGCATCACTCTTGTCTTGCAAATGTTCAGCATGAAGCAATGTTCTTCAGCAAGATGCTAAACTCTAGTGCTTATTATAATAGCCTTGGGATTAGAGGGGTCCCATCTGTGGTTGCTGGTATATTGCCAATTATGCACAGCTAGTGTCATCTGTAAAACAGTCACTTGTGGCTGTTGAAGAGATCTAAGTAGAGGATGTCTTTTGAGATGCCTTACAGATAAATGTTGCAGCATGGAATGAAGCAGCAGTTTCTTTTGCTGGAGAAGACGGGGGGCTCTGTGGATTGGCCCTTTTAGGATAAAGAGTGGGCACAGATACACAGCCATGATTAATTACCCTTTTAGTCTTTATGAACTGGTGTTCTGAAGCTTGGTTATGAGAGAGGGTGTGACTGCAGAATTTACATTACTGGAATTTGTTGGTCAGTACTGTTGAGTGATTTCATGTAGGTATGGAAGTGGAAGAGATTTTTCACATCCTGTATTAGCTCTTTCACAACATGAAAGTAGAAGAATTTTCCCTTCTGAAGCAGAGATTCAGTAATTTAACAATATCAAGCGACACGTTCTTCACAAGGTTATGCTAGCCAGAAGTACAGATCCTTTCTGGTCTTCTAGGCTTGAGTATTTCGGAGGATTGCTTACAGCATAGAATGAAAGGGTCCAACTCAAAAGCAGCAGGATGATTCATTTGAGGGTTTTATTTCTGCAAATTCCTGTGTCCATCTTCACTTGAAAAAAAAAAAAAGTATATTGCAGCTTATATTGTTTTAAAACTAAAAAACTGTAATTACTTCTGTGCTTGAGTAGTTCCTTAAAATATGTCATATTCTCTGTATAGTTAGTATTATTCAGATGGATTTTAAAATCTGCAACTGGGTAGAAGCTTCCTTGAGGTGTAAGGGGACTCAAACAAATGTGTGGTCCACCTCCAATTATAGTAAGTCAAAAAAGTAAGTTTATGCATTTGTTTTTATCAATAATTTTAAAAAGCAGGTGGCAGAAATAAGTGTGTGAAAGTTGAGATGAAAATTTCCTTAATCAAACTGCACTTTGATCAATGATGTCTTTCTTTTAAAAATCAACCCATTTAAGCAGTAAAGGTCAGTAGGTTAAATATGTAAAATGTAATCAGCAATATACTCAAATTATCAGTTTCAGATGTTGCCACTCATGGTAAACAATTATACCAGATTAGGTCTAAAAATTTGTCTTACATTAATCCAAAAGTATAGAGAAAAGAAAGAGAAAACTGTTAAATACAAATATGAGGTGGAAAGCATTTAAACTAGTATGAAATAAATCCAAGTTTAGTTATGCAGATTCTTTGTGTCATTTCCCTTATCTCCCCTTTTTACCATCACAACATTTATTACCAGCTTGCTTCTGAAACTAAGAACCGGGCAACCAAAGCACCTCTGAATACATTTTCTGTTAGACTGAAATCCAATGCAGTTTAGTATTGACTAGAGCCATAACTTATGGGGAAATAACTCCTTGTTCCTTCAAGCACTACTGCAATCCCAGCCTCAGAGAGAAGTCCCTGCACCCTTCTATCTTTCACCTTTCTGTGCACAGCACTATCAAGTGATGCAAACCTTCTCTTTGCTCAGCTGTAATAGACAAAGGGAAAAAAATAAGCTGAATAATCCAGTATGGATCCAAATATATTTTTCCATAAGTATATTAAAAGATAATATAGCCATTGCTTTTCTTCCCTCTGCCCTTCTGTTCTGAAATATGTGGTACTTGACTTCTTTCAGATGTATGCGTGCAGAATTCGTACACAAACTGTGCTTCTCAGAGAAAGAAAAGAAATTGTAAAATATCCGTGCTGATATAACGGAGTGACAACATATGCTATGGCTTGTGACTGTGAACAATTCAGGGACAATGCAGATCTTCTTGTCCCATTCACCAGTGAAAGCCCTTTCTCACAGAGTCCAACTCTCTGTTAGAGAGCAATTTTTGTGAGAAAACAGCTAGTGCTGAGAACCTGATATGCCACCAGTCTTTACAATCTCCCTGCTCATCTGATCCAGTTTCTGTGTTTCCAGTAGCTGAAGCAGTAGTGAGAAATGAAATTGCACATTGTATTTTTTTCAGATACTCATGACCAAGGATTTTGAAGTCTGTATCAGCAACTAAACTTAATTTCCTGATGTATTGCCATGAAGTAGTGTGACAAAGCAACGGTGTGGAATTTGGAAGTCATAATGACACAATTCCCTCCTCTCCCAGTGAAAAAAAAAATGAAACAATGGAGATGCAGTGCTCTTTCCTTACTAATTTAGTAACAGTCTAGTTGTCTTAAATTTAGAAACTGGTACTTTCTAGAGTAATGTTTATTAGGTTTTCCCTACTGTGAGTTGCCCTGCATAAAATTCTCCAGGTTCTCGAGACCAGGTGGTGGTGAAGCACTGAAGGTGACCCAGCTGATCAAGAGGCTTCCTGAAGGGAGCTCCCAGATGATCTGCTACTGCCTTTCAGCAAACAAGCACCCACCCAACAGGCCCAGCTTCCCAGCTTTTGCAGCACAGGACAAACATCGCAATGTTTATGTGGCTCTTGAGAGTTCAGGTAGCAGAAGTCTTGATGAAGACAAAGTGTTTGCTGGATTGTCAACAACAAAACGCTCTCTCTTAGTATCACTAATGCAGGGGAGCTTCCTGTGTCCCTGTCTCTCTTCATCATCTGTAAATACTCTGAGGTCTACAAGTAAAAAACAGAAAGATTTTAGTTACTAAACCAAGATATTAGCAATACAAGAGTATTTTTTTACAAGATTGAACCTGTCTCCTTATGAAATAAGAAATCATTGAGTAAAGTTTCTCAGTGGTCTCATGGTTTGTGATACCGATTAATAAAACAGACTTACTTGCAACTTGAACCTTCTTCAGCTAAATACGTTTTTAAATTTTTAAAAAGATAGAGCATTTTGAATTCTGAATTTCTTTTGCAGAACTACTATCATATCTTTTTGTTGTCAAGTTAAGCCTTAAATGGCTTGTTGCATGTATGCATAACAAAAAATGGATCTATAAATTCTGTGAAATTTTCTGTAGTTCAGAATCAACACATTTTTGAAATGCATTCTGTAAAGACTTGTTTAAAATAAAAGTTTTTTTCTTGAAAGCTAACCTTAGCATTGCCCTGGCCTGTATGACTTTGACTTGGAAATTAGCATTGCAGAGTTCAGCGAGCACACTTTCCACAAAAATATTTTCTTAAGATGCTGTGACGGCTTCAGCAACTGCTAATTTTAGACCATTTCATTTAAAATTAATCACTTGTGGAGTTTTCAGCAAGTACATTTTACAAAGAACATGCTTGAGTCTTTTGTTTGTATATGAATGTAGATGTAGTTTTGCCTCTTTCCTTAAAGAAGTTGAAAGTCTCTTATATTTTGGACTTGAGTAAGATCTTGTGAATTTTATTGCCTTTATCTGGATAGGTGCTGGCATTTAAGGAGTCTCGCTGTTGGCTCTCAGGCCCTGAGCCTGAAAAACACCTTCTTTCGAATGTTTGCTGCTTGCGCTAGCTTTAATTTATTATTACAAATGATCACTTTGCCTTGTCCAGTTTTATTTGCTATAAAAATTGGCATGACAATTGAGGGTTTTTCTGGGGTTTCAAAATTCAGTTGGCAATTTAACTTCAGTCTTCCGCACCTTACAGATCTAATAGCCAGCTTGCCTTTTAGCTGCCTTCTGGAAGTGAGACAGGGAGACTTGGAGAACTTAGCCTGAGAACCTACTTTGAAGATATTATTGGGGTTTTCTTATCACACATCACCAGTGACATTAAACAGTATACAAAAACTGAGTATCCTTCTGACATGGCAAACATTTTCTATTTTTTTATTGTGGAAGTTTTCCTTTTCAGGAGAGTCCAATACCAGGGTAGTGGCTTCCAAAAAATTTATATAATCTGACTAGCTTGTCTTTTTGATAGATTCATGGTGATAAGACAGATTCAGGTTTGAAGGTTAAAAATGTTTTATCATGTAAGTATTAGTTCTTGTTTACAAATAATGAAATCTGTAATCTTTGTCATCCTAATTCTTGGATTATAATTCATGTAAATGTGAAGTGTGGTGTATGAAAAAATGGCATGAATTTCCTGGTCACCAGATTTTCAAAGCTAAGACTCAAAGGAAATACTGTTTTCCTGTAAAGCATTCACCTGTTTTGCTGCCTTGTTCTTTTCCTGAGATAAGAAATTATAGTAATGATTTTGCTTTTAGAAACACATTTGCATAAGTAATAAACCTTAGAAAAGGGCACAGAGATGATTGAATGAAATCATTTTGTTGATTAGACATTAAAAGTAGCAGCTAAAAAATTGCACGGCAAGCTATACAAGATAATACCTTTATTATTCTTTTTAGGACTAGAATTGGCCACAAGATCTCCCAAAGGAATATGAACCGATAAATTTCTCACTTGTGATATGACAAATTACTCACAACTTTGTTTTACTTGAATAGCCTTCACACTAGAAGGAGAGTGTTCGTGTTAATATTTATTCATCTGGGCTTTTGTCATTGAAGTCATGCAGCTGAAATCATCGGAGTGTTCGAATGTGATAGCTGGCTTAAACTGCTGTTCAGGCTTTCAGGTACCAGGGGAATGGCTTCAGTGTAAAATGTGAATAGAGCAGTAATGATCTTTCAGAGTCAGATGATGCAATTGTCAAGAAATCCCATTTCCCGCTATTATATATAATAAGCCAGAAGACAGTGTAAAATATGGAGGTGAAATTTCTGATGTGTAGACCATGTATGCAAATGTGATGCCAAGAGCTGAGGACTGAGGAATATGGTGTGTCACTGTAGGAAAGTTTTCAAAAGAGGCAAAGAGGAAAGAAGCATTTCCAGGTGAGATAGATAAAAAGAATAGAAAATTTCTTCACATATGGTACCTGAAAGATTTGAAGGAAGCCAAAGTTAAGAATCGGTATTCAGAAATGTGCTGTTGTTTTTCTAATTACTTTTTGCCTCTGACCTGTGAGTATTTAGGAAAATATTTAGGGCTGACTAATGTCTCTAGTCAGCTGACGTAAAAATATAACTAGGCTTGGAACTGTGTCACTGAAGTCTATGAAGTTTAATCTTATACGAAGCTAAAATTCTTCCTTCGGTGTCAGTCTCATTAAGTGCATACATATAAATAGAAGGCAGAAATTTTATTTATAAAAATGCATAAAAATAGAATATTTTGAAGTAGGAATATCTGTCTGAAACATTTTGTACACATCCCACAGCATGCAAAGGTAAATTGCCTCATTTAAAAAATAATTCCGTGTAAATGTTATGAGAAATGGTGCCACTGGAGTTTAATATCTATCAAAATTTAGACATGTAACATAGTAAAGAAAATCTCTGCTCTGGACATGGTTGTAAAATCTCCACAGTTTTCATTGCTATGTAATCAATTTAGTAATGCATACGCCCATGAAAATTTATGATATAATTAACTAGGCTTTGTAAAATATGAGATAAAGCTATTTACTAAGTGTAATAAAATAAAAGCTACAGGATTATATTCTTTAAGAAAGTAAGGAGAAATAAATTTTCTTTTTTCTCTGAAATGCTTTTTTAAAATGTCATATTCATTGCCTTAATACTAAAGGAAATTATGCACTATGGGAACTACAGGAAGAAATCTGAATCTAGGGTGTGACAGGGGAAATATCCTCCACATTCTAATGTTATGCACTATTGTCCATTCATGAGATTTGTTTCATATTTGTGTAGATTGTGTAGATTTTTATTATCTTCCTAAATTTAAGGTTTATAAAAGAATTATGTTGTTATGTCTGCTGAGAAATGGATGAACAACTTAAGCATTGGTTCTGTAAGGAAGTATTATGTGATATGTCTCTCTATTATGTTGCTTTTCGGAACTGGAAGTATGACGCAACCATTGTGAAACATGGAGAACATGCTCATAACCCCAGCTCAGTGTTTCAGTATGTTTTCCCCTTAAGACAATTTGATTATTTAAAGTTGCTTAAATCATGAATGTGTTTGTCTTTCTGTCTGCAGAACTGCTTCGTAATTTATTTTGTAATTCATGCTCACAGTGGGTGAAGTCCAACTGTAGCTTTCAGTCTGAAAAACAAGACTGACTTCAGCTTATGATTTGGCACACGGAGTGCAAAATGTGATAGGAAGTGCATGGCCAAGAGTAGGAATTAGGAGGTGGGGTTAGAAGGATACTCTGCGAAAGACAGTGGGGAATCTGGTATCGAAGGTGTTAAGAGGCGAGGAATAACATGGGACCTTAAAATAAGGACAGAAAATTAAATAGAAAGAAATGGATAGGCAGTAAGTGAAGGGATACAGCAGAAGAAGAGAGACTGGAGTGGTAAGGAAAGAGCTTTAACACTAGGGGAAAAATGAATTCTGTCAAGAGCTTAGCCGTGAGGCGGAGTTTGAAACATTGGTAGCACACTCTTAGGTAACTGAATATGCTTTTACTGGTAGCCAGCAGAATGGGTTGAAAGTCACTACTGCAGAAGTGATAGTTAAAGGTAATAAAATCAGAAGGCAAAGTTAAGCACCATCTGCAGCTCCTAAGAGGAGCTCATAATGCCCTGTATTAGCCCCAAGGAAGTTTTTAGCCTCCAGCATGGCCTGCAGCATATACTCTATATATTTCATAATCACAATGTGTGTTGCATTTACATTTTCTGGGGTTCATTTATAAACTAATTTGGAAGGTGGGGAAAACTTAGTATTAACTTAATTAAAGTGTTTGTTTTTCTGTGCAAATTTTGCAGTAATGTAATTTTTGGAATGCAAGCTGTTATCATACCCTTAATGCACTTCTATTACATTTTGTGAGTCTTGGCCTAAAGAAAGAAGCAAGTGGTATGTTTCTTTGCTAAAAGAAAACTAAAAAAAAAGAAACTAAAAAAAAAATAGAATTCTCTAGTTTTTTCTAGACTGAGCAAAAAATGTAGATCTCTCTTACATAGTAGAACAATATTAATTGACCTAGGGAACTGAAGAATAGGAAGAGAAAACTTACTAATCTAAAAATGCCTATTGTTTTGCCTCTAGGTTCAGACATTGTTCAATGGTTAACGAAGAACTTATCTATAGAAGACCCAGGTAATTTATCTTTTTTTTTCATGTCTGAAAATACTGGTTTGTCTTTTTAAATGATTGGACCTGACTTTGTCTTCTGTTTCAGTGGGGGTGGCCAGGCAGGATTTGACCAGTGTAATTTCAATAGCAAAACAGACAGCATCAAACCTTAGAAATCTTTGCTAAGAATCTGAGGATATTAGTTATCCATTTTATTGGGGCAGGTACCAGGAAACAAGATGATGGCCAAGAATGAAAATGATAGCTGCTTTAATTAGTAGAAAATCAGTTAAGTTCTATTCCATGAGGAATTTACTCAGTGTCATGCTAAATAGTGCATTAGATGTGCTGCTTTCTTAATAGAATTTTCCAATATATAAAAAATAAATAGAATTAATAAAATACACTCTTGTACTGTTACCAAGAGCTGCATTTGTATTCTTAAGTTTGGACAATTTTATAGCATCTTAAACAGAAAGCGAACTGTAAATAAAAGCAGTGTGGTGAGGAAGAACAGTTAATTCCCTGATCACCTGGGCTGGAATGTGAAAGTAAAGTTTTGGTTCCAAGTTCTGCCACAGGTTTCTTGTGCAGCCAGCAGCAAATGCAGTTTGGTGCGTATCTGATATTTATTTCCCTGATTTACAGGAATCTTGTTACACGATCTGAATTTTTCTGGAAAGCAGTGATTTCTTGTAGAAAATGCCAGATGGCAGAACTAAAGCCTCTCTCCATTTCAGACTTTTGGGAATGGAATTTATGGGGCTTTTTTTTTTTTTTTTTTAATGTGTTTTTCTGTCCTATTAGAAATGAAAGTATGAGCATTGTGGAATTCCAACAAAAAGTAAAATCAGTGTGTTTAAAATTGTGACTTGAATAATGAGGAACTATTATAAATACATAATTCGATATTTGGAAGTAGCCAGTTCACATCTTATCGACATGTTACATGAAAGAGATCACTAATTGCTTCCAGTTTTATGTAACTTTACACAGAGTGTCATATGTTTGCTTCCTGAAGATAAAGTGGAGGTTGCTAGAGACCTGTCTGTGATACTGTATTTCTCAGTTGTCAGCTACAAAACACTCACCTATCTATATTTATCAGAGTTTTCAAGATTGCCATTCTATGTTTATTTGATATGGAAGCTTAACTTTTATTTGTTAAACCAGAACTGCAATACTAGGACAGGCTGTCATTCGGATTATCTGGCTGTTGCAAAATTTGGAATAGAAGAAACCTCAAACTAAATGGAAAACATGGTTCCCTATGTTGATATCCAATTAAAATTAAACAAACACACAAACTACTAACATATGTAACCAGAACACCACAGTAATTTAATTTAAGATGGGTTTTATCCTCTCAGATTGCATGGGTGGAAAAAACTATCCACAATGACAAAAATGTCTTATGCATGTCGGTCCCAGTCCAAAGTCAGCTATCTGGAGCTGGCTGGATTCAAATCTTCAGAAAGCCAATTGCCCTAGAGGCTGCCTTTGGGTAGTGCTCAGAGTTGCCAGACAGCAGTGAACTTGACAGATGGTGAGCAAGAGCTATTCACACGACAAGGCTTCTGAAAATACTTGGTTTTGTAAAATCTTTTAAGCGTGTGACTTTTTGTTCCAGTTCTAGACAAGACAATCTAGAATTTTCCGTGGAAAAGCCCAAAATTTCTGTGGACTGTTGTCACCATAATTTGAATTTCCAGTATCTTCTGTCCACTTTTCACCAGTCTGTCAAGGTTTAACTATGGCTGTCTTTTAACCAACCCCCCCCCCCCCGCCCCGCTTAGGGTCCTTTTACAAAGGTCTTGTGAAGCTGTGCAATTTTGTGGTGCAGAAATAAATAATGCCTGTATTTGCACTGAAACTTACCATCTCCATCTAATTCCAATATCAGCAACATACCTGTAAGAGCAACATAAAGTAGACCTTGGTTCACATATCTTAAGAGTATATTCTACTCTGTCCAGAAAAATTCAAGGACTATTTACACACCTCATCTACCAGTGCTGTAAACTACTTATGTGAGCAAGGCATGCAAATTGTGATTTAAGGGGTAAGTAGGCAGTTAGATGCACAGAATTATACAACAGTCCAGGTTAGAAGGGACCTCAAAAGATCATCTGGTCCAACCTTTCATGGGAAAGGGAGCCTACATGAGATTATCTAGCACCCTGTCCCATCCCATCTTGAACACCTCCAGCGATAGGAACTCCACCATGTCCTTGGGGAGATTGTTCTAGTGATTGATTGTTGCCACTGTAAAAAATTTCTTTCTTATATCAAGATGAAGCCTCTCCTTGTGCAAGTTGTACCCATCGCCCCTTGTCGTCTCAGTGTAGCTCCTTGTGAAGAGAGCCTCCGTCCTCTTTGTAGCTGCCCTTTAAGTACTGGTCAACTGTGATGAGATCCCCCCTCAGCCTTCTGTTCTCCAGGGTGAAAACACCTAACTTCTTCAGTCAACTTGTTCTTTAATAATACAAAGAACTAGTAAGAATGAAGTGACATCACAGTACATTAAAAAAAAAAAAAAAAAAAGACGTTACATTTTGTAGTGCAATTTTTTCCTTTGTTTTGCATAGGGAATACAACTCTAATACCGTTTGTGTGGGAATAAAGAAGGCTGCTTTATGGATAGTGGGAGAACAAAAAGCAGGAAAAGGTCTGGCAGCAACATTTGCTTACACTATGTTAATAAGTGTAAAGCTATTATCTGGAAACAGCAATTTCAAGTAAAAAATAGTTACAAGTATAAATTGCCAGTCAAAAAAAGCCTGCACATTTTTCATAAATGGAAAATAATTTTCTGTGGAAGATTTGAAAGATTTTGGCTTGCTGCAGTAAAACTCCACCAAGAAAATAAACTGGAGATGATGGGTGGATTCTGCTAAATTATACCAGATTTGAAGTTATTTCAGTGGAGCAGAGTAGAGCTTGTGCCCAGAATAGCTGTGCGCAATGTACAGTTGCTGTTATATTGTTTACTTTTCAATATGTACTTAAAAAATGTTTGTGTTTCAGCCTACAACTCATCTGCAAAATTTTAAGGAACAGAAATTATCTGAGTTATTTTTAATGTGGAAGTTTAATTAAGTCATAAAAATAAGCCTGATCTCAACCCGAAAAGAAGCAATTAACTGAGTTTACAGAATTGTAAGGGCTTGTGGTTTGGCACTTAGGCATGTGTTTGTTGAATTGACCATTACAGGGTAAGTGCTGACTCTTCACTGATGGTGCCAATTACTCTTAATGTGGAAAATCTACTCTGTTTTTCTACATTGTGTTTTTCTTTTTAAAGTGATAATTAGTGCCATGAAATGTAGTAGACCGAAGACACTAGAGACCGAAACCCTTTTCCCCCCTAAGGATTAAAAATAGAACAAAGAGGGTAGTTGAGCTGATTTAAAGGTGTCAGCTGAAATTGCCAAGAGCCTAATTCTGTACTAGGTTCTTGCACTGATTTCTTTGATGCCCTTTGGGCAGACACATGATTTCTCTATTCCCTAGCATCCCAACATGCCAATGGTAAATCATGCTGTTGTCTCTTTAAGGAGAAAAACCAGTGTCAGTTTTCAAGTATTTTCATAATGAAATGTGTGTTATTCACAAACACGCTTTTCATCCTTGAGTCAGCCCATGAAGAATTTCTAACTAGGTGGCTCAGAAAGAGCCTTTAAGAGTTGATAATATATTTAGCCATCATCCCCTTGTTCCTTTACAATGCCTTTATTCCCTAGTGTTGCTTCTTTAATTCACTCACGTCTGCAAAGCCAATTGAATTTGGCTTAAGGCACTTCATTATTGGATGGTTACTCTAGCAGAACCACAGTACTGCAGCCAGCTCCAGAACGCACAGCCTTTGCATTCAGATTGCCTTGGTCCAGCTCATTTTGGCAGTCTGTTGAAGGAGTTTCCTCTTGGACATCAAGAATTTCACTAAGTCAAACGTATATGACTAAATCAAACTTTGTAAGTTATAAAACAAGACTGTACCTTGAAATAGATACCCTCCTGTGATTTTTCAACTTCAGTTCTTGCCATTAATAGTCTTTTCACTTAACTGATATAGCTTATTTGTAACTAGATGCCCACCAGCAGCCATCTAAACTGTGGTCACTAATCCAGTGCAATAAAAAGGGAGGACTCAGTAGCACAACATCTCTTTGTGTTTCTTCCACCTTTCCCTCCTTTGCTTTGTAGTAAAATCTCTCTCCAGCAGCTGCTGTATTAATAATGACCTTGATAATACACACTACTTGCTCTAAAGAGTTAGAGGAAAAATATTAGGGTTTTTATTTGAGCTTAGGAAATTTTACTTGAAAAATTGGTCAGCTCTAAGTTATTTCTGCCCCCTTCTCCATGTATATGCAGTAAGGTAACAGCAAAGAGCAGGAGCCAGACAAGATGTTCTAAACGATTGCCATTTGGGAGGCAGCACCAGACAGCTGCAACTGAAGGGGAGGTTCTTCCAGAGTCTGCTAACAGAGAAAAGAGCCTCTTATGAAAAGGAAGAAAGTAGGGAATAGAAAAGTCACACTTATGTTCGTAGTCTTTGCATTAATCAAAACTTGTGGAAATACATCAAGAGTAGAATGCATCCCATTTATCAGCTAAACTAAAAAAAAAGCTGATAAAAGTAATTTATGCTGCCTGCACACATACCATAACCCTCATACTAGGAACCCAGGAACGCCAAGACACTCACTTTTTTCATATGTCTAACAGAAACTTGGGCATGTTTTATTCAATGAGGCAAAGCTTGTGAACCTTCGTCAAGTCTAGTGTAAATACCTTTCTAATTTTCTTCTACTGGGTGAATTTGATCTGAGCTTGTCAGGTCCTGTAACATTTAAATGGAATAATGACTTTAATTTCAGATGAACAGAAAGAAAGTAAAACTCAAATCCTGCTTGGGAATAGAAAATGTCAAAATTTACAGACACTGCTTTAGTACCAATAGTATTAATGTTGTGATACTCAAGCAAAATAAAAATGTATGGGTCAGTTTTCCTTTAGTTATGTGTAGCATGGGTGGCACTTACCTGTGTGTGGCAATCGATGGGCTTTTAGCCACTGCTGTGGTTTCAGGACTGCAATGGCAAATGTTCACGTGCAGAGGTTATTTTATTTGTCCAAAGCCTTTAGACAGATTTTTGAAATGGTGAACAGAGGTGTATTGCCTGCAATTCAATTGTGACAGGATAAATCAGATTTAATGGATTTGATGTTTTTCCAGTGAAGCTTTTTCCAATTTTTGTATAATCTGTTACCCTGCGTAGATGGCATGTGTTAGGAGTGTCTCCCAAGAGCACAGAGAGCAGCAGGGCCAGCCTGGAATGAGCTTTCAATCTACATATGTTCTGGTACCGTTTGAGCAGCCTCTTTTCCATGTGGTCACTCTTGAAGGTGATTAACATGTCCCTAGGTTGGCCAGTTTATTTTCTTGCTTGCAGATAGGTGGTAGGCTACATCAGTGCTCATTTCAGATTTCCTTTCAAGAGGCAGACATTTCTTCTGATATGTTTAGTAGTGTGGCAATTGGTTAAAAGCAGTTTTTTATACTCCAGAAATGGAGTTTCTGACTGGTAGAGATGCAATGAGTTCATGGTATCAGCGACAAACCACTTTCTTTGCATAGACAGGTAGGTCAAACTATCACAAACTGTTTCATTATTCTAAGTGTGTCTAAATAAAATTCCTCTTCCCTGGTTGCTTTAATGTGGCATTATTTTACAAGATACTATATGAAATAGTTTATGGTTTTTTTCATCCTAGTAATTAATACACCCTGCTTGTAGGTAGCAGGATTTATGTAGAATACAACATTGTAAACTCTGAAAATCCCTTTAGAAACCACTTAATAAACAGTGAAAGATATTATCTTAAGGTGTTTATCGATATAATAGGTTATATTTGCCGGGTACAAAATAGGTCTAGTCTAGATACTTTATCCTATTTATCATTAAAGTAATTTTATAAACTTTTGAATTACCTATAAAGTATTAATAAATTGTATCTGTTTAATTTATAAATGAATGTCCATATTGGAGTAATGGGTAAAGATCACGAGTATGGAATTTGCTGCCTTCTAGAATAATTTGCTGTATAATGGTAAGAATAAAATTATATTACTGCTATTGGAATGACAAAATATGTGTTCTGTAACATTGTTTCTGTGACCAACCTGTTTGCTATTGTCAATAGCATACTAATTCAAAACATCTCTTTTGGTTCTAATTAGGCTTTGTGCAATCTGATTTAGTGAAAGGTGTCCCTGCCCAAGGCAGGGGGTTTGGAACTAGATGATCTTTAAGGTCCCTTCCAACCCAAACCATTCTGTGATTCTATGATTCGACTATAACTTGTGTGTTATACACATTTCTTATATAAAACAGAACTCTATCGATGTTTGCTTACTTTTGGTTAAAAACAAACCTTCAACTGAGCTTTTAAATTTCATTTTTCTGAACACTAGCCCTGATGCCATGGTGATGTCTTCAAAACTATTTATTTTTAATAAGAAATAATTCATGCCTTTAATATTAAAGTATCCAAATTCTACTCAAAATTATTTTAAGTGGTAAGTGTAATACCTTCACATGGCATCCAGTCCTTCTTCCTTTGTTTTAGTCATTAAAGGTAAAATTCCAATCCCACAGAAGGCTGGAGGTTTTCTCATTAACTCCAAAAGAAACAAGATTTAACTAGATGCCCTTCAAAATATGATTAGGTTTAACATGGCCTTTAAGCTATGTCTCAGGCTAAAATCCAAAAGCTAGTTTATAAAAGGTGTCTGATACCCAGTTAGATTTTAAAAATTGAAACAAACCAACAATCAGAATTTTCTTTGGAATTCAGTAGGCAGTATGGGCTTTATTTCACTGAGGTCTTTGAGAGGCTCACCGAGTGAAGAGTAAGAAAGAAGTACTGAATAGAATACAAAGTACTGATTAGAAGTCTGAAGAAACGTACTCAGATAAAAAGTTAACGCTAAAACTATTGCCAGATCCAGACTATAGAAGCTGAAAAATCAGTAAGCATTAATTTCAAGTAATTTCACTGGAAAGAACTTTAGAAGCTCTGTTGTACCAACTGAAGGAACGTATTTCATCCTTTCTGTCACAGAACAAATTAGGCTATAAGAAATCTATATTACACAATTGAAATCTTTACCCATGAAGTTACCGTGAAGAACACAGCTTCATCATAAAGCTATATATAAAATAAGCTATTCAAAACTGATACTGGCTTCTCCCCAGTGATTTTTAAAGTCTTGAAAGCTTTATAATCAGTTTTTAAAATCGAATCCCAAATTGGGCAATTTTTGTTCCTTAGTTTTCATTGAAAATTCTCCACATTGTTCTTCTAAGGAACTGGTGTTCCTAAACTGTGTCTCTCCTTCCAGGTGTTGTACCAATCTCTTTTCCTCGATGCCATTGCTCAGAATATGGAACCAATATCTCAGCGTAAGGCAAATGTATATAAGGCCAATATTAACTTCCTACTGATGCATCAGATTTTCAAAATAACTGGCTTTGGATACCAAATCCTGTTGATTCGAAAATATTATCCATTCCTCATTTTGTCTGCCTCCATTGTAACTCTCCATGCTAGTAGCTGCCACTTTTTGGTTATTCAGCATGGTCAGAGACTATTATGTTACTGTCTTTGTTAATAACAATAAAACATATATTTATTGACTTAACTGAGCTAAAGACAAAAGTACAGCTGAAGAATAATAGAAAAGGTATGCCTTTTTAGGGAGAACTCTGATAACTTTTAGAAATAAAGATCATTAATTAATTGCATAAATTAAATTATAATGATATTCGTAATAAAATATTTTATCTCATTTTTACTAAAGTTACTAGGAATTTTTGTGCTTTTCTTACTGTTTGACAGCCTCCTTCTGAACCTTTGGGATCGTACCAAGTTTTGGAGGTTTAAGAGGAAGAACATTTGCTAATTCCCAATTCATACTGGCATAATTAATTAAAAGCAGCTAAATAATTGTCTAGAGACTTCATTAGCTTTTTGCTTCCTTGATTCTCAGAGAACTGTCTTATAAAGTAATAGGAAAGCACCAGTAGGTGGAAGTGAGATTTTAAATCTGGACAACTTAATTGAATAGAAGTAGTTGAAATCCTATTTCATCTTGCCAACAGCTGCTGCAGCTATTTACAGTGAAGTAAACAAAAATGTTTTGATATTTACGTGTTGTATGTAGTATTTGATAACTGGAAGTTTAATGTAAGGCCTTCTCTTGATTTTGTTACTGTGCTTAAGAGGGTTTTCAGTTTTCCCATAGCATGTGTAGAGAAATACTGCTGTCCACACAGGAGCATAGTGACAGTTCAAGATTAATTGAACTGTTGGGTGCTCTAGTTTACTGTGCAAAGGACATAGCTTGCCATTTCATCTTGGAAACATTGATATTTCCTAGGTGCGCTTTCATTTTTCAATATTCCCTTCCTTCTTTTTCTTCCTTTTTTTCCTCTCCTCTCCGCTCCCCTCCACTCCTCTCTTTTACCTCCATGGTTCATTCCCCATTTTTACTGCATAGAATGTCCTCTAGTTCTCATTTGCTTATGGCTGCTGGTTGGATCTAATTCACATGTTCTTCTCCATTCAGATGTTCTCCCTCTAATGTTTCTCCTTTCTTCTAGTTTCACTGGTGGCATTCAGTCACCTACTCACATTTCACAAAAGTTTTTTCACTGTTTGTATGGCAGGGTGGGCGACAAGAGCCATGTTTACTGTGGTTTTAGTAGCTGCAAGACCTCTTTTGGCTTCGGAATGCTTGGATGTACAAAGTATAAATTATCTAGTGCAATAGAATCAGATTTTTATAGGTGCTAAAAACCTACTTTTCTTACTAAAGTTGAAGCTCAAATTAATTAAAAAAAAAAAAAAAAATCCAAACCCTAAAAAGACTCTATTCACCTCAGTTAGGCATACAGAAAATATAAAAAGTAATTTACACTTGCTTTTGAAAGTTTGCTTCTTAATTACTCTCTACTTTAAAGTAATACCTTAGATAAACTGGTAAAATGTAACCTTTTAATAGCTTTTAAGCTTATTAGAAACGTTATGAAGAACTATAAATGTGGAATTTTCGCATCTTGAAATTGTGGATTTACATCTTCAAATATAATCACTAGCATGAAATAAAGCAAAAATATAATAAGCAACTACTGTATCATAGTAACTGTGGGATAAAAAATGTTTAAATGTTTTGGTTAAGGTCTTTCAAAGAAATAATAAATGGCCGATTTTTTCTTTATAACATAAGTGAAAAAAGTTATTTCTTGAGGTAGCTTCACATATTTGTCACCCAACTTGAGGATATTTTCAAGTAGGCTGGTTTGAGGAAGTTAAGGATAGGGATTTACAGTTTCACAGCTAAACCTGACATGAATTTTAGTAATAGTGACTGTCACTACAACTGCATAATAAAATTAAATGTACAGACAACTATCTAGAGAGTTTCAACTGTAGATTACTAGGGGTTTAAAGTTCATGTTAATGAACTTTTGCAAATATATGCTCTGAACTATCTGAAGCAGATGAAAACTTATGCCTACAAGAAATAGATCAGAAGTAATTCAACTATCCACAATAACTTTTACCATAGTAATGATGTCTGACTGAGAATAAATTAGAAGTGAAAAGATGTATTTAGGTTTCTGCACCGTACATTTAGAAGATACTCTGACACGCAATAACTATGTCCAGGAAGAGCAATTAACCAATAAATATAATGCAATTTCAAGCTTAATATTAAAAGAGACTCTGCACACCGAGGGCATTTAAGAATAATAGTGGTTAGTTGTGGTTGTTTTTTTAATTAGCAAGCCAAAAATCTTCTGTACAGCAAGAAAAAATGTAGGTAGCACTGCAAATTAGTTTATATCCAGTGCATGCTCCAAAATACTAGAAATTAAATGCATTTTGTACAACGTCAGTAAGAACATAAGACAGACCTGCAGTCAGACCATCTGGACCATGAGCTGGTTCTGGCAGTGATCAGTCACAAATGCTTAGGAAGAGACTTGCACTGTAGGAGAAAGGTGGTGTAGTGTTCCTTTGCTTTGCCTGTCCAGCTCAGGACAAGCTGAACCTTAGGGAATCCCCTGACCTGCAGGTGTTTCCAGTTTCTTGTTTAAGAGTTCCTGAATGACCTTTCTTCCATTGCTTTTTCAACACCCCTTGACAATATGTAACACAGGTTAATCAAGTATTATAGATGCATTTTTTTTTTGTTTTGAAGGGTCTGCCTGATAATCACATTGGTTAACTCCAAGTTCTTGGGTTCTGAAAAGTAGCAAATTATTATTCCTTATTCATTCACTTTCTCTTGGCTAGTCATGAATTTATAGACTGCTGTAATGGCTGTCCTCCATGGTCTGCTTTCTGATTTGTGATATCTCTTGTTGTATGGAAACCTTCATAGATCTCCTACAATCCTTATCCTCTTCCAATCTCTTACAATCCCCTTCCTGTGTTTTTTTAATATATATATACAGTTTGGGATGAAATGACTAAAACTCTGCTCGGAATTTATTATGTGGGTGTGCTATGGTGTATACTACCAATGCCTTCTGGTTTGTTTTCTATTTCTTTCCTAATAATTCATTATGTTTGAGATTTGAGCAGACATTTTCACGGAATCTTATATAGTGACTTTAGTATTTCTTGAGCAGCAGCAGCTAGCTTGCACTTGTCCAGTGAATCAGTACCCTGAAGTCCTTCTACATCTCCTCACAACTCACTTTTTACTTACCTCAGTAATGATACACTTTCAGAAAATTTTGTCACCAGTCACACCCTTCTGTAGATAGTTTAGGGTAATACTGTGCAGTCAGGATCTACTAAACATAACAGTGGCTACCCCCCTTCAGTGTGATAACTGATCTGCTTTGCCTGACCTTTATTCCTATCTTTCTACCTATTGCTTTTTCCATGAAATAATTTTGGGGTGTCACGGCATGGGCCCCTGGGAAATCCAAGATAATGTGTTAACCAGATTTTCATGACCTTATATATGCACTAATTCCACACAGGAACACTCAGGGAGTTGAGAGACATTGCATCCACCAAGAAAAGTAGTGCTGAGTCTTCCTTTTCTGTTGCATTTATCTTTATTTTCATTCGTTCTGCCCTTTAGTATAGTTCCTGTCATGTTGTCCATATGAGCATCTGTTGTATTCATCTCTTTTTCCCAGATCTCCCCTGGATGTCTTTCTAAAACCTGAGGACACATTTTCCAGCTTTTTTTTCCTTTAGTACTGAGGGTGATTTAAATGATAAATTGCACACTATGGCTAAGACTTCAGCAATTTAATATTAGACTTGCCTTAAAACACAGAGTGACCATTACGTTGGCCCAGCTAGATGCTTTTGTTCATTTTATCAATTTATTTTAAAGCCTTTGACAGTTTTTTCTGCAGTTGTCATCAGTGCTATCTCTTCCGTCTACATTTAGATTCTGACACTAGAGAAGAAATAGGTCATTCACTGAGACATCTTCTCTTTTTGTGGGGAAAAAAAGTCCTTATGAAAGGGTTTTCATTGAGCTATTTTTGCTAGTTAGTATCTGTCAGTATTTCTGTATTTTTAATAGCAGAGTTTATCTGGCTGAACTGACAGTTGTCTACAATTATCTGTGTAAATCCTTTGCAACGGGGGGTGGGGAGACACAGTTATGACAATAGGAACTTGTGAAGACATAAAACGGAGTTTTGCAACATCTGGAAAGTTTACTCTGTCATCCTTCAATTTGATGTGGACAGTGAAATATATTTTACTTACCAGTCAAAGAAATGAATTGTAAATAATGGATGAAGAGAACTCTCTAAAAGTGATTCTGTTTGTAATAACTGCCTTGGGTTTTTTTGTATATATGCATCCCAGATAACCGTATCTGATCACACGGGGAATTACATTCCTATATTATTCTCTGGAAAGCTACTTCCACACTCTTTGTTGTTACCTTGCCTAAGCTTTGATGGTATTTTTCCCTGATGTGTGTCTCAATGATATCAATTTACTTATAAAGCTTTTAACTCCTGCTGGACTTTAAAAGAACATCATTCTCTCCATTGAAATAAATATATTCTTTTCAGCTTTTTATGCTCTCAGTTTGCTGGAGGTATGAAAATTGTTATAAAGAGGATTGTATTCTTCTTTACTGTATTGGGTGCAGTGAAAGAGGCAGTTATTTCTCTCGCTGCTGCTGCTGCATGTTCTTTGTATTATCTGAACTGCCTGGTCATAAGTGGGTGTTCTGTGATTATGATAGCAATGCACGACAATGATACAAAATTAATGGTTGATGTAGTAGCAATTGATATCAAAACAGACTTGGAGACTAAAAATGTGTCATGATTCATCTTAACCAGCAGTAATCATAGCAAGAGTTTAGTGCTACCTCTTGCTTACGCTCACCCAACTTCAGAAACTCCACATTAGCTGACGTCCCTCTGATTCAACAATATTATCTTCTGTAGTTCCTTCAGGAACACATATTTTGTTCACTGAAAAAGCCTGTGCCCGCTTTTGCTATTTGCTGGCCACAGATCCAAGCAGTGCATCAACCAAAGCAGTTATTCACATGCCCTGGACCTGCCAAGCCTTAGACACAGGTCTCCTCCTTTGAAACCCCACCCCAGACATATACCTGGCTGTGGCAGTGCCTGTTGATCGTATGCCTGGAGTGTGCCATTGTAACTGTGCCTGCGATGCCCGAACACAGCTGACTGAGAGGGGAGTTGGCAGGTTTGCTGTGCCTTGCCTTGAGTGTGACAAAGAAAGGGAGGAGCAGAGATGCTGTAGAGCGGCCAGGGAAGCATGCTGGCATACAGGGCACCGTGTCCGAGGGAACAATGATGTAAAATACATTTCCTGGCTGACGCTTGCTTGCACAAATTCTTGGGTGTTATGTGCCATGGAGAATGTATCACATAGTTCCCCACCGAACATTTGCAGCCAAACAATTTGATCACACATCTGCAGACTCGGCCACTGGAGGAGAAGAAAGTAGGAAGATGTGGTGTACTAGCAGGAACTGGCAAGCAGTATACAAGAAAACCTGAAATAATAGCATAATAATTCTGCTACTGAGTAGAAGTAGTCTGTGTCCAATATTTTCGGTCTTCTACAGATGCTTGAAATTGTGGAACAATATTTAATCTGAGAGAAGTTTCAAAAGTATGGTATTTGCATAATGGGGGTTTTTTGTAAATATTTTTTTATTTTGTCTTTAGCAGGTTTGCTCAAAAGGGTGCACATATGACTCTATATATTAGCACAGAGTTTCATACTGGAGGGGAGAATGAGTAAAGTGCTAGGAAATAGCCTATGAAGACAAGTTCAGACTGTCATTAAGGAAAACAAGACACACAGGTTTTGATTTTCTGTATTTTGCCCTGAAGAAGCATGGGAATCAAAGCTCAAACTAAGAAGTTGCAGTTTCAGAGGAAGTGCCAGTGGGAAAAACAGGAAACCCAGACTTCAAAGGAGTTTCGATTTCATCCTTCTGTCATTTACATTTAAAGAGGCAAGAGATATCAATAATAAAATAGCAAAAAGTCTGTGATTTCTGCAAAATTGAAAATAGAATAATTCAAGAGTAGTAATAATTCAAGAGTGAAATTAGAAGAAATGTTTTATAAATGCTGATGGGTTGGGGGTACAGAGCTAAATTCCACCATTGGAAGGCCTGATTGCTGGTGTGATATTGATAGGTACTTTAAAAAATTGAGGAGGGGTTGACAGGGAAACTAAAGGCAATTTTAAACACATTGAGGCCACTTTTCATCACCATGTGCTGAATGAACTGATTATTTAGTGACCAAACTGTGCCATGTTCTGTTTTCTCTGGTAGTTAAGTCCACCTAGTACTAGCAGCTTGGATGGATTTCTTCCACCCTGTATAGCTGCACGTTTCCAGTATGCCAGACAAACACACCTAACAAATATTTCAGAGGTGAAGTGGTAGCGCTGCTCAATGCCAGCACCTCACTCCCCATTTGTGTGCCTCATGAGACCTCAAGTTGCAACTCCTTTTTCTTTTTTTTTTTTTTTTTTTTCCTCAACACAAAAGCTGTGGTGCTCACCTCAAGTCCTTACATTTTGAGGTCTCAGGGGTCTGCCTTTCAAGATAAGATACAATTTTATTAAGAGAATAAAAGCCAAGCTTTAGTAGGATACAGTGACAGTGTGTGAATCAGCTGAAATCCAGTGGGAAACAATCACATAAAAAATTTAACAGACAATACTTGAAAAGTTTTCAAGAGTAGGGTTTGTGTATTGCTAGCAGTGAGATGCAACTTCTCTTTCAAGGACTCACTTATTTTTTTCTCTCCCATTTGATAACTACTTTCTTAAGTTGTTTTTTTTTCTTTCTTTTTTTTCTTTTTTTTTTCCTTCTCCTGTGAGTGAAGAAAGGTCTTTTGCTTTGTTTTTTTCTTTTCAAGAAGCTGTAGGTCAGCTTCCTCTTTCATTCAGTCTTGCATGGTGGCATGACTTCTGTTGTTCTTGTCTGGATAAAAATATTTCCAGGGCTGTATCAGACATTCAGGTGAGTCCCAATTCACCCACATCCTGTGAGCACATAAGGCAAGACTGGTAGTGGGTCCCCAGTTTGCTGGATATTTTTGTAGTCGATGTTTCAGGTATACATCATTGTCTCTAGACTTGGGATATGTGTATAAGTGACACCCTGTGTTATAGATCAGCTCAGACTGCAAGGGTGGATGTTACTGTTCCTTGGGCAGATGAGGGTTCATGGCACATCTCTGAGAGGCTTTGCCCCTTACCTGCTGAGTGATGTTCCTGCCAATGCCTCTGGCCTTCTCATGGCATCGGCAGCCACTGTCTAGCACATAGCACAAGCAAAATCCTACCTATTTAGGTAAGCTCCTGTGGTGACAGATAACTTGGTTTGTGAGGGTTATCTTGGAATCAAGCATGAATCTCATTTTAACTGTGTTTGGGTAAATAGTGCCTCTGCCTTCACTGACTCTTTTGCCCTCCCTGAAATGACTCTCACTGAGTGCTGCTCCCTTCGCAAATTCGATCCTTCAGATGGGACAAGAGAGGGTTATAGTGACGTGGGTGTTCAAGAACTTTTCTAGCTGTTTTATTTTCCCCTCTTTAAATGCCACAGTCAGGCCCAGAGAGTGAGTGTCTCCTACGCTTTGTGTGAGTGTGAGAAGCAGGTTGTATTTTATTACTTTAAGTTAAAGTTAATCCTTTGCAGCTTGTGTTCACACTGGCAATGAAATGACAGCAGAAGTGAGGTGAGAGTAAGTGATAATGTCTTGGCATTCGACACTAAAATGAATCTGTGCTTGTGAAGTTCTGACTCATTAATTCTTTTTCCAGGCAGCCCTGTGGCTTAGCAATGCACTTCAGTACTGTGATGAATTTTAGATTAGACAAATAACCCAGAATAACAAACACTTATTGTTTGATGGAAAGGGAGGTTTTCATTTGTTTGACTTTTTTGTATCAAAAAGATTATGAAAAACTTGCAAGTTTGGGTTTTTCGGTGTCACTTATATCATATAGCAATCTCAAGGACACAAAATGCCCCGAGCCATGTTCCTTGTAGGAGATCTTTCTCCAGGACTGAGCTGCACAAAAGAACATAAAACAGGCTCTGAAAAACGCTGTTTTAAAGTGGAGCAGAATTGGAAAACACCCTGTTTTCCTTTCCTCAGTCCCTCAGATTACTGCAAGCCACTTCAGATGTTCTGAGACTGTAACTATAATGGTATGATACCATAAAGTGTTTTATGGACTTCAGAATAAACAAATATAGAGACCACATCACCTGAAGCCCTGAGATGCATAATGAAAAGTGGAATCCACACTAATCACTGAAGAAAATATCCTTTAAGGGGTTTCAAAGCACAGAAATAAGTTTATTCCAAAGAAAAACAAGGAACATCCATCCTTTTTAATCCCCTCCTGTGGATGTTATCATAAGAAACAACTTGTTCTACTGATATTACCATACCCTGCAATTTAAGATTAATGAACTATCATCAATCCATGCAATAGGTATTACAGGAAGGAGAAAACTGCACTATGTTTAAAAAGAAAATAAAATGAAAACTCAACAACTGGGGTATATATTTCATTCTTTAGATTTCATCAGGTTTGCATTGTCCCAAAGCATTGAAAGTGTCCGACTCTCTTGTAAAACAAAGTATATATATTAAAAGTGACTAGCATTTAATCCATTAAGATCACTCTCCTTGTAATGGCATAGCAGATGGCTGGGCAATACTACTTCTCACAAAAAAGATTGCTAATCAATCTATGTACATGTGTTGTTCGCTTCACCCACTCAGCTAAATAAAGTTCACCAGCAGAGTGAACCATGGAATTTTAAGCTTTTTCTGAGCTTTTAGCCCACCAACAGCTTACACATTAAGAACCAAAACTACACCCACAACAACATTTTGAATTTATATAAAATATTTCATATCCTGTTGAAATGCAGCAGTCTCATAAAGACGTATTTCTGTCTTTCACCTGAGGTGTTTTTTTTTTCCATTAGCTGTTATAACTTGTAACATTGTCCTCTTTTAGCTATGAAAAGTTAAAATTAAAATAGTGGTTTGGGTAAATTTGTTTCTCAAATATGCTGTTCTGCTTTTCAGTAATATCATTGCTAGGAAGTACACCTGGAACCTCAGTTCAGATAATTGATGTCTTCAAAACAATTACTGAAGAACAGAGGAAGCTGAAGTCTACTCTGTTCTACCAGTTACACCTCTATGAGCTTTTTCTCCTCAGATTTTTTGCATGATGGCTCTTGCTGTGGTTTTTATTCATTGCATAGCAGTTAACTGTGATTCAAATTATGCATTCTCAGTGAGGCTATCTGGGTGTAACCAAGAATGTAGTTTACATTGCATATTCCTACACACAGTGGCTGAAGATTGGGAAATAGTAGTTGTGTAGATACCACATTTCTGTGTGCGTCTCTGCACACTTGCCATCTAAAAGCCCAGTATTTTCTTGCTTTTAGTCTATGTTCCTCCAGTTTTTTTAATTTGTATTCTGAACATGTATAAACATTACTTTTTCTACCTGGGAACCTTTATATTTAAAAGTATTTTTTTCAGGCTTCTTTATTTCTTTTTAACTAATGCACTTCATAGAAGTTTTTGATGTTCCTAATCTCCATCTGCCATTCTTCCAGAAGAAGCATGCTTCTTTAAGTGAAAATCCCCTAACTTTACATGCAGGAATAGCTGGGGGATGCAGAAGCTGTCTGAATTGAACTTCTAGGCATTTAGGCATGTAGGACTAGTCTGCTGCTGGCTACATTTTCCTTTTCAAGCTCATGGTTTTGTTTTCTAAGTCCTACAGTTCTACTTCATTGGCTTCTTACAGTATTTATTTTTCAGTCTGATTTTAGCAAAGTGAGATGTATATCAAAGTGTTGCCTTTGTTGTGTCTGTAATACACTGGGCAACTTTTTGCTTGGAGATTAGAAACCTCCTGAGAGCTGTGTTTTCTTTCTGTGCAGAAGTTCTACTGCTGCTGTGCAGAGAGCAGCAGAGTTAGTCCCCTACCAGTCTGGTGTGAGGCAGGGTTACAGTTTTGTGGACATAATTTACTGTTTAAAATTTAGTGGTAGTTGTTCACCTGTTTGAGCTGTATTTGATTTATAGGTTATTCAATTTCTGTGCAAAGATTATTGATAACGCTTTGGTTGTGCAGTTGCCTCATTGTCAGATGGCTACCAATTGAGAAGATTTTAGACTTTCAAGTGAATGTCTTTATTCTTATACCATGTGTGGCTTTTTCATTTTCTTTTTCTTTTCATAAAGCAGGTACTGCTCACATTCCCAAGTGTGAGCTACAGTGGCTCTTAGGTTGATATTAAAAAAGTATATTTATGTATTTGTATTTATGCAATGCTGGAATAAGTTGCTGGATTGATAGCCATAAAAAAAATGACAATTAATTATCTATTAGCTGAAGGAAAAAAAGAAGACATGTGACAAGTTTATATGCCCCTATTAACCCTTAATGGCTAAAGGGATAGAGAGATACCCTTGCATTGAGTTAGTGTAGGTTCATCCTAGCTGAATGAGATTGCCTGAGGTGAGAGTAAAACTACCTTAATCTCCATACGTAACTGAAGAAGAGATATAGGCTCCTATTAGGAATTATTCAGATCTTAAATAACCTTAATTGGCTTCTGGAGAAGGACAGATCGCTCATTCCATGTTTTGCACAGAGAACTAGTAGTGACTATATACTTGCGTCTATGACTCAGTGGGTAGTGAGAGGAAGATAAGCTCTTACGCCTACTGTAACCAACCTTGCCAGGATTATAGGCTGCTCTGGCAGGAGCTTTCAAACAATTTCTTCTCCAATTATGTCCATCCCTTTTTTCTGCTCCTTGGTCCACTTCTGCTTGACCGACCTAGAGTCAGAGTTGTAATTTAACTCAGGTTGAGAGGGACCTCAGGAGGACTCTAGTCCAACCCCTTGCTCAAAGCAGGCTGAACTGTAAGGTCAAACATGCAAACATGTTGCCCAGGACTTTATCCATCCAGGTCTTGAAACCCTCCAAGGATGCAGTCTGCACAGCCTCTCTGAGCAGCCACTTCTGCTGCGTGATGAAGTCAGAACCATCCCTGGTTCAGCTTATTACCATTGTCTCTCTCTCTCTCTTCTTTTTTTTAAAAATTGCCACGCAACTCTATAAAGACCTTGGCTCCCTCCTTTGGTAATCTCCTTTTAGGCATTAGAAGGGTGCTGCTAGGCACCCCCAAAACCTTCTCTTTTTCAGTCCGAGCAAACCCAGCTCCCCCAGCCTCTCCTTACAGGGTGCGTTCTCCAGCCCCAACTATCTTGGTGACCCTCCACTGGACTCACTCAAGTTTGTTGATGTCTTTCTTGTATTGGAGTGGACATATTATTCCCAACTGGACTGAGTAGTCAAGATGTGGTCCAAAGATCAGTGGGTAAAGGGGAATAATGTGAGCTCCTTGTGCTCTTGAAAAATATTACAATTCAGAATCCAGGAAGAACATTAAACAAATCTGAGGCCTATTTAATTTCTGCTAAATTTGAAGAGAATGGGCTCTTGTCTGCGTCAGAGCTCCCTGGCAAGCCCTGTCACCCTTATCTAATAAATCCTTTCTCTAAAAAATGTCAGCACATTTCTTCCTTTGTTTTTCTCTTATTCCACAAAGATATATAATACCCACAAAAATAGAGGTTTTGGAATTGGAAATAAGTTGCAGTGTGAAGAACAAAGAAAAGCTTAATAAAATTAAAAGGTAGATGAAGTGAACCAAAATGAAAAGAACCTCAGCAACTGACTCAATACAGAAAGCGTTGACTCAAAATTTCTGATCCAAGGGATAATAGAATTTAGTAGCTCGAAATAAATGAATAACAACGATACATGGACTTACATTATTAGGATAAGGTTCAGATGGGGATTTGCAGACATCTCAAGCACAAGGAGCAAAGCAACTACCTTCCTTCTGTTAGAGAGACTTCTTGTAGGCTTGTGACTGGGAGAAGGCTTGTTAACAGCATTGTGGCATTTTATAGCAGGCCAGAGTGCTTACTGCCAGAGAGAGTGTGTTGGATTTTCTTAGCTAATGGCTCTGCTGGAGGGGCAGGAACCAGTCTGCTAAACACAGAGATCACAAGGATTATTGGGTATCAAATAAACCCTGGTAGGGTTATGTGCTCTCAGTTAAGTACTGTCCAGATCCCCTTTCTTACTCCTTTCACATGTTTGCTGACTTTGGGTTAGCTTAAAAATGTCCCATCCACATCTTGTATCTCCTTTACCAATGTATGTCTCCAGATGAGCAAAAAGGTGAAAGAGGGAATTTTCTGGCATGCCGATGAAGTACGGGTAAACAAATAAGCCTGCGTTTCCTTCTCATTTCCAAAATGATAATGGGTGAAGCATAAGTGAATCCCTCTTTCTGTGTTTGTTTGCAAGAACACAGATATTGGGACTTGCATTTCTTTCTGCATGATAATGCTGTGACTGCTTGGTCAGATGCCACAGTGATGTTTTAAAGAGGCAGGGCAAGACAGATCTGTGCTGCAACATTTATGCTTGCCATTGCTGAAAGCTGAATTACAGGCAGTGGGAACAAATGAGCTCTTTTTAGAGGTTGAATATGAATCTCTGTATGTTGTGGTGGTGTAACATGTTTTCCAGAGTGCAAATATTCAACCTTACTGATTCTGCATACTTTCTGGATTCATGCTGAATTTATATTTCAGATCAAAGACCCCTAATTTTTTAAGAAAATCTGGCTGTTTCTGTCTTTCTTCTCTTTGCCTTTTTCTTCTTCCCCTTTCCCCCCTTCCCCTTACTCCCTACGTGTCCAATATGGCCTTTGTATTGATCTTTTTCCTTTTCTCGACCCTGATGTTTTCCTGCAGCAGTGTTGTCCTCTCTAACACCAGCTCCTGTAACTGGTGGCATTATCATATATCTCAGAAACCTTTGTGCTCCCTTCCAGGGCACATCTTTTAAAATTAGGATGCTTCAGTGGTTGTGGACTGGTGTTAGCAGGTTATGCTAGGAAATTTTTGATGTTACAGCAGAAATTGCTGTGCAGCTGTTTTAGGGATATATACTGGAGTTGTTACAAGGTTGGTAAAGACATGTAGCAAAGAGACAGCAGGACTTAAATGCTGCAACAAAAGCATGACTCTAACAAATGATGTTCTTCTTCCTTTCTTCTCTTTCAACCCCTCTGTGATTCTGTGATCCTTTGGTTTTCTCCCAGTAATAAGAAACTTTTAGGAAATATCTATCCTTTACTGTAGTTCAGATGAAGCTAGTGAGGAAGATATGCAGTTGGAATCAACTATTTCAACATCATGTAATCTGAAACTGTTCAGAAGAGGAAAAGCAGGCTGCACCATCAGGGTAAAAATGATACCTGTTTTCAGCTTCAAAACAAGTGATTGAACATTGCAGTAGCTACCTGCTAATGCTGATATAAGTACTGCAGTGAGAACTGCAGCGAGAAATGGGACATCTAATAGCCATTCGGTAAGGAGAGTAAAGGGGGTTTTTTGGTTGCATCGTTATATTACATAGAAAAAGGCAGCACTTTCACGATGGCAGGACTTTGAGAGTCAAGTGGTTATCTGCAGGATATAAGGTGGATCTGAACACAAAAACTAAACTGCTGAAAAGAAGGTATGTAATTTTTCAAATTTATCTTTCTTTTGTTCTTCAAACAGTGGAAGCTCTACACTTGGGAACACTGATGGCAGCACATGGCTATTTCTTTCCAATCTCAGACCATGTTCTAACACTAAAGGATGATGGCACCTTTTATCGATTCCAGGTAAGTGTTTTCAATATGTTCTTGACTTGTGCAAATGGAGGCTCATATTAAAGGCCTTACACAAAGGTTCATAGCAAATTTTAACCATACTTTGTCTCTTATGTAACCTAGTAGATGGTAGCAATTCCCCTTAAAGTAAAAAATGGTAGAAGGATTTTATTTAGAAATTAAGTTAGCAAAATGTTAAGATGATGGTGACCATTTTGATCCCTGGAAAAAGTGTGATAATGCTAAGTGTGGAAGTATCTCTCATGAAATAAATTATCTATTATTTTGGAAATATATTAAAGGAAACAAAATTATCTTATTGGCTCTTATTCCTAAGCTAGTCTTAATTTGGAAAGGGGGAGGTATTTTACTTATTAAGCCCAGAAATCTGATAAAAAAATGGAGGGTAATATTTATATTCTTTCTTATGTGAGGATTTCCTTATTGGTGACAGAGTAGTGTTGAAGCAGTGTGTATTCTTCAAACAAGTGCAGACATATTTCTATATTGATCTGTCAGTCCCATTGCATACAACAAACATGCAGATGTTTCAGAACAAGTTGGAAGAATGTATATGTATTCCTATACCTACATGTATATTATTCAAATACCTACATAGTTTTATTTTATTATATTAAATTTCAAACTAAGGGTTTGGGGAGCAGCAGTGTTGCTTTTCTAATAACGAATAGCAGGCTAGAAGTTTGCAGAGCAATACCTCCTATGACTTGAAACAAATATGATTGCACAGTATCTGATTATGCATTCTAGAGAAGGAATTAACTTTGCTTGCCATGTGCCACCTTTGACAATGGTGGTTGTGTGCTGTATTGCTCGTCCTATTAGGTGTTCTTTCTGGTAGGTATCACCAACAGCTGCTCCAAGATCTTCCCTAGATATTTGTTGCTTTGAAATGTTATGATGATTATCACTATGAAATTGATGAATTGAATACCATAGTTTGGTAATCCTGCTCTGTTAGTTCTAACTGTGTTAAATACTTACAGAAAAATAATATCTGGTAGAACAAAATCTATTGTCTTCAAGATATTTAAGCCCAAGCTTTGTTTTAAACATTGTTTAAATAAGAAGCCATCAAGAATAAAATACAACTGAGATGGTGGTCTTTAAAATGCAGAAGAAAACCGTGAAAACATTGGAGACCAATCATAGTCTCAAACATTGTATTAGATTAATTGCTGTACAATACTTTCATCAATATGTTGGCTTGAGTTCTATAGACCCATATAAGGGAAGAGAAAATTTCATAATATTTGGTCTAAAATAAAATCTTACAGTGTATATAATTAGATAAGTACAGCACAGTCTGGCAAGAAAGAGAATGATTGTTGCATACATGCATACAATATTATCATATTTTCATATGTAGATCCTGTGGGTCATACAGTGCGAAAAACCTGTCCTTCAGTAGGACAGTAAGTTACATGTGTATATGGGTAATACAAAGAGCAGTCACTCCAAGCCTCCTCCCCCCAGTTACCTTTGATCCTGCAGAGAGGATTTGAAGGGAAAGGTTTCCTTCTCATGGTGCTTCATCCTGCTCAGTGTTCAGTATAAAGAAGAGAGGGATGGCACATGGGTGAAGGGGCTTACTGCTGAAGGAAAGGCATAGATGTGGTTATGAGGTAAGTGAAAAGTTGAAAGAAATCATGGAGTGGTTGAGGCTCCAGTTCTTGGCTTGTCTCTGCATAAGCAGCAGCCAGAAGGACAAAATATCTGAGGCCTTCATTTTGCAGAGAATAGGACTTATTTATAGGAGCGCTGGTCATTGAATTCTGCACAGCTGCTGGCCTGCTTCTGTCTCAAACATGGGAAATGAGCACCTCTGCTAGCATGCTAATTTGACTGAAGGAAAGTATAGATTAGAATTAGCTGCACTGTGAACAACTGAGAGTACTGCAGCTACCCTGCCATGGGCTTTCCTCAGAGAGTTCTACAGCCTACGTGTTTGCACATGAAGCTTCAGTGAGGGTTAGATTATAAAATGATACCAGTTGATTTACATAAGTTAAGGATTTGGCATCTATTTGACATATGCATATGAAATAAGATAAATTCCTCAAGTGTTGCTCAGTACATAGCTGCAGTATTTTGTTTGTTTGCTTCTCTGTGCTACCTTTTGCATTGCTATGCCTATGCTAACAAAGTTAAAACAATGCAATTTTAGTTGTTAGTGTATAGCATGAGAAAAAATTCATAGTGGTGTCATACTATTAACTGGAGTTGTAACAGCAAAAGTTTTCATTACAATTCCACATTCCCCACCAAAATAAGGCTAATATAAAATCTGTTACTGAAGCTGTTAAAAAGGAAGATGAAGACAACATACTCAATGGGGAGGAGAGTTTGACTGCAAATGTATGAATTTTGCACTAGAATAGTTGTTCAGGTGCTTTGGAAATAGGACCCCTTGAGTATTGGATAGGATTCACAAATTTCTGGGTATTTTAATAGAAAGAGAAAACCGTGCACCTGCCGGCACTGAAAAGTTCAGAAGCCATCCCTGCAGAGAAATCTGTCTGCAATACAAAGACCTGACCTACAAAAAACAGGCTAGCTACAATAATCTTCTCCATGCACTTCATTTTTTGTTTTCCAAAGGGTGACGCATTCCCTCCTGACAGTAAAATTACTTCCAGTTTGTTTTAAACAACCTTCTGTTGTATAGAAATAGCTAAAAGCAGTGGAGATTGTGCTTCATTTGTGCAAATGCCCTTTTACCAGCAAAATTATATTTTTTCAGTTATTAGTCTTGCCATCAGGAGGGCTGTACAATCATAGTTATATGTGCTTTTTTAAAGAATATGGCCTTAGAAATTAAAAAAAAAAAAAAAAAAAAAAATCATTCCAGATCATTCTTTGACCTACTCAGGTGTAACTATGTTAGTTTCTGTGATAGCATTTTAATTTAAAGGGAATGGATCTAAATATTAATTGCCTTACTTAAGAGGAAATTTCTTACTAGTCTTAACAAGGGAAAGTAGAAAATTCAGGGATAGTGATACTTTCTGAACCATCCTGGACAGCTGCATTGCCTTTTCCTGATAATTTAAGTCTGGGACCAAAGAAGGAGCTGAATACCTGCTAACCAACCTCCTCTACCTGAGAGCAAATACGTATGAGGGGCCCAAATAAGAAAAGCAAGGTGCACCTTAGAAAGCAAATCTTTCTGGGGCCAGGGATTACTCGCTGAGACTTTTCACCCGTGTCCACATAAGTGGCTATATGTCCGTCCTGGTGAGGAATGCCTGACTCACCCTCTTAGCAGGTAAACCTCTATTATAGGCTCCCAGGGAAAGCTATGTTGATTTATTCTACAAGTTATACATGCATACTAAGTGTCTCAATGTTCATAGTGAAAAATAATGTTTCCTAGTATCTTTTGTCTTTAAACAAACTCCTAGGATACTTGAGGCTAGCAATAATCACACTCCCATTTTTTTGATGAGATTAATTCATGATTTAACATAAATTAATTTTCAGAGATGAAGTTTAGGTTCTGCTGTTGTTTTGTAACTTTTAAGATGGAAGGCATAAATAGCTGAGAAAAAGTGTGAAAAGGGGAACAGTTTCTTGTGAAAGCATGAGTCTGGTGAAGATAGCAGCAAACCTCATGGATTTTAGCAAGATGAAGATTTCACTTGTGATGTCTTTTCCTGTTCTGCCACTGGGAACACTTTATTGACAAACGCATTTAACCTTTCTGGCCTTGTTTTCCTATGCCTAAATTGGGGATAAAAATATATAGCAATCACTGTAAGGATCTTGGGATATCTTTGCTGCAAAATAGTGTAGAGCGTGAAGTGCTGTGGATCCATGTGTCTCGGATGGAATTCCATTGCTTCCCGCATCTCCTTGAGTCAGCCCTGCTCGGCTACCTGCCTCTTGGCTCAGTCCTGGGCCAGCCCCTGGCCATGCTGAATACTGAGGCTGTGGCTGAATATCACAGCTCCAGCCACTCTCCACAGCCTTGCTGGATCATCTACCGTGCCTTGAGGGAGGGATTTTACTGGAAGCCAGATTTTAGAAATAAGAAAGGAGCAGGTTATCTTACCCAGCATTTGGCAGATTTTCTTTGGCAATTGCGGGTGTAATTGTCTCTTCAGCTCAGGCTCAGCATATACAGGTTTTCTTTAGGTTTCAAAGAAGGAAAACTATTTGAATCCATGTGTCTTTCTGACTGCCCTACCAGGGCCCTTTTTTCTTTTTTAACTCCCTACTTAGACATACTTTCCCCCCCACTGCTTTCCATGCCCATGCCCTCCTTAGAAAAGAGGAGTCACAGAGACAAAATTGTTATTGTTTCCAACTTTTTCAACCTCTTTTTTAATAATTCTGAGCTAACTGTGGAGCAGTACTTGCTGGCATCCTTCCTCTGTGGGCTTGACAGTGCTAGACCACTGATATCACACTTTTCCTTTATCAGGAGATCATTTGAGTCAACTGCAGTGAATGTAAACCTGAATGCCCGTGAATTCTGCCATCCATCATGCAAGGCATTTGAGAGTGTGTGTAACTATTTTTTAGCAAAGACTTGATTTCTGCTGTTTATAAAGACTCCCTAGTGCCTGTGAGAAGAATAGCAGTAATATGCAAAGGAAGGTTTATGAGTGATTTGAATATTCCTTCCCCATCCTAGTAATTAGATTTTAAAAGATTTCATGGAGTGGAGCAGCTTCAGAAACAGCAATCCTTTTCTTATTACCATCAACAAGGGGTAACTGAAAAATGCTTAATGATTTCCCTCCTCAGTAATACAATTTAATGCATAGAAATTAATCATGTTTTATAAAAGCTGATGGGCAACACTGATTTTTACAAGTGGCTGTTTCATTAGCTCAGATATTATTATTGATTAATTTTATGGTAGGGCCAAAGCAGATCTATTTGTTTTATCACAGGATTGCTCATGATGCATAGCAGCCGCTGCTGCCAATTTGTTTAGTGTGGAATATGTGCTATATTACAGGATTTTGTTTCATATGACTTTATTAACAAGAGGATTATGGATTTCTGTGGTTAGGTTTACCTAATGATATTAGTTTATAATGCAAGAGAACCAGTATGCGTTTGTGTGTGCAAAACCAGTTTTTCCGTCAATGGCATTAAGAACCTTGTAACAGCCTGTTTTGTTCGGAATGCTTCAACGGCTCTACAATCGCATGTACAGTGCTAGGTAAGCCTTATTTCTCTAGCTGCTGATTTGTACTGGCTGCTTATTCAAATTACAGATACTATTAAACAAAGTGCCTTAAAAGTGTACTGATAAAAACTGGCAGCCTTATTTCTGCCTGAGCTGATAAACAGTATTTGACATTCCCCAAACAGTTCTACGACCCACGTTCCTTCCAGCTATAAGTGGGATGTCATGGCAAAATGACAAATGTTCCCTGTTTAATACTTGTTCATGACGAACTGCTTCACGTTTCCAAGGAAAAGTAAAATTCTTAAGTATGATAATTCCTTCAGACTTTCTACGTTTCACAAAAAAACCCTTGATATTTCATAATCTTCTCTTTGAAAATGGTAGTGTTGAGGTACAACATGTTATACCACATCCATAACTCTCCTGGGGAAAATCTTCACATACGTAGGGTTCCTAGATCATGAAACAAGGCACATAGGTTGTGTAATGTTTGTGCTATAGGAATATGCGATATTGCAAGGGATGTCATAATTCTTCTACAATGTACTCGGGACCTGTGAGTTGTAACAAATAGTTAGACCAAGCTTTGTTTGCATGGTCCAGGTATAGAGAAGGTAATTTACATGGGCAGAGCCTCCTTGCATTGCTGTAGAGTTTTTTAATAGATCAGATGAGAGCATGCAGCTTTCTCCTTTGCACACACCTCCTGTTCTCATTCCTGACCACATTCCATGAGAGCAGGGATCCTCTTATCAGACTCTTCTTACTTCCTAATCTTTTCTTGTTGAACAAGGCAAATCTTCTTCCCCCAGTCTTCATGAATAATGTCTCTAGCAAATTCTTCTAAGGGATTATTAAATATCCAGACCGCAAAATTGTTTGGAGACTTTTGAAACAGAAGTAGAAGGATGTAAACTCAGCACATACCTTATAGTCACGTGTTACGTGATTAAACCATTTGAAGTCTGTAACATCTAAGGGACAAAGTAAACTTCAGACTGCATTTGTAGGAAAATCGGGTTTTTGGAGTCAAAGGTTCCACAGATTTCTGTCCGAGACCTTGTGCGAGCTCAATGATGTCTGACTGAAGAGGTGGGGACAATAAATCTCTGTGCAGGTAGGAGCCCATGAGATGCTGGGGCTGAGGACGACTGCAGCCGGGGGCAGTGGGAATGCACACAGAGCATGTCCTTGAAGAACAGAGACAGGCAAGGGGCTGTCTGGGGAACGCAAGGGCCAGCCTGGACGGGGCACCTTGATACATGTTTCCCCAGAATCTTAATGTATCATTCTAATAACTGAATTGTACTATCGTGGGAGCCTTCTGAAGAAGTTTCTCCCTGGGTCTCTTCTCAGCCAAAAGTGATGTTGCTCAAGATTTACTTTTATTGCTACAATTTATCAAGGGGTATTCCAGTTTATCCAGTGTGCGTGACACACGGCAAGGTAGATTAAGACTAGAACTTTATCACCGTTAATGCCAAACAATTAGGAAAGAAAATGTGGAAGACACCTTTGGGAAAACATCAGTCACTTTAACTGCACACAAGTTTGCTGTTGATGGATTTTTTCCATACAATCACAGCATTGCAAAAATCTTTTAATCAGAGACTGATTTTTTTATCATTTTGCATTTTCAGTGTCTAGGGTTTTTTAAAGATTTTTCTTGATTTTTTGGACTTTCTTTCTGTTTAAGTCTTAATCCTGTCCCTTACCACTGGTTTTGTGCCTGGTTTTAGGAGAATTTTCCTTGTCTCTGCACCCACCAATGCCATTTCCTGCTTTGAAAGTGAATAATAGTTATGTACTCTTTGAATACAACTTTATCAGCAGCTGTAGCTGCTTTTGAGCACATATCTTATGGTGAAACCATAATTCTTTACTTGCTGGTAAGAAAGTAAGGTAGGACTTTGCTTTGGTCAAAATACATAACGTCTACTGTTTATTTCTCAGCTAGTAGGGGCTTTACACTGTCAGTGGCCTAATATGTTTCTGAAAAATCCAGATGTTAGTAACCTTTAGCTTTTAAGGACTGAGAAATGGATAGTGTATTACAATTGTTCAGTCTACACACTAGATCTAGAAAGATTAGAATACAGAAAATGTCAGCTTTTTCCCTTTTCTGAAAAAGGCAGACCTTCCCCTTGCTGTAGTCTTCTAAGGCTCCTCTGCCTTATGTGATTTTTTTTTTTAAATAACTGCCCATGTTTCAAAGGTTACTTGAATGAATATTTTTTCCATGTATAACTTGCCCTTCAGCTAACTTGCACCCCTTTAACCATCATGCAGATAATCCAATACTTTTGATAACTCTTGCCAGTTAGATACTAGATATTATAGAGAGTTAGAGATAGAGGAGAAAGAGAAATACCAGAGCAAAAATTTCATCATAATATTTACACATGCATATAACTCACAGTGTTGAGGAACCAGGAGTCATTCTTTAGTTTGGTGCGGCTTTTTTGTTTTCTACAAATAAACACAGTTTACCCACATGAAAACACAATAATTCCTTAAGCTTTCTATGCTGAATTTCATCAGGCCTCTAACCTGAACTGTCTGACCTCATATAAATATTTCTCTTCCTGGTTTTTTCCCCTGTACTTTTCCCTGTAGTCTTATCTTCATGTCAAAATTAATTTTGGGCATGTTTGTGAAGCTGATTGCAGGCAGACTTGAACTTTGTTCCCACTGGGAGTCAGCTGGCTGGAGGCCAGCTCCGGCCACGTTGCAGTGCTTGAGCTGATGAGCTGTACTTCTCAGCAGGTCCCATTAAATGCATCCAAGCACCACGCAGGCAGGGTCACGGCTTGCGGTTCAGAGGCAGCTTGTGCCTGCCCAGTTCAGAGCACCAGCAAGGAGAGCTCACGCCTGCGTGTCATTCCCTGGGCAGGAAGATCTTTATCTGACCACAGTCTCCCTCCTTCTGGAGACTCAAAAAAGGAAGGCATTTAATAATCTTCTGTACTTATCTGTACTAACTGTTATTTGAACCCCTTTCTCATAATGTTTGCCTTTTGCTGGGGTTTCTTTTTGGCTTACCTTATAACACATTATCGAAACCTTTTATTATGACTTACTGTGTGCTTTGCTAATTAAAACTCATGTTCTGTTTTAACTTTTCTGCTTTTGTCTCCTTGGCACAGGGAGGCTTAACTCATCCTTAGTAGCACACCCATTAATTTGTGTTTTTTCCATGATCTCTTTTTCCTGTTTATTTGATTGGAGATTGCAAGTGTGGTTACACCGGCCTGTCACTACGCTTTCTCTCTAAAGGTACTTGGATGCTTAGCACAGTCTCTTACAACAACTGCCACCCTCCTTCCATCTCTTTATCCCTCGGTTTACTTTCCCAAGAGACCTCCTGTGTCTGTTCTCTGAGCTTGCTGGCCCTCAAGCTGCTGTGCTCATCTTTGCAGAATACCAGTCTCATCCTGCAGTCACTTTCATTCCAAGTACTACACACCTGCAAAGTCTTGGTCGGGTATTCTCTAGTGGAACAAAATCTATTTTATCTGTTCCCTCGAAAGTTTTGTTCAGCTTCAGAAAAGAAAAAGTGTCCTCGGTGCATTTTCACGCTTCTCAGCATTGGTTTGAACCAAATCCCTCTGTTGGAAGCAGGTCCTGCCATTGGGACGCACCTTTTCGTCCTTCATAAAATTCTTGGCCACCTCTGCCTCCTAGTGAGCTGAAGTGGCATTCCACAACATTGAAGATCCTGCCCCCTTTTCCCATATTCTATGTAGTGCCCACACTCCCTCCACCACTGATATGTGAGTCCCAATAAAAGTTTAATGTGTTATTTTAACTAATTACTGAAAACAGTGATACCAGATTTATCCTTGATTGATATAATCTCTCTGAGAGCCTCTCAGAACTATTGCTTGCAGTATTCTTGCTCACCAGGGATAGCTTTTCATTCATGTATGAAACAATAGAGTCCTTCTCTTATATCATAAACACATAGCCGTGAATATATAATATTTCCTCATAGCCTGATGTGAAATGAATGCCAAAAGCAATTTGGGGATTTGCTCAAAATCAGAAGACAGAATTTGTTTTTTAATCTCAGCTGGGATAGGAGTATATGTAATTTGTCAGGAGAAAACCTAAGTATACATGAGGAGTTTTAATAGGGAATTTGCAATAAGTATACCCACAATTGGAAGAACCTCTGCCTCTTTACTTGTGAAAGAGATCTTCCTCTGCACCTTTCTCCAGTCATCCTCCACCATAACTGCTACTCCCCCCTAAATAAAATCTGAGCCCCAGCCAGTTTCAGCTCAGGAGCTGCCTGAGCGGATATGGTTTCTATGTACTTAGTAACCCTCACTGCATCATTTTTCCAGAAGCTCAGCTTGAACCCGTAAACAGAGGTTAAAGTTATTGTTAGAAGGAAAATGATGTAGTTGTGCTTTTCGTCTCCCAAAATACACTTCATGCCTCTAAGGAAGGACTGTTGTCCCTCTCTGAGTTTGAAAACTGTATGTTTAAATGATGGTGACTTTATGCTTTATATGATTGTTAAATTACTTTTATAGCTTCTTGCTTCTCCAGGATTCACTGAGTGCTGCCATTCATTGTTTAGGAGTTCCTCTGCTTCTTTCCATTTGTGCTTATACTGGTGACTTTGAGTTCAGTGGCACTGTGAAGGAATAGTTGATAGGAGAAGGACTTATTGCTGCTTCATTACAGAGCACAAAACAGCTTACAAGAAACACATCTCAGCCTTTGAAGTCAGCTTGTGACAGTTTCTTTTTTACCCTTTAACTCATTCTGTTGTTTGATAAATAGCCAGTTCTAAATTGCTCCTATTACATTTGATGGGTCATTATTACAATAGAGAGAGATTTTTCACAATATATGTCTAATCTGACGGTAGGTGTGAACGTGTCACCCTTCAGCCCTGTTGGTTTCCACATTAACATTAAAACAATTTTGAGGGAAGTGGGCAGCAAGAGAGGTTTCCATTTTTGCAGCTGGGAGAACTTTGACAAAAAACAATAAGAAACAGAGAGTAAAGCAGAAGTCTTTCCTAAGGAAGCACCTGTGTTTTGAAATATCACCCAGGCCAGTCCACATATTTAATGAGATTAATTAAGCTGCTCAAATAATATATAATTCTCTGTATGTGTGCGTATGTATATATACATGAATACATTATGTATAAAATACTATAACCCTTTACATTTTACCAAAAAGTTATGATTTTAAAAAAATTAAGTGATTTGTATGAAAAATGCCTATATGGTCTTATATTTTTCATTTGGTAGAAGTGAATTATTTTAACAATACATTTCGCAGAGTTTTAATAAGCATAGTATTGAACTAGTTATCGATACTTTTATTGGCTTTCCATTTAAAAAAAAATCACATTTTAAATCACAATTGGTAAACAATTAGAAAAAGAAATAGACTTCAACAGATGAAAAGAACTTTGATAACTTTGTGAAAACAGGTTGTGTTTAGTGGCATTTTTAAACAAATAACTCCTAGGAAAGGGTATTGAATGTTAATATATACCAATGAAAACTCTCCAAAATGAAGAACTGAATATACTCTAAAGTATCTTCTGTCTTTTCACCTTCTAAAACTGATTCTTCAGGACATGTGAGAGGTATGTTGCTAGGGAAGATGCAAAAGAACCTCACTATGTAACCTTGTGGGTTTTGTTCCCTTAAATTTAAGGTTCTTTTTCAATGCCATTCTGACACTAGTGCAATAAAGAAGCGTACAAAAGTAATTTTCTGTTTTGATGCCTATTTCAAAATTGTCAAGTTAACAAATATAATAGATCTACCAAAAATGTTAATTGACTCTGAAAACCAGTATCAATCCAAGGACTGTATAATCTTTGCATTGTCTAACTTGAGTTCCCTACTTTTTGTTTTGTCTGTAGACACCCTATTTTTGGCCATCAAATTGTTGGGAGCCGGAAAATACAGACTATGGTCAGTGTAGAAATCTTTCTTGTTTCTTTTGGGAAATATGTATTGTATGAATGAACACATCATTGCAGTCTGTCTTGTTTAATCATCCCACTGTTAAAAACATAATTATATGTCATGTAATTCCTGTGCAAGAATTGCTGATATTGAAATGAATGTGGTGTTACCTTTTTCAAAGTTTATTAAAAGTTTATTAAAGTCAGATTTGGAGTTGATCGGGGGGTGGGGGGGAAGCCTCAAAATTCATCAAAACCTACCTTACTGTTTACATCTTCTGTTTGCTCCAGGAAATGTAATTATTTACAGTGACAAAGTCTCAGTGAGGCAGAAGACACTTTATTGATGGTTATGCAGTAGTTATTCTCGGATTCAGAGCTAAAGATATGCCTAGTTTAGATCTCTTATTTCTGATATACGCTGTATGGAAAATTATTTATTATGGAAACCAATATGGTTCTAATATGAACTATATCAGAAAATACTTTGTTTATTTGCCTGTTTTGGGGGGTTTTATTCATAAATTACACATTGTAATTACTGATGTGTGCTTAGACAGGAAAATCTGAAGATAACAGAAAGTAAAGTATTAAAAAAAAAGTCATTAAAAATTATAACTAGAGTTAGGTGCCTCTGCACACCAAATAGTGACCTAATTTTTAAAGAAAATGGATTATCTATGAGCAGTCTCCTGTTCATTCTAATCCAGACTGTAAGTACTCAGGTCATGTGAAGACCAGGTCACTTATTTAGGTAACTAAGCATGTACATGACAGCTTACGTTTTCAAAAACTCAGACTTTGAAAGTTTGTATTTACAGCTTTTCGGAAATTTAAATGCATGTTCACTTGTAATACGGATTCAGTCTCAGCCCTCGGGAACTGAAGACTGCAGGGATGGGTGGTTCCAATAGACACTTCCACTCTTTCTGGGGCGGACAGTTTAATTTCAAATACATTGCTAAGTAAAGCAATTTCAAGCTGAGACTCTCAGCAGAGCTGAGTGCCTTCAAGGTAGAGTTTGAAAATGGTGACCGTTTCCTCATCCTATAGAAGGAGAAAAATGTTCATCTTTCTTTAAAATACTGAGATTTCAAGATGTCCAACAAATGTTATTGAAAGCTCCAAAGGAGGAGTAATTCACCACACCTGAGTGATTAGCCACTGCATATGAGGAAATTAGTCACTGAAGGAGAAAAGCTTGATTTACTTGTTATCACAATGTTTTTTCCTTTCCTTGAAAGTGTTATTTGCTTTTCTCAGAGGGGCACTTCAGTATAGTCTCCTAATAAGTTAAAGATCAGAAAGTAATTTACTGTGGTTTTAAGAGACATTGAGTTGTTCAGCTGTAATGTGTATTACACTACCAGGGGGATTTTAATAAATAAATATATGCTTAACTTGAGATCAGGCTGAGAAGTTTCTATTAATATCCTTTAATCTAAATTAGGAGACACTAACTTTCTAGTCACAGCTGATCACTGGGTTGGGCATTGAGTTACATACCTTAGTCAGTAAACAGAAATCCTGTATAATCTGTCCTGGTTTTGCGTACCAGAAATAAAGAGTTAAACTTGGGATCACTTTCTTCATCACACAGGGAAGTGCCTTTGTTGAACAGTAAACATACTCGTTTGAGAGCTTTTGAAATTTAGATATAAGACCTGTAAAATATGTTCCAGTTGGTGAATTTAAGCTCTTCTGTTGCAGAGGGGTGAAGGAAGGGAAAGCCCCAACCCTGCCATCTCATTGCTCCTTCTGAGTCATGAGCCAAAGGTACAAGCCTGTAAGAAACCCACCCTCAGCTCCCCCACGCAACAGGGTCAGAGCATCACACTAGATCTACCTAAGGTGGCCGTGTGTCACCAGAATTGGCTGATGCTAGATCATTTGCAGGAAAACAAATTTTTGAGACACCTTTTCAATAGTGTTCTTATTATGTTAACATCTTCCAGTCCCAGAAATTAGCTTTTGCCTTGTGGCCTGAGGATTTTTTTCCGCTACCTTTCTATTAATATAAAGAGAGGGCAGATAAGGGGAGAACTGACTACAGCTGCTTGCAAAAAGGATCACATAACTGTTGTAAACAGTGGTCATCAGAGGAATACAGAAAAATCAAACAGATAATATTCATGAATCCAAAATAAATCCAAAGTAGAATTGAAACAATTTGAGGATATTAAAGGATAAATTCCACATCAAATACACTCCAAAGAGGTTTTGCAGATTTTCACAGTAATTCTGTTGCTTCCTAGAAAATACAATAAATAGAATTTATGTTAGTATGGATATGCAAACGCATTTCATACTTGTATTATGGTGCTGTGCAGTGCTTCCATTTTCATGGACTTGTCCCGAACAAGCTTGAAACTGCACCTCCTAAAACTAGTGACTGGCAAACATTAGGAGTCTCTCAAGGCCAACAAGAAGTAGGCTTTCTCTGTAGTCTTCCTTTATCAAAGGTATTAACAAAGCAAACCACTTTCTTTGACATTGACCTAATTTTACAAGTCTTTGAAAACACACTACAATTTTAATTTAATTTAAAAATGACTCCCAACCATTTACCATTACTCACCCATAGCTAGGCTACTGTCCAGAATGTAGCATATTGCCAGAAAAATAACTAGTCTTAAACTAGAAATTAAATGAGATTGAGATACTGCATGTGTTAGTTTATTACCAGAGCTAACTCAGAAACAAATAATCTTTATGTCTTTGTATAACATGTTAATATCTTCTCTAAAACATAATTTCTTGTTCCATGTGAGCTTGTAACATCAAATATTTTCTTTAAAAAAGATTTATCTGAAGAAAATATGAAGGAGACATGAAAACAGAATCTTCCAAAAAGTCAAGAAACTGCAGACCCATTCTCATAATAAAGCTACAGTGCAGTGTTATGTCTTGGTGGCAAAAAAAAAGGGGCTTGGATTAATTTATTGAATGTCAAAGTGGAATCATGCAGCCTTTGGTTTTGTTTGTAGCTATCAAAATATTGACCATCTGATCATTCTGAGGTTACTAGGAAACTGTTAATTTTCACAAAGTGCTGAAAATCTCCCTCCCTTTTTCTTGAAAATTTTGCTATAAGAGATGCCTCAAACTGCAAATAATTTCTAAAAAGGCAAGTTCTTAGGTTCCATCTGTTGAAGATACCTGTTTTAATGCCATATGTCTTGAAGTCCACCCATGTGGGACATGTTTTGTGTAGAATCCCATTAGTTTCAGTGGGATTTTATTAATGAAAAGAAGTATGCATAATAGTAATAATAATGATGATGATGATAATTTTTAATGCCAGTGTAGTTCAGATCACTTTGCATTTCCTTTGAGTTAAGTCACATTCCTGAATTATGATTTGGTTTTGTGACAAATAGAATTGGATCTCAGTTCAGAAAACTGGCTCTGGAAATGAAGACAGCTAATGGCTGAGCACGTGACCTACCTGTAATCATCTTCTCTTTTCTTACAGATGTAATTTTGTAACTGACAGAATTTTTTTCTGGCAGATTAAAACCAGTTCATATCATTAAGAATTAATTAAATATGGAGACTTGTTAAGTCCATTGCATCTCAGAAACGGGAAATATAATGCCACATATGAAATTCTTATTCCATGTGCATTTGGCCTCAGTTGACATGGGATCTGTCAGGTTCTTTTGGCAGTTTAGTGTCTCACAGCTGTTGCAAATTTGAGGAATTTAGTTCCTTACTGTTCTCTTTTTTTGAATGAGATAAATAAAAACTATGAAATGTTAGGGAAAAATTCCATTCACAACAAAATAGCAATTATTTTTGTGTTTGAAAAGCTCAAGCCTAACCCTAAGCAAACAAATGAACATAGTTGTGACAACGTAAGAGGCTTATAAGAACTTCAAATGTATAAGATACAAAGAATTAGTAAGTTTTACTCATTTTCTCTAGTGCACTTTTGTTGATGGTTAGACTCAAAAGCATCTGTGACAGAGACCTTTTCTTACAGTTAACTGCATATTAAAAACAGAAGTACGTTTAAAGGAGAATAAAATTTTGAAAGTACCACAGTCGCTTATAGTGTTAAGGAGGTTTGGACTAATACTAGAAGATAAGAGTCAGCTGCATCTGTACAGTTGCAAGAGGATGCTGTTTCAGCCTTGTAATTTTTTGTGTGTACATTTCTCCCAAATGAGTTAAAGATGGAGGAGGATTGCAGAATCTTGATAGGTTATGGAAAACACAGTAAATAACTGATAACGCAACATGAGTTTAAGAGCACATGACCGTGTGATCTGTAAATGATGCTAAATGAGACAATTTTTCTATATATTCAAAGCAAATTCTTAAATTCTGCTACTGTGAAGAAGGACAAGTTTTGAAAATATACGTATTTTCAGTAGCCTCCCAGGTAAAGTCATGCACTGTAAAGGCAATCTTCTAGGAAATTAGAGCACTTACAGGGAAAAAAAAGCGCACTTTAATTAATTGCTTCCTTTAAAAGTGTAAGCTCTCTGTCTGGATAAGCGCTGCCTGTAAACTTCCCTGGCAGTTCTATAGATATTCATGACTTATCCAGTCTGAGTTACAGTAAGATAAGGAATTAATCTACTTTTGCTATGTGAAAGTTCTTGTCTCGTAGCTGTTGTCCTCCAGCATTTTTATGAAAGCAAAAGTCTGTCCTTTCTAAATTTTCTTGATAATCAGCTACAAGTCAGTCCGTACAAAACTTCCTTCCTAATGATACCTTCTTATTGCTTAAGACTAAACTGACAGAGACCTCTCTGTGTTCAGCCTTTGCTGCTCCATTCTGAACATGAGCCATTGCACCTGGCTCATCTGCCTCTCCTCTGCCAAACCTGCAGTCATGCTAGAGAGTACATAGTGCACAAAAAGTAATTGCAATAATGTATCATGTTTTTCACATATTGAAAATTTTTGTCTAATTTTCTCTCTAGAGTTTGTTGCCTGCTTATTTTATGTGCCTAGCTTCAAATCCCTCTATGAAAATTTGATTAGTTCAGGAATTTCTCTCTCATTCGTCTTGCTGCACCCTTTTCTATGGAGTAACTGGCTAGAAGGAGAATTGTACAGAGGACGCATTATACACTTTCTTTGCCCAGATGCTCAGGCAGGATTCCCTTGGCAACAGCTTATTAGTAAGCAATTTGTGTTTGAGAAATACTAAGCTCTATTGCTTACCTGAACTCTGCTGGAAAACTGCATGTGCTCAGCATCTGTGGAAATCAATCCATAAATATGAGTCAGTAGCTTGGGGCAAAACTGGTAGCAGAGCAGGATTTTCTTCAATAAAAACTGTCAGATATGAATAAAAATTTATTTGTTAAAATTTATGCTGTAAGAATGAGGAGAAATTGACCAGTATAGTGTAAATAGTTTCTGGAGAGCTCTACAGTTCTATAAGCTTGAATCTTGATGCCCAGTTCCCATTTTTTCAATAGCTAGCGTCAGCCAGAGTGCGTCAGCAATGACTCCTGCAAGCAATCCTCTTAGGTCCTTAATAGAGATCCCTCCTTTAAGGACCTGTCTCAAAAATTTCTGGATTTCTATGTGTAGTAAGAAACAGACTCTTTCCACAAGACTCATGTAATGTACTAAATTGTTGCTAAGACTGCGTTGTGGCTCCTTAAGTGAGGGATTTTGCTTTGAAAAACTACATATACAGAATACATTGACTAAGATCCTCGTGACAGGCCTAAGTGAGGAGTACAGTCTATCAAGGAGAATAGTGCCTCAAGAAAATGTGGCTGGGCCCAGTGCTTGCTATGCATAAAATTTAATCTGTGCAGAACCGAATCAAATGAGCTTTAGGAAAGAGACTTGCATTAGCAGAAAGATGGAAAAGGTGACCTACAAGATTTTTTTCCACTCTGAATTTGTATGCCATTATGTTTCTCTGCAGAGCTACATAATTCACTCGTTAGGAGCTATCTCTGTCATATAAATGATGAAAAGGAAGTCTCACTTCAACAAGCATGTCCTGAATTTTGTTCTGATCCTTGCTAATTCTGACATTGACAAACCACCGCAGCAAGGGTTCTGTAAGCAGGAGGCATTTCCTGAAAAGGCTTTCCAGTCAGCTCACCACTTCAGAGTTTTGTATTTACCTGAATTATTCTTCCCATGAATGTGTAACTTATTTCCATAATATGTGAAGCATGGAAAATATGTTTGGCCAATGCATTTGTATGCATGCGTATGAAAAGGTAACTGACCCAAGTAGACGTTTTCCGCAGCATTATTTTAAAAGCATTACTTTAAAAGCATTGATAATCTGCATCTAGGTCCCCTATAAAGAGAGATAAAATTCCTTATCAGAATAAGTTCTGAGATTTATAAACATAACTCATAATTTTCAGAATTGCTTTCAAATTACTGTGTTGAGTAAAGTAAATAGGTTTGTCTGTTCCATTATCAATATGGAAATTAGAGCTTTCAGGCCATGAAGGGAGCAATGCCAACAAATGCTTTTTTCTGCAGTCATGCAGTCTTGCCACTGATAGTCCTTTGCAGGTGGGCACTGAGTAATTGCCCACTTTGTCAATTAATGGCCACCTTCTGATGCCATCCCTGTAGCTGATTTTTGCAATTTAAAAGAAAATACTCTCTATCTTCTGACACCCTCAGCCTTGTCTTGGATTGTACATGCCCTAACTGGCTTCTATGCAAAATCAGCGTATTTGGATTTGTTGCATCTCTTCTTCTTAGAAGCTTTTTATCAAGTGCATTTGAGTCCCCCTTAAATCTGAGAGCCTTAAGAGGACGTAGAAAGCTTTTTTTTTTTGGTGCCAAAGCAGGGTGTTAAATTCTTGAACGCAAATTTAAAGCATTATTATAACATAAGGAAGTATGAAATAATTCAATGGATGCAATTTTAAATTAATTTGACAACAGGATATTCTTCATCTGATCCCATAGTTTATGTAGCTTGGGTGACCTCTCTTCCATACCTCTTTTTGTCACCCTGCAGGACTTTCCCAGGCCAACGTCATCTGGGGACTTATGTGTTGAAGATGAATTTGCCTTTCTCTAATTCTTAAGCTTTCTGGTAGTTTGAAATTTGGTTTCTTTCTTGCCCTTGGTTTATGTAAGAAAGTCCATCTAAATCTATAATGAAATTGCATTCCTTAAATGTTATAGAAGTAGTGTGATCAAAGAGTAAAAAGTAGAGAAAGAGAGGAGTGTTTCAGAAGTTATGGTTTTAACCATTTGGCAATTTAGTGCACATAAGCTATCATGGTCTTCCTTCTAACTTAACGTTATTAACGCTTACTAAAAAGTGCAGTTCTTTTATAGGTACATGAGGCTGATTGGTGACCCCTTTGTCCACCTAAATGTTGTCACCTTTTTTCCAAGACTAAGGGAAACTCAATAGAAGTTGCAAAGAGCAAAAATTACTTTTTTTTAATTGAATAAAAGCAGAGGTGACCTAAAGACGATACAAATAGCCCTAGAAATCCTGATGTTCAAATAAGATAGTTGATTTAATTTTCTCCATCCTGCAGTTATGTTCTGTGCTGATTGTCCTGTAATTCTCCATCTGATGCAGGCACTCACATATGCAGGGAGGACTTCTGTCTGCCCACAGGGCACTTGGAAACCCTTAGACCTTGCAGTGCTTTCTATTTTCTTTGCTCTTTAAACACTGACTAAGCATGTGCACACGGACTCCGAAAGCGGAGTTTTGACTCGCAGAGAGTATAAATTTAATCTGGCCTCAGTGGAGATAATGAGTGTTCACTGAAAGCTATGCCCACCATCTGGGGCTGAATCAAGCTGTAGCCACTGGCACTGGGACAATTGTATAAGGACTTTAAGTTTGTGTACATGGTGGTGGATGTGTAGGTGGCATTACTCGTGGTCTTCAGAGGCCCAGTTGTACTTCTGTTGAATTTAGCTGAGGCTTTTTCTCTGCTGTGGTGATAGGGAAGATTTAGCCCATTTAGCAACAAGCTTAAATTCCCCATTTAACTTTTTGGTGAAAGCTCTGGGGTTTTTTTCAGTAAGCGTGTGTAACATAATGTGTACTTAGTCCAGTTTCTAGAATGAAACCTGTCATTATCACCATGATCTTATTTAAAGACAAAAATCTACAGAGGTTTCTTAGGAGCTTTCAAGTACAAGTGAACAGTCAAGAATAGGAAACAAAGGTAGCTAACCATGAAAACGGGTTATTTTGGGTGTAACAGCTTAAAAAATTGCAAGAGGGAAAACCCAGACACCCTCTTCATGCAACTCTTACTAGAACACTTTGCAATCTCACTTTAAACTCTCACATTGCCCACATTTTGTGAATGCCTGAACAGAATTTTCAAGAGCGAGTGGTCCATATTTACTGCACAGCTACCAAAGTGTGTTTTCATACTGGTTTGCAGTTCAAATGTCCATTTATATGTATCACTGACCATCTTTCATTATGAAATGTTGTGTATTAATATTGCCTTTAAAATTATTGGCAAATCTGTTTTCTCATGATAATCAGTCACTTCAAAAGCTCAAGCTATAACATCTAATATATAATTCACTTTAGTGGAGGCAATTATGTTGATTGCAAAATCCATCAGAATACACTGGCTCTAAAAATAAGAGTGTATGTGGCAGTCCATATTTAGCAAATTGAGGTTATTAATCAGACCCTGTACCTTGCCTATCATTCATCTGTATGTTAAGCGTTTTTCAGCACCCTTGTCAGGGAGCTGCAAGAGAGGGCAGCTCTGCAAGGGAAGGTAAGCAAGAACTGAGGGTGGCAACAGTGGAGGCAGGAGCAATGGCCTCACCAGCAAAGTCTCAAGTAACCAGGAAGGTCCAAGGTCAAGCCAGGGCAGCATTGGTGAGTTACAGGGCTGGTTAGATGCATATCTACAATGTAGTTCAAGCCAGGGCCAGGGGAAGGAGCTGGGCTTAAGCACAGGTCCTGGGCACAGGAGGCCTCAGTGGAGACCCTGGATGGGCTGCTCAGGGCAATTACATCTCCTTCATGTACTGAGAGCCCGGACCAGGGCCTTTGGGGTGTAGATAAATAGAGAAATAGAGAGGGAAACAGAGGAGCTTTTAGTTGGAGACCCTTACTGCAGATCCTACTTCTGTATGAAGCTGTATGAAGCAGTGTAAAAACACTGACAGCTCATAGAAACCATGAGATTAGAAAAGCAGACACTGTCATGCTCTGAAATGCTGAGGGCTCATGACTCTGCTTTGGGAGGGAACCTGACTGACATCCTCCCCAGATGCTCAGGGTCAGGCTACTGGACACATGCAGTTATTTCACACATGTTTTGGTGCAGAAAAGGAGTGGCACCTCAGAAAGATGGGAGTATCTGCTATTTCAGATCTCATTGCTCTAAAAGTCAAAAGAACAAAACCTCATTTCTCTGTGTCTTCAAATGTTCTGGCTGAAAATGAGAGCGATTTTCACATTCTTCTTGCTTTCTAACATGCTAGCGAATTTTGTTATGGGCAAGCCAAAGAATATGATACCAAGAATGTGAACTGATGAACTCAAATTCCTGAGCTGCTGCCAGCTTCTTGTGTGACTACAAGTAGCTCTTAAATAGATCCTCAAACATGCACATCTATTGTTGGGATATAATTGTTATTGATGATATTGTTGGATGTAATTGTTAGCACGTAGCAATGGCAAATTGAGTCAAAGAGTAGGAATGTTCTTTAGGACTATTTTCTTCTACACTAGTGGATATGTTATATTTCCCAAATAACTAAACCTTTCTTGGGCATATTCTGCTTTATCCATACTGGCACATAGAAACATTTCTGACATAAAGTATCTAAGCCCCAGGTTTTATAACCTTTAGGCTCCTGAAGGGGAGGGGATCTGTATATTCCAGAGAAAAAAGGTCTAAGGGATGAACATGATTTCTTGAGTCTTGGCTAAGATATGCTTATAATGAAAAACAAATGTTCTTATATGGACTATTTGCTATGGAGTTGGAGCAAAACGGGTCATTAAACAAAGCCTGCAGGGAAAATCCTGCAGTACAGTCACACAGTGAAGGCAGAGTTTTCTTAGACACAGTATTAGATTAATAGTGTAGCAAGCTAATTTCTTTCTCCTGCTCCTGGTGACCTGGTGGATGTTTTGCCAGTGCTGAGAACTCTGTGATTGGAAGATGCTTCTTTGTTAAAACCTATCCTGACAGAAAGATGGACAGCCAGCCACCTCTGCAACAACAATTTTTGTTGAAGGTAGCAGGAGATGCTAATCCTAAAATACACCCAAAATGGGACTCAAGGAAGTGCTAAGCTAACTAAAGGTGCCTATACAGGGACCATGAGAATGTGGTTTGCAGGGGTTTAATCAAGTACAGAGAACAGAGTTTGTTTTGTTTCTGTTCAGATGGTGTTAGATTGGTTGGACCAGAGAAAATTTGACCCCTGGAATTCTCAGAACTGTCTACACATTTCTATTAAATATGCATTTTATTGCTAATATTTTCAAGGGGTTTACGATTTTTTTTTTCATGTTCAATGAAATAACTGATTTTGAAGGAAAAGAGAGGAAAATACTTCCTTGTAAATGGAGCTAAATGACAAAGACTGTCTCTCTCCTCAGTATTCCCTTACCACTGTACTGATTGTGGATGCAACCTAGGTACAAAGGGTCCAGAATTCATCCCCTCTTCTTTTTGTGACATTTCAGCATGCATGCCAATGCATTAGTGTAAGTGTATACTAATATTAAAATGCATGGAAACTGAGGCTATAGAAACTGTTCATCTGCTATACTTGGTGTGTGACGTGGATTTGTGTCTGTATTTGTAGATGCTGTAGATGCAGAAATTGCTTTGGAACCACAGGGGATATGGGAGTGCAGGGAGTAGAGAAAGAGACCATGGCTTCTTATAGGAGTGGAAAGTGAAAAAGTATGAAAGAATATAGACCAGATAACACACACAAAATGAAGGGGGGAAAAAGACAAAAACTGCATTAAAATCTAACTTCATTTTACATCAAGTAACACCTGTAACTGCAGCTGGAGTTATTAGAAGTGCTTGTCATTAGTTCCACTGAAATAGCATCCACTGGAATGGGTTTGCATGCATTTGTATGTGACTTGTCAGAAATAAATGTTTTCATGGAATTGTAAAATATAATCAGTTTGACTATCTTAAAAATCAAAGCTATATGTAAGATGAGCACTTCCTTCTTCCTAGTGATTGCAAGAGTTAGGCTCCTATGTGAAGTTGTTCCTCTTTACTTGTAGTGGACAAGCTGGCAGTCAGGAAGCAAGAACATTCCTAACCACAACCAGTAAATATGGGCTCTTTTTGCTGATCATAGAGACCACAGATAAGTTAAGGTTTTCTTACCTGCACTGATCAAAAGATTCCTCCATCTCACACATGAGAAGGTGCTCTGAAAGTGGGTAAATATTGCACAATAAGGAATTGTGCTGCACTCATCGTCTTACTGGTGGGGGAAGCTGTACAATATTCAGAGTTGATGTGAAGTATTTGTTGCTACATGAAGTCTATTGGAAATGTACTTCGTTCAGGGGTAATGGAGTGCACAAAGAATTCAGGATCAAGCAACATGATGTAAACCACTCTGCTGTTTATGTAGTCTTAAGTTTCATTTTCATCCCTGCATCCTTTCAGTATTTAGCTGTCAGTATTCCATTTTATTAGCTAGGATTCTGCTCTGTCTGAATGAGGTGGAGACAGAATAGCTCTGCTGAAGGATTTTGGATCCAGAAAATAAATGAAAGAATTTATTTTTCTCATTATATCTAACACATAATACACTTTTTTCATTTTTTGGTCTCCTATTTTCTGTTTTGAATATTGGTTATAGCAGACTACTCTGTATGAGACTTGAATTTTATCTAGAATTAAGTTTTAGCTAAAATCTTCTTAGGTTGAAATTTTGTGATTTCTAAATATAAAGTCAAAATAAATAAAACCTTGTATACATGTTCTTACAAACTTATTTGACTAATACAGTAGCAGTTCCTAATAAAATTCTTATGCAGTATGAGTTAAACACACAGTTTAAAAGATGTTTTTGCCATTTTTTCTTTAATGTGCTAGTTCCCTGGCCATTGAACAACCTCACCCTGAGTATCTCATGCATTTTGTATATGATGTCTGTTGCATAAAGTGGATTTTATAATTATTTAATGAATCTCTGTATCTGACCCACCATTTTAGTTACAATACTGGTAGCATTGATCCTGTATTTAAAGCTTTTTAGCATAGAGGGTGAAATCAAAACAAAAAAAAGCTAGCAGTAAAATAGAGATTAAGATTTCTGGTCTGCTGTGTTTGTGAGATAGTAGCAATTTGTGTTATTTTATTGTTCCAGCCGTTTACCTCTGCAAGCGGACAATGCAAAACAAAGCAAGGCTAGAGCTAGCAGACTATGAAGCTGTAAGTACCTGGGGAAAAGTAAATATCTCTGCTGGGCCTAACGAGCATGCAAACTAATGTTAAGCATGAGAACTATAGGCATTATTTGTGAAAATTTATTAGTTATCCACTTTTGCCAGCATGTGGGACTGGCAGCACTCAGTAGTCATACAGGCTGTTTGAGAGACTGTAGTGAAGGCTAGCTGGGCAAAAATCGAGATTTTGGCCCACCTGTAATCTTACTCCACTCTGATCATCATGCCAGGATCAGAAATAACTGGTCACAAATCCCAGATACACCACGAGTGTTTGAAAGCAATTGTACTCTACACCATGTAAGGTTTGAATGAAGGATCTCTGGCAGCATTTTCAAAAGCAGTTGGTAGCTGTAGAAATATAAATCTCGTTCTTTAAAGCGATGCTAGTGCTTGAGCCCTTATCCCATGAGTTAGATGAGAGGCAAAGAGGGTCAGACTAGAGGCACTTCGCACTCCCTGAAAGTTGTGCTGTGCCCCAAGCAAGGCAAGATAATTGGGGCCAGGAAGAGCTGGGAAAAGAGGGAGTTTGATTAGCTGATGAGGATGGCACTCGCTAAGGAGAGAGATGTCTTGAATTCCATCCCTATCCCCCCAAAAGCTCCTGAATTTTTCATGAAAATGTCAACATAAAATTCATGAACAGCCCCGGCTCTGCGCTGAAAGCTGTCCAGCTGTGCTACTGTGACATGATAGCAGGATAGTCAGCCAGGCCTCTCAACATGCCAAATACTCCAGCCGCAGCACCATGCTGACACACTTTATTGCTTCTTCTGGCACAAGCTTGCTTTTCAGTGTACTGCACTGTGGGGTATGCATAATTTTATACTTACATGCCTTAGAAAATTCACCTCCAGTATACAATCCACAAGAGCCTTTACTGGTATTGACAAGATCTCTAGAAAGTCTCCTCTTCAATCTCTGCAGTCTTTATTTTCAATAAGTATATCACAGAGGTGCATTTGCAATGCATAGAAATACAGTTAAAGCAACGCTTTTTGTTAGGAAGTTTACAGACAATTTTTCACTTAGTGTCAGTAAAAGCAGTGCATGAAGGTAACTGGGGTCTTTTTGGAGGAAGATAAGAATCTCAGGCTTCTTCATGTTAAGACTGCATACTGCTGCCATTTAAGCTGGCGAGGGAGAGATTGGAAAAGCTCTGTTACAGACAGTGAAGCTGTTCCAGCATCAGTGAAGGAAAGGATTCTGCTAAGATTTTGTAAATCTTCTTCCTGTTATTATTAGTAGGCTGTAGGATATATACATTTCCTGTACAGTAGTGAAGATCTATAGTCTGCATTTTTTTAAAATGAGGATAGCTGTGGAGGTCTTGGAAGATTCCTATACTACCAAAATATTGATAGTTTCTTATTGTTGTATTTCAAATAAACTGATAGGCAGCCAACATTGTTCAATGCAAACAATTTGTATAGATGACTGGTGGGAATTGTCATGTGGATCATCCAGTATGGAAAGTATGGCTGTTATCTTTCAGGGTTGGTACTTTCAAAACAAGAATGCTTCTTTGTATTATTACAAAATTAGTCAGCCAGCACCTACTATATGAAAATGCTTCAGAAATCCCGTGTTCTGCTGAAGGTTGCATGCACCCGTGTCATCAGAGTTTCAAAACTAAAATAGTCGGGGCATTCAAAAGTAGATAGATCTAGTATTCCATCTTCTTTGGTGTCAAGCAAAGACTTTATATCAGATAAGTAAGGTATATTTACACTGGCACAGTTATCATGACTTGTATTGCACCTGGGGGGGCCAGGGGAGGAGGGAAATATAAGCTAAAAGCTATTAAATAGTAAATAACTTACAACCTAACCCACTAAAATTGTGATGTATTTTCAGGAGAGTTTGGCCAGGCTACAGCGAGCATTTGCTCGGAAATGGGAGTTTATTTTTATGCAAGCTGAAGCACAAGCAAAGTAAGTTCCTTCGAAGGCGAGTTTTGGTTTTCAATGCTCTTTGAAGGGAGAGAGGGAGGGCAAAGTGATGGGACACTTCTTATGTATAAAATTACTGTCATTAAGACCGTTTCTTTTAAACGTCCTATAACATTGACAGAGTCGACAAGAAGAGAGACAAGATAGAGAGGAAGATTCTTGACAGCCAGGAGCGAGCATTCTGGGACGTACACCGGCCGGTGGTGAGTGCCGGTGGGGCCGCTCTGCCTGTGAGCGGGGCCACTGATAAATGGCAGCTGCTGTGGAGCATCGGGGGAGCCTGGGAACAAGTAGAAGGGCTGGAGGGCCAGGGCTGGGGCCTGCCTCCCTTTTTTGCAGGATCTATAGTTTATATCATTCTACTGTTGAAGACTGCGGATGTGTGTACACTCAGTTTGGGGTTTTCAGTGAATAGATTTGTTGTGTCTGATTTCTTGAATCAGAAGATACCTGTCTTTGACTATTACCATCTCAAAGGTTTCCCAAGGTATGAGTCACACAACCAAAATTATCAGCATAGCTAAAAATACTTTTAAATAAATCTGACTTTTTTTTTTTTTTAATCTGCTTTTTTATTCACTAAGCCTTTCAACTTCACTCTGGTCATATTTCCAAGCTATTTTTAATGTACATAAAGGTTAGTTATTGTTGGCTTTGAGCTGTGGGAGTCATACAGTGTCTAAACAAGATTTGTCTCAGTTCCTTGTCAAAGTCCATCTGAAACAAAATCAAAATAAAAGGGGGGTCTTACATAACCAACTACTTTTGAGAGCTAAAATTTTGAGAAAGAATGTCAAATGTCACAAGACTTCCAATTAAACTGAGAGAACTCAGTAATCACACTTTTTTTGCTTTACTACAGAATTATATCTGTTTCCCTTGCCTAGAGTTAAGCTTTCATTTTCTGCAAACAGAGTTTGGTATCATTACTAAATATAGACCATATCTTCCACTGTGACACTAGCAAAAGATACTTAACTAAAACTAATTGTTCTGAGGAAGTAAAGTTAGGTGATGATACCTGTAGACGAGGTGAATAGAGTGAGAAAGTTTGAAACAAAAAATAATAAAATTGGACATGGTCAGCTTGCATTTGTGACTGTGGAATTCAAAGAGCGGTAGAAGAAATGGACTTTTAGGATGGATTTGGAAGGTCAGGTAGAAAAAATCATTTGAAGTGAAAGATTCAAACGACAGTCATTAGATGCAAGAAGACTGGGACATTATTGTATAGTGACTGGCATAAAATAAGGAAGGAGGACAGAAAACAGTCTGCCATCTGATGTTGAGGGAAGCTACATATAGAATAGACACAGAAAGTTTCTATAGACCTGAGAACTTTGAAGGTGCAGACAGCTTTTATATTGGTTGCAGAAATTGATCTAAGGGTTTTGAATCTCAGAATGAGGTGCTATTTCCAGGTTTGGCAGAGAAGACAAATTGTCGAACTTTCAAGTTAAGACATAGGCAGACAATAAGGAGAGAATTAGAGGGACCAGGACAAAAGGAAATTGAATCTGATTAAGAGCTTTAGCTGAACTGTGGATAAATCTGCCTGGTCCAGCAGATGTTTTTAATATGGCTGTAGATATAGCTAGGAAATATCAGAGGCAAAAGAGTGGCTTACAGTCAGCAATGTAGGCTCCTGACTTTAGGAGATATAAATAGAAGAATGGAGAGGTTCCTACTTTGACTAACCAGCTCCTCTCACTACTTAGTGAAATATTCATTTTGAAAACATTGTTATGAATTCACTGTCACAGTAAAAACCAGAAGGTTCTATTAAAAAGAATAAAAAATAAAGGAGGAACAGACTGAAAAGAGGAAGGTGATGCTAGAACTAATACAGTTTCTAATGGCTTTTCAAGCCCCCCCAAAGCCACCAGAAAACTCACAGAAATGTTGCTGCAACTCTGGAGAGCTTATTTTGGAAAATTAGGTAATGTTTGCATAAGAACCTGGGGTTAATGCTTATTTTTATTTACAGTTTTTCATCTTTTGATCAAAATTCAGAGGCTAGGGGCAGTGGCAATGTTGTTCAAAATCCACCCCAATTTAATTTGTTTTTACTGAAAATGAATTTTGAGAATCAAATATTTCATTATTTGCTTTTTTTGCTTAGATGAGTAAATAAGTATTTTTCAGGGTTTTTTTTGCAGGTGTCCTGGTCCCTAGTTGCTTTATTTATTACCTACCTGGCTACAGTCCTGGTACAGAACCTTTACATATAGAATATAATCTATGAATATTACATCTCCATTTTATTTCAAAAAAGAGATACTTCAAGGTGATGGGAGGGATAGCAGAGGAAAGCAGGCCATCAGTCCAAAAAGACAGTGCAGCAGTGCGCTGCAGGAATGGGAGACATGAACAAAGAACAGCTATATGACAGTGAAACCAAGGGGGTGTAGCTGCAGAAAAAGAGCATGATTTGGGTATCAGAAATGTCACTGTGACTGATTAGTTTAAAATAAAGGAAAAGAATGAAAGTTTGATGTGTAAAGAGCATTTGCCTCAAAAACCACCTTTATTTCATAGGTCCCAAGTCAAAGTCAATCCTGCAGCTGGTTACAGAAGCCCTAGAAGATTTATGCCATAGTCTGAGGCACAGACAGATGCTTGAAAGTCATTCATGGCTATTACTTTTGATCAGCTGGCTGGCTAGTGCCCACAACTTTTTCCTAGGTTTTCAGACTGAGATGATGCTTGGAGATGGACCGGAGAAGGGGGATTTGGAGAGGAGTTTTTTCAAATAGTCACCTGTCCTTCAATTTTCTTTTGAGAGAGAGCTAAGAGAACAGTTTTGATGTCTTACTGATCAGTTTCCATTCCAATATTTATTTAATTGCAGTTTCACTATGTATTTAATTTTTTATTTTGGTGTGTATTTTAGTGTAATGTGGAGTGTAATCTCAGTCATTTCTGTAAATTCCAGTTGCTGCTTTATGTAGAAAGATTGTAGCTTGCAGCTATAAAGAACATGACTGAGCTTCAACCGTAGGTACTGCAGCCTGCAGAGACTTTCCTGAATAACTTTTAATCTTACTAGTTCAGATACCAATCATAGTAAAACCATGGAAATGTGTGTCAGGGAGACCTGTATAAACTCGCTTCAGATCCTGAGCAGCAGACCTAGGATAAAGTCCATGCTATTATTTCTAAGGTATAGCCAGTACCTAACATAGGTCTGAGATTAATATTATTCACATATAGTGACGCATTTCTCTGTTTGATGGCACAGTAAACATATCTTTAAAGCCTTCCTTTTCTTTCCACCTGCCTAGAAAGTATATAATTTTCATGATTTTGAAACTTCTATCAATAACAGACTGTGGAACTGCGTGAAAATTGGTTAGGAGGATTAGGGTGTTAGTCAAAAACCAGTAACAAATCAAGCTAAATCGGGCAAGTCAGTTCCCTCCAGGCAAAGGAAATTAGGAAGCTGCTCTTGTTTGAAAAGAAATGCCATGCTCCTGATTAAAGTCCTCATAAAAGAACTCATAGCTTTCCTGAATTATTATCTCTGTTTAAAACCCATAATCTTACACTTGTTAAAAAGGGACAAACAGGTACTAAAACAGTAAATCCCCTGAAACATTCTCAAACCCGCATAAAATACAGTAAGAGCAGAGTAGCTACAGCTTGCTGTAAAATTAACTCTTTTGGGTAGCAAGCAAGGACGGCTGCTATCTTGCTGCTGCAAACAATTCACTTTTCTTCCTGAGTTACACATTAATGTAATTTAAAAGAAATGCATAACAAGGGATACTTGTTGAGATTCAGATTAATTCAGAAGATAATGGGGGAAGTACCCTTTTCTCCTGAAAGTTATCTGTATACTTCTTAACTATAATAAGTTGAAAAAAACCTTATTTTCTCCAATGCTTCTGACCTTTGTCATCAGTCAGATTATTGGTTGTATTGCAGTCATATTTAACGGGTCTGTGTGCAGTTGTTTTTAAAATGAAGATGGGAAATACTCAACAGCTTTCTAAAATGTGCTAGAAGACTACACTGGTGTGTGTCCTTCTCCAAAGTTTAAACTCTGGCTATGGTTTAGTTATACTGTGATTTAATAAAGCATGAGCATGAGTCAAGGTGTGATCCAGTTCTTCCATTCTGCCACTCGTAGCTTGGTTAAACCCGATCCACAGGACTTCTCCTCCCATTGCTACCTTGGATTGTTGCATGATGGTGATCATTTTGCTTCTCTGTGAAAAAACTGAATAGCAAATATTGATAAGGGTTAGACTCAATGATCTTAAAGGTCTTTTCAAACCTAAATGATTCTATGAAAAGCAAAACCAATATTTGTGTGATTTAATACAGTAAGACAAAGTATCCAGGGTGGGTATGACTGGTGAGGACAGCAGCAACATTAAGGGCAAGTGTGGGTTTAAGATAATTCACTGATGATGTAAAATTCAGAAATATGTATGATTTCTGGACTTGGGGGTTTCATGCCATTGTTTCCTAGTAGCAAACTAGGAAAACAGTAATCTTTATATTTTTTAAACCTTGTCACATCCAACACTGTTTGCTTCTCTCTCTGTTTAGTTGTTTTATGAGAGTCTACCTCCATTAAGCTCATTTTATCTTTATATTTTAAAATTGCATTTTCTGTGGTCTGAACATGACCCTCAGCGTCTGGGCCAGTAGGTAATATTACCCAGGGTCTAGGGTCATGCAGCAGATACTTGCAGTTATTTGTTCTGGGTCTTCTCTTCTCTTCTCTTCTCTTCTCTTCTCTTCTCTTCTCTTCTCTTCTTTTCTTTCATTGCTTTTGTTTTTAATGACTTTTCCATCCTGTCCTTCAAGATCAGCCTCAAAGACTCAGCAAAAGACTGCATTTAACTTGGCTAAGGTGGTGCAATCCTTCATTTCACACTTTGCGTGCTACAAATCCCAGACTTTTCTGGACCAGTCACTTGTTTAGCTAAAGAACAGTTCTGTCTGCTTTATCATAATATTTTCAGAAAGTTTTTAAACACCTCCAGGAAACGAATGTGAATCATGCCATCTAACTTCTCTAGTGATGTATCCACATAGAATTTTCATGTCCTCTTTTGCACCTGTTTCACCATATATCCTTACAAGAGAGTTACCTCTCCAGCAGACAGGGAATGCAGCCAAAGCAGCAATTGTCAGTCTTGGATAATTACGCTTCTGGTAATGAAACAAAGTCTTGTACAACGTTTTATTTTCAGAAAATGGTTATAATGTTTATGATCCATACTCACATCTGTTCGAGGCAGATATTTATAAACCTTACAGCTAGCCTGCTAACTAAGACCTTTACAGAAGAATTTGTATTCACATTATTTAGCATTGTTATTTAGTCTGGTACTTGAGTAAGGGTGGGACAGATGGGGAAAAAGTGCAACAAACTGAAAGTGCTCAAGTTAAAACTGAGGATTATGAAGAGGTCACTAGTTGTGAAATAGCTAACTGATGAGATGGAGGAAGGACACAGAGATGATGTTATGGTTTTTAGTAAGACCCAGTTCTGGCAGCAACTAGGAAAATAAGCTGAAGTAGTAAGGATAAGGAATTTTTTCAGTAAGTGCAATGTTTATACATTGATTTTTGTTTCTGTGGGAATTAAAGTTGCTGCTTTAATCCAAAGCATTCTGTCAAGGATCTTCTTGTAAGTCAAAAGGCAGATAATCAATTTCTAAGTGTTACCTATATTTGCCATCAACATTTTCAGGGACGTGTAGTCAGACTTTCCTGTTGTCATTTCTTTTCAAGTGAATAACCTAAATTCTTCTGTATAGAACCCGTAAAACAGCAGTTTCCTGCTTTTTGGGGTGAAAAAAATTGAGAAAGCAATAATGACTCTGAGTATTTAGCATAGGGGCAACAAACCAGACAAATTTAACAGGTTTCCTTATGCAACATTGTTGCAAATACTAGAATCTTCACATACACAAAAATCACATTAATACAGCCTTAATTAAAATTAATACTATTGAAGAACCTCTTGAATAAATACAGTGGATCTAGTTTCTGTACAATAATTTCTGGTTCTGAAAACCAGTCACTACAAACCTAAAATAGTCTATGGTAAATTAAGAGTAATTAGAAATTTGAAAATAATTGAGCATATAGATTCCATGCAGTAGTATATCCTTTAGTACAGCTTCTAGTTTAGTTTTGTATGACTTGTCTCAAAAATTAAATTTCAACATCCTTTTCATATGCATTTTGCATATTATGTGTTTCTCTGACACAAAGACCACTAAAAGAATTTTTTTTTTAAGACATTATGATAAAATCCTGTTCTCTGAAGGTGAAAGCCCAGCTTTGCACTAGATCTGTCCTTAAACAAGCAAGTATGAACATGAGAACATGACAATCCCTGTCACAGTTCAAGATGCTCTATCTCCTATGGATTAATTTTACAGTTTAATTTATTAGTACTATATTTCTTGAAAATCTCTGTATCTCTTTTTCTCCTGTTTCAAGTAGGTCCTTGGTCTCCACAGCCACTGGAATTCCTTGTGTGTCTGATACTACTCAGGGAAAAGATCTGAACTCTAGTTTGAGAAGACAAATAGATATAAATGGGAAACTGGTCCAGCATAGGTTCCTTTTTTTAGAAAGATACTGAAAATCTTTGAAATTTTAAGTGATCCTAAGTTCCACACTCAGTGAGACTTTCCATCTCATGGTTTGAAAACCATCTGAGTTTTACCATACTGCAAACATAATTAAAGCTTGATCAAACTAATTGATCATATGTCTCTCCTTTGTCTGATGGTCTTTGAACCTCATTTGTCTTGTCCAAACAAGAGAAAAAAATCTTAGTTTTACCCATTAATTGCACTCCTTGCCATGTTTTGATTAAGTCCACTGCAGAACAACAGTGGAACTACTGCTATTTTGATAGTAGTCAGTGATCTTCAAATAAATCCGTGAATAAAGCATTTATTGATTTTACTGATTGGCCCAAATGGCAAGTTTTCTGTCCTTTACATGGGGCTATCTACAGTGGGTTTAACTTATGCTTAAATACTTATGCCTTTCTCTGCAGTTTATCAAGAATTCATTATTTCTGCATCAATATATTTCTAGAGATGGCACAATCAGGTTTATTGCTCATTAATTTCTATTTAATAAATAACCCTGGAACTTTATAGTATTTATCTCTGTTCTTTAATGAGTCAAAAATGGAATTAGCTAACAAGGACATGTATTGAGCATTTAAATTCATTCTATGCTGCCTGCATAATTCTCTACTAAAACCTTCAACAGAACAGTTAATCCTAACAAAGCTTTTATTAATTCTTACGAATTAAGACAATCCCTTCCTTTGAAGGAAGCAGTTCAATAAGATTTGACACTGAACATTCTGTGGCCTGAAATACCAGTTCAATGAATTAATAAGAAAAAATGAAAAGCCGTATTTACTTAATTAAAAACCAATAGGTTGTACATAATTCTCAGCTGATATAGAGAGGTTTTAGCAGTTAAACTGTGTATGACTAACTTGTTTCCATAATACTACTTGACTGTAGATCTCTATATTCAGGGATATTTGCAGCATATTGTCAGATGTATCACAAGTTTTTAAAATAGATTCATATTAAGGAATATAACCAAATTTGAGGATATTCTATGCAAGTCCAGTTCCAAGTTGTATTCGCTTATTCCAGCATCACACTGAATCCATACATTGTATTCACCCTATATTGTGTTCCATAAAGGTAGTATTTAGTAGCATAACACATCTCATTTAAGATACATAATGAAAAGGCTGTAGGAATTGGGGAAAATATCTAATGCTTTATTAGAACAGGCAGGTTTTAATAATTTTTCCCTGAATACCTGCCAACCTTATGAGGCATCTGGGGAATGAATTCTGAAACGTGCTGCTACAGAATTTATACTTGAGAACAATCCTGGGATTTGCTTCCTAATCATTAAATATGATGTATAGGTGTTAATTGGAAGGAATAGCTGTACTTCCCAGATGAGCTAATTTCTAACAGAAGAAAGACTCCATAGGAAAAACTAGAAAAATTGTGAGCTAGTTTTAGAGAAGTTTGGGTTGGAGTTCTAGGGAGGTAAAAACTTGATAGAAGCTGTACACAAAGTCATCATCAAACTTACATGCTGCTTAGAATTTATATATAAAGTTATCATGGCCATAATGGACTGTAGTCCTAATATTTCTTTTTGTGTTTGCTTCTTATTAGAACGATAAATGCAAGTGGGACCTCTATAAAAGCACTGTAGCTTAACAGCAGGTACCAGAAGTCCAGTCATAGTGCTTGTGTGTCAGTGACACACCTGAATCAAAAAGGCATGTTTCCAAAGACATAGTTATGCTAAAAGTAGTTGTGCAGAAGCTGGGAATATGATACTATTTAAAAAAAAAAAAAAAAAGGTGTGTATGACACACTCTTGGAAATCTAACTAGAGAGAAGAAAAGTTGGTGCTGGTCCCTTCTATTACATGATAGTGTCTTGATACTTTTGTAAATCTTACAGTGCCACTGCATATACGGCAAGAAAAAAACTACCTGGTATCATCAATTTCAACTGTGGAACAAAGACCGTATTCATTATGTAGCTAGACCCTGCAGTGGGGTTTGCAATTATTGGGTTATGGTACATTTGTGATAGATGGGCATAAGTTGCAAAATTCAAAAAAGTCCATTGCTTGTATCCTGATAATTAAACTCACCATAATATTTTTTCCTCTTTCTTCAGACATCTGCTAATTTACCAGGACCTTGTGACTAGCGATGTTGTCAAGTCCCAATGCTTACACACTTGATTTCTCAGAGTTATTTTCAAAGAACTGCTGAACCGAATGGAAATTGTAATTAAGCCATAGACTTTTGGAGAGGCTAATAAAGTTCACAAGAGCATTTCAGATTAGGTACACCTAGTTGATCGTAAATGAAACCCATGATTAAGTGCTTCAGTTGTAAGTAACAATATTTTTTTCCAACGAAAAGGAAGTGGTTCCTTTAGCCCAGTCCCCGTAACCACTGGTTTGGCTTCACTGCCTTGGGTGGTGTGACAGAGGCCAGTGAGATCCCCCCTAGCAGCAGTATCAATACACATTCCTACACAGTTGCAGGTTCTGGCAACTATGGCTACTGGGTTTATTTTTTCATCGCTTAGTTGTGGTTGATTGATCTCATAGTTATAAAGTGAGCTACATTTTAAAGAGCTTTCAGGTCCTATCAGATAACCACCAGAACAGTCTTCTGAAATTTGTAAAGGGTTGGAAATGTACAGCCCTCCTTTGACTGGACCTTAAGATAACAGCTGGTTTTCCAAATCCTGTTAAAAGACCTGACCACTTGTACTCAGCACATTTGAAATGTTTCTCTGAGACTTCCTATTGCACCAGCAAAGTCATTAATAGTGCAGTGCTTCCACTGCAAAACCTTTTTATTCATTGACCCTGAAGTGTGTAAAATGAGGTAAAACCCTAAAATATCTGACTAATCTATACCTAAACCTCAACTTTTTGTTATAAGCCTTAGCGGGTTCTGCACACTCCAGTAACTTCCATCTCTGGGAAATGAAAAATTAGTGCACTGCAGGAGAATATAACCTGTGTTTTTCTTTGTGAGAGCCTCGGTTTTAGCCATTACTGACAACTTACTCAATATAGGACTTTAATGTCTCCTTTGATGCTAGACTTTGAATGAGAAAAAATAAACTTTCCCACATAACCAGAGTCAAACTGGGTATTCCTCCAGCTAATAACTCCTTCGTTTGTTTGGGTTTTTTTTCAGCTGAGTACTGCTGGAATTTTTTTCTTTGCCTCATTTCTTTTTTATAATATTTCATGCCCTTATTCTTCCCTTGATTTTTTAACTACACACAGTTCAGCTAGCTACACAAGTAAACTGGAATATAAAAACTACAAATAAAAATGAACTCAGGTATTCTGCTTATCATTCACTGTCTATTTAGTTTCCTTTCCCTACTTTATGAGTAATATGAATAGTGACTGTTGAGGGTTAGAAGACTCCTTTCCTAGAAAAGTGACAGAAATAGCAACAATGACAGAAATAGCAGAATAGATTGTTGCAGAAGGCAACACTAACATTTGACACTCAGGAAATTTCAAATTTTAAGCTTACTATATTTGTGATAGTCTCCTGTTACAAATAACGTAAAAGACGGCTTTCAATCTCTGCCTTGTCTTTGTGTATCTGACTTTATCTTTTCCAACTGGAAGCGACGATCTGTCATGTTTGTATCCATGTCCATGATTTAAATTTATAGTGTTTAAATTTTGAAAACCTGGAGATCTTGAAATTAAGTATTTTGCCATTAAACTTAACAAGTTAGCCTATGCTTGCAAAACAAATAAAAAGATCTATTTCATAGTGTGTTGACACTGAAATGCAATGAAATTGTGTAAGGGATGTGAATCAATCTGCCTAAATATTTACTGCTTTAATGCACCCTGAATTTATGGGTGTGCATATTGAAACGAGGTAATTATTTTAAATAACACCTATGCATTTTTAGCTAAAGACGCTGTGAAATTACATTTCCTTAAATCATCGCAAGGTTTGTTTCTGTGGGTTGAGTACACACCACCAGCTGCCAGAGGGCAGAGGCAGCAGTAAGGATGCAAATACCAGTGTTGTCTTTCCGTTCTGCTTTTGTGGGGAGGGGAAGGCAGAGTGATGAATTTCACAGTGCTGTGAATACTTCATTGGAATGTTCTGTAAGGTGGATTTATTTGAATTTCAATCCCTGCAGTTTGTGAAGATCATAGGCTATACCACAGAAATGTAGGCTGAGAGGGACCTCTGGAGGTCCCCTGGTCCAACCTCCTGCTCAAAGCAGTGCTAACTTCTAAGTTGAATAAGTTGCCCAGGCCCTTGGTTAAACGAGCTTTGAAAATCACCAAAGATGGAGATTGCACAGCCTCTCTTAAGCAACTTATTCCCTTTTCTTATGAAGAAAATTTCTTTAGAGCTAGCTGGAATTTTCTTTACTGCAATTTCTGACTACTGCCTCCTGTCCTTTCACGGTACACCTCTGGAGCAGGTCTAGCTCCGCAAGCCCTCTTTAGGCAGCAGAGGACAACAGTTGGCTCTCCCCTTTTGCAAGAAGAAAAAAGTCTGTTCCTTCACTGGACTTTTCCATTTTGAATATACTTCTAGTGTTGTTTGTGGGGCCCGAAGCTAGTCTTGGTATTCCAGGTGTATCCTCACGATGCCGAGTAGAAAGAAATAATCACTTCCTTTGCCTGTCTGGCTGTGCTATTGCTAATGCAGCTGGGTATGTGGTTTGTCTGCATTGCTGCAAGGATATACTGCTGACTCATGTTCAGCTTCTCCCTCAGATCATTTTCTACAGAGCAGTGATACAGACAGACAGTTGCCAGCCTATTGAAATGCATGAGCTTATCCCCTCCCACATAAATGGGTGTATTTGTCTCAGATGATACAAGAAAACTTCTGGTTAGTCTGGCTTAAGTAGATTCACAGTTAAATTACCATATTCTTTAAAAAGAAAAAACCATCAAAACTTAAACTGATGTCATTATAAACATTAATTTACTGTCTGTTGAGAATTTCACACTTAAGAGAAGTACAAGTACATCATAGCAAACAGATTTTTACACAAAAAGGTGTTGACAGTAATTGATTTTGGCTATGTGGCCAGGCAATAAAAAGGGCCCTTGGAGTGTGCAACTTTGTACAGCGAACAGACTATAAATATTAGGTATTCTACACTATTTGGATGGAAATGTACCATGGCTAAAGGATCCCATTTGATGTAAACAACAAATTCTTCCAAAGAGTTGCTACAGGTGTCAGAAAATTAATTCACTGTTAGCACTATTACAAGGGCTTAATTAATTAACTCACTGTTGCCACAGTTTTCAGGGAAAGATTATGAATATCGAGTGGATTTTTTTTAACTAAACATACTCTCAGGTGGCTGTCGTTTTCAAATGTTGGCGGTAGCCAGATCCAAGCATGTAAATTCTTGGATCTGGAGTTCTTGGACCTCCTCTCCTTGCAGAGGCAGCTTCCTCCTTCCACTGTGTTTCTTGGCAGAATCCTATTATGCAGCCTCCTAGACAGCATCAATAGAAAGTTGTGCTGCTTGGAATTCATACTAATGTGATTATCCAATAAGTGAAGCAGAGATTTAAAAATCTTCTATATGTGGTTTTTATATATTATTTATCTGCATCCATTTAGCTCAGCAGTGAATTTATCAAGACTGGACTGACATGTCCTTCGCTGTAAATTAGTACAATGGCATTTGTACTTTGAGATAAGGACATGCTAACAAATTGATGAAAAGAAACTAAGATTCCTTTGAATACATAACAGTTTTTCAGCCAGCTATTTAAAAACAGATGAGGGCCAAATTCTACCCTGGTTATGATCTTGCTGTATGACAATTTCAACAAGGTCACGAGACTTTTCTCGGGGTTGGGGGGGGAACTGTTTTCATACAGAATATTAGTCCTAAAAGAAATAAGCATTCTATTTACACATATAGAAGAAGTTTCAAGTCTTCCAGGAAATCTGTTTGAAAACTATTTACAGTATTAGTATGCAAATTATATACTACACACTAAATGGGAATCTTGCAGCAGAGCACTCTGACAGGCATCTCACTATTTGAACTATGGTAGTCCAGTTAAAGAAGCAACACAAAAAGAAAACACAGCTGGATGTAATTGTATCCAAACAGATAGTTATTATGTTAATGGGGGCATATGAATAAAATGAAATGTTGTCCAGCAAAGGTTTTCCCACAAAGACTCTGTGTTATTTCAGCAAGATGTTCAAATAAGGCAAGCTTTTGTGTTTGTTTTAATTGAAAAGATGTGTGATATTTAATCCTAAAAATTGACAGATTGAGTGGGGTGGCACCAGAGAAACAATAAATCCCATCTCATATCAAGTATCATTTTAATAAATACTCTTCAGCTGAGAAGAAAACATGAATTTTGACCCTGATTACATTAGGTACTTTCAGTGATATAATTTAAATCAAATTATGAGAGCAGCATTGTATAGCAGTAGTGATATCTGCCTTAAACTCTTGTTGTTACCCCAGGCTGTCAGGGTAGCGATACACCCTTTTGCTGCCTTCCCTTTTGCACTGAAGCTTCCTGACGCTTCCCTGCCTGTACCTTCCCGCTGCTTCCCCTCCGTCCCACCCTCGTCCCGTTTCTGCCCCCGCAGCCTCCCGTGAGTGCCCCTGCTCAAGTATGCCGCGGCAGCTTTACTTCAGCGTCAGAGGTTGGAAACAGCCAGCTGCCAGTAAGAATCCACTAGATGCTGCAGAAGGGCAGTACTGGCCTGGGTCTCTTTCCAACCAGCAAAAAGCTTCGCCCCTGTTTCATTCCTAAAAACCGCCCACAATTTCTTGTTGTGTCCCTCGCATCAATCTGCGCGGCTCTGGCACGTAAGTTACCTGGGCAAGGTGCTTGATCTGTTCGTACCAATTTACTGCCGGTGGACTTGAGATCTTAGAAAATAAGAGGCTTCGGATGAGGTTTATGCCCTCCTTTTTTCTTCTGTGTCCCCCCCTCCATTTTTAGGACATGCTTTTAACAAACCATAACTCAAAACTAAACAAATAACAGTTTGTCCCTTATGTAAGTGTGCCTGCTATTCAAATGGTTGCATTCAAGGGCTGTAGATATTGTTAAAAGCCCATGTCTTCTTCACTGCCAGCTGCTGCCATAATCCTAAAGCAGATACATTGTTTTCTTTTTAACTTTATAGCTCAGTATACTGCCCTGTGAAATTGCTTTCTGCCTTTAAATTGACCAACATGCAGAATTTTGTATTTTTCAACCTGTCGTCGTCTTTGCAAATCACAAGTTATTCTGAGTTAAGAAACCTACCATTTTTGTTCACAGGCACAAAGTGTACCTTCCCAAATCTAGCTCAATACGTATGTCAGATGCAGTCTTGAGAATATTATCTAAGTGCCTATTTTTATTCTTAGTGATGAGGAACCGTTTATACTGCAAATGTAATATGATCATACACACATTAATTTATTACTTTAAAATAAAAACTTCTTTATTAATTTAAAAATCATGCCGGATAAAAAAATCAGTCTGATATTTAAAATATTTTCCATAAGCAAGGTACCATTGGCCTATTTGATGAAATGTATTTGTTTCTTGGCTCTGCCTATATAAGAAATGTTTAAAATTTTTGTCTGTGAATGTTTACAGTCACATCAAGCATTTTACATTATGATAAGAAGACAAAGCTTATATTATCAGTGTGATACTAAGCCCAGCTTGTCTGTCTGGCAAGTAAATTCTGCATCTAGCTACTCCCATTAAAAAAAAAAACAACCTACTTTAACCAAATATCTGCTCCCACTAGAGAGCAGATTTTGCACTTCCCGCTCTCGGTGGCAAATGTGAGTCAATCAGTAGGTAAAACCCACCTCAGAGCATAACACTTATTATTAGTTGTTTCCAGCAATGGGTAAAGAACAGATTTCTGCACAGAGTTCATACTTAGAGGCAAGTGTCAAAGGAAGGTGAATTAGGAGAAACTAGAGGACACGTGTCCTTCTGCATGCTACAGAGTTGTGAGAATGAGTTTTTGAAGGCCAAATCAGATGTGTTGAGAGTCATTCTGTTTAGGCTGCCAGTCCTCTGGTTACGCTGCTGATGCCTGGTTTTGTCTTTGGGGTTTTTTAAATTTTATTTTCTCAAAAACCAAATCCCATTTTGGAAATTTTTTTTCATCTTTTTGAAAAAAAGATCATCTTTAAAAAAGATGACGCAAATCCAGATGCTCCTGAGGGGAGCTTGGGGTTCACAGCTGAGGTGGGTATTGTGCAATTCTACTTATTTTGTCTCATTAGGTCAACCATGCTTCTTAGAGCTAGAATGCACATTGTATGGCTTCCTTGGCAAAACCAAAGCAGAAATATATGATTTGTTCCTGTTATTTTGAGAATTTGTTTTATTTCAAATACACGATGTCATGAGCTCTAAGCTTGTGGTCTTCAGTGTCTGACTCCAAAATTCCCAAGTACTGCCAATAGCAATTTAATTTGACTTAGTACCTGTCTGTGCTGCAAGTGTGTCTTATAATATGAATTTGGATATTTTCTGCTCCTCTGTACATTGCTTTCAGTACTTTCAGCATAAAGATAACGAGTAAAACTTGTCCTAAAAACCATCATAGGGTCCAGCAAACAAGGCTGAACAGCAAAAGATTCTCTCTTACAATAAGCCAGACAAAATGGTAATTGAGATGCTTCTTTAGACTATATGTTGTCCTGGTTTCAGCTGGGATAGAGTTAACTGTCTTCCTAGTAGCTGGTACAGTGCTGTGTTTTGAGTTCAGTATGAGAAGAATGTTGATAACACTGATGTTTTCAGCTGTTGCTCAGTAGTGTTTAGACTATAGTCAAGGATTTTTCAGCTTCTCATGCCCAGCCAGGGCACCTGACCCAAACTGGCCAACAGTGTATTCCATACCATGGGACGTCCCATCTAGTTTAGGAACTGGGAAGGGGGGTAGTGGGGAATCGCCGCTCGGGGACTGGCTGGGTGTCGGTCGGCGGGTGGTGAGCAATTGCCCTGCGCATCATTTGTACATTTCAATCCTTTTATTACTACTGTTGTCATTTTATTAGTGTTATCATTATCATTATTAGTTTCTTCTTTTCTGTTCTATTAAACCGTTCTTATCTCAACCCAGGAGTTTTACTTCTTTTCCTGATTTTCTCCCCCATCCCACTGGATGGGGGGGAGTGAGTGAGCGGCTGCGTGGTGCTTGGTTGCTGGCTGGGGTTAAACCACGACAATGTTATTTAGATTTTAGGGACTATTGCATAAGGACATCAAGTTATTATATGCCTCTGGTTATTTATTTTCTTAGCCTTACAAACTGAAGAGGAGTATCTCAATGAAAATAGTATGGAGTTCCTTTGCAGTTTTTATCTTTGTGCTTTCCTTTCTTTTTAATAGCCTGGATGCGTAAACACTACTGAAGTGGATATAAAAAAATCTTCAAGAATGAGAAATCCACATAAAACAAGAAAGGTAAGGACTGTTATTATATCAAAAGCAGGAGGTGGAGGTAATTTATGGCATGAAGTTCCATAGTTTCTTAAAACAATTTTGTCATACAGCTGCAAAGAACAAATACATGAATCTTTGTTATTATTTCATAAGCTCTTAAATGAATTAGTATTGACAAATTTGCTAATACTAAGTAAATGTTATCACATAAGAAAGGCTTTGGAGAAATACACAGAGAATGCAAAAATAAAATTCATTTTTGTTTGTGTTATTCATGTTGTTTAGTAGATTGAATAAAGAATGTTAAAATGTTTCTGTCAGTAATCAAGGAGAAAATAAATTAAAAATGCAGTGCAAACTATAACAATAGTTCTTCTTGTGCTGGTCTTAATGAAAAGGGTGTCTCTAGTTTACAATTATGCCCTAAATGGATGACCAGAAATTGTGGAGGAAATCAGCTTCATCTAAATTAGGATCCAGACATGAACAGTGTAAGTTCTCTCGGGATGTATAGACAGATTGCAACAACACTTTCTTTCAAATCCTGTTGTCATAATAATATAGATTGACTCCAACTTTAAAGTACTTCCTTTGAGGTATATTTTCATGTCAACCTGTGGAAAAATATGTTTCAAAAAGGAAAGTGGATTTAGAGGAATTTTAGCTTAGTTTATTTATGGTAGTGAAAGGTCCAGATTAGCGTAATTTACCAAGCAGTAACTCTAAATTTGGATGTCATCCGAATAATTGACTGCGATACTCTGCCTTTCAGGATACTGTTTCTTCTTTTCTTACTGGTCATCTCCACCTACTGTAAGAGCTGCCTTTCAGTGTCACCCCCCTTGTTTACTATGCTGTTAATATAGAGATATAATAAAAGTAGATCATGTGTTCCATGGCATTATAAAATTGTGGGAGTTTGGGAGTCTTTATTTTACACCATGGTACAGAAGCACAATCTTATCTGAGTGCATGGCTTATTTGCAGTTTCTTTAGGAAAAGATGATCTTGGCTAACTTCTTGAGCACACTGTACTTAAACGTCACAGTTACTATGAGTACGTGTAGAAAGCATTGTCTGAAAGCAACTATTGTTGTTCCATATGTTTTTGTGTAGTCTGTCTATGGCTTACAAAACGACATTCGAAGTCACAGCCCTACCCACACACCAGTACCAGAGACTAAGCCACCCACAGAAGATGAACTACACCAAGAGGTTTGAAAAATAACTACAAACCTGTACTTTTAAATGAACTTTTTAGGAAAGTAGGTATTAAACCAAAAATTATCATAACTGGGAAGTTGTTCATAACCGATCTAGCAAACGTTTAGTAAACCTTTTTCTTGTTTCAGGATATATGGATTTAGGTATGTAACTTCTATTAAAGCTAATGAGACAGAACCTCACATTTTTTTGTATCTTGCATTAAACAGTTAAAGACAGTTAGCAGCAGGCCACTTAGTGGGTTCTTTGTATTGCTAAGCCCACTAGCCCCTTTAGCAGTAGGCAGCTTGTTCTTCTTTTCAACACTGATTCAAAGTTTGGGGGTATACTTACCTGCCCCTGTATGCACGTATGGGTTCACACATTTATCTACTGTTTGTTAATTCTTCATTAATCTTTCCTGAGATGTTAGAATTGAGAGAAGGTAAATGTCTGAAGAATTAGTAGTTCTCTTCAAAAATCTAAAAAAAGGCTAATTGGATTTCTGTTGATGAACCTTTAGGGAAAATGTTATATTGAGTCCTTTTTCTGTCTCTGTATGATCTTTTATCTTTGATGGAAAATTCCATTTATTTTAGAACTACACTGGTGAAATGTTGTTTTAACTCAGATATATTTCTCTTCTGTGCCCTAGGATAAATTAAGGTTAAATTACAGCCCTAATCAAAAAGTTATGGAAATAGAGTCAAGCAATGAACTACTCATAAAACTCTCTGCCTTGCTTTCTTGCAGATTAAGCACTGGCAAATGCAATTAGACAGACATAGATTAAAAATGTCAAAAGTTGCAGAGAGGTAAGTATATTGTCACATCTTCTGGTTTTTCAATTAGACTGATAACTGTTGGGAAAATGTCAGTATGAAATAGCTTCAAAGAAAGAGATACAAGGGAGCTCAGGTGTCATAGAAATAACTGAAGAGAGTTTACTTTAAGTGGGAGGTATGAAGGTCTTTTATTGATAAAAGATAGCCCAGATATTCCATGATACATTTCTGATAAACCCAAGAGTCACTGAAAGCACCTCTGACTAAGTGATCACAAGTTTCACCATGCATTGGCAGGGAGGCTAAATGGAAATAGGTCTGGGGTTACTGTTTCGATATTTCAAAAAGGCAATCATTGATAAAGCAAGGGAACTGATCAGCAGAGCTGGGTGAGGAGCTCGTGCTTGAACAAAGTGAGTCTGAGCTTGCTTCAGGTCAGAGGATGTAACACTAGTAGGAATCTTTCTCCAAATAAGACCAAACTTTGTCAGGAGGGCACTCGAAAGCAAACAAAACAAAAAGCCCCTTGGAAAGACTGACTACAGCTTAGGCAGAGAAGAGGTAGAGAAAAGGAATGCTCTATCTTACACATCAAATACAGAGATAGTGAAAATTGCAGAAAATTGAGCTGCATAAGACTTAGTAAAGGAAATAAGGCCAAATACAAATGGTTCTTCTTCCTCTCATAGAAGTTTGTGTATGTGTGTCTGCTTAGATATGTGTAGGTATGCATACACATACAAACACACATATATATATACTTATAAAGAGAATAGGTTAAGAATTTGTGTTTGCTGAACAGTAAAAATGGAATACAGATTAAATATAAATAGGAATGAAAAGGAAGAATACTTGTCCTCACTTGTCAATAATCTTTCAATAATTATGAGGCAAAAGGAAACAGAAAGCAGGAATAAGAGCATGGGAGATGTAAATTACCCAGAATACAAGCAGCTTTTAGTTTGTTCAACTGAGTCAGACCAATTCATGAATATCGAAGAATTTGGAAAAAAAATTGGAGGGTTTTGGAAAGCAATAAACTTGGGAGTAGTGCCATTTGATTAGGAAATAATAAAAATATTAACTGTATTTAAAAGAGGAATAAAGGAGTCATAGCAGCTGCAGGGCCAATAAATATGACCTGAATATCATGCAGTGTTATAGAACAGATTTTAAAGGAACTGATAATTAAAACCGTGGGGGTATAAAACATGTTCCTTTATGAACGCAAATGTGCATGGAAGAAATTGCTTGATTTAATTTATTAGTGCCTAAAGGAGCACTAAAAGGAGCTATGTGGAAGTATTAGGGAAGTTTGTAGTTTATTTTGTTTCAGCTCTTGATAAGACTTGAGCCACCCCTCCTTCTTCAGGGGTCCACTTTGAAAAGGCTTGAGCAAAGATATTTTTGCCTTAGCTTTGTAGCTGACTTCTGAGTGTGTACACACCTGGTTACCATGGTTCAGTTGATGCAAGGTGACTTGTTAACTGGGGTAACCTGGCCAGGTTTCCTTACCTCCTGACATGACAATGTTTGATGCTTTTGTTTTCCTAGTCTATTAGCTTATACAGAGCAGTATTTGGAATATGATCCCTTTCTTGTGCCCCCTGATCCCTCAAACCCTTGGATATCAGATGACACCACTTTCTGGGAACTGGAGGCAAGGTATATAATTTTGTTTCTTCTTTTGGGGTAAGGGGGTATAACAGTTTTTTCTTGAAATGTGAAGATCTCAGACAGAGGTATTGCAGGAAGATACTGAGGCAGAAGGACAATGCAGCATCCTTTTGGTCTTTCCAGCTTTACTGTTTCGTAAAATGGGAAAAGCTGTGGATCAATAAATCTGTGTAAAAAGTTACAGTAACCAGTTTCCAGGGTTCCAGCGTGGGGAAAAAAGACACCTTTTAAAATCTGATAACATTTCCTAGTTGGAAGTCCTTATTCTTCTGTGTAAATGCATGTGTATTACCTCCATCCTGTGTAACTACTTAAGAGCCTGGTTGCTCATCTCTGAACATTGCACAGTTATGAGCAATCTGGAAGGTGAGAAATCCGCAGTTGAACTTTAGGATTTAGTCTAAATTATGAACACAGAGTATTAGAATACTGAAGTATTGCTGATTGTGGGTTCTGTTGTTTTTTCTTCTGTAGCAAAGAGCCAGGACAGCAGAGGGTGAAACGATGGGGGTTTGGCATGGATGAAGCTCTGAAAGACCCTGTGGGAAGAGAGCAGTTTCTCAAATTCCTGGAGTCAGAATTCAGTTCAGAAAATTTAAGGTAAGTGAGAGGGACTTTATTTTTTAATAGCTTGTAAGATACATTGGGGGTTTTTTTTGTCTGATACCTCTTTTTCCATTTTTTGATCCCTTCAGAAATTTTCCTGTCTTATATTTCAGAATCCATTCGTGCAGATTTCTCCCTGCTCCCATATTCAGGCTGAGGGAAAGATTGATACAGTAAGCAGAGACTCACATGAAGCATATTTTCCCATTCATGTCCAACTTTTGGCCAAACTACCCACGTAAGAGCTTTCCTCTCAGCTCATTTTATTAAAACGTTTAAAACACTGACCCATTCAAAGCCTATTCAGTATCTTTTATGAAGTCCAATATTATGAGAACAGTAAAGTAAAATTCACAGACTTTCACTGTTGGTCAGGTTTCTGGGAATCATTGATCTTTTGAAAATCTCCACCAAGATTCTAGTACTCGTGGACCTGACACAACAGAAGTACTGTGACAACTAACTCTCAGATTCCTCACTAATTGCAAAATGGAAAGGTGCTGCTAGTGTATGAATCTTAAATAAATCTTTTTTAAAAGTATATACACAGAATTACTTTTAAGTGAGGGAAAACAGTTATTTGATTTTAAAAAATGATAGTCCATCCATTGGGTAATAGCACGTTTTGTTGTCCCTGTTCTGAGGAAGTCATGTTTCAGTAAGAATTATTTCAGAGAGATTAATAACAGCCTTTCTATAGTTAAGTCAAACTGTACATAGTACAAAAGCACATACAACATATTTTTCTCTTTATGCCACCTTCTTCTCAGATGTCATCTATATCACTTCTCATTCACCAATACATAAGGGGTATAAAATCCTATTTGTACACATTCTAGAACTCAGAAAAATCCTAAACTACTTTTTTTCTATGCCAGTTCTCATTCGGAAGTGGAGCAGCATAGCCTTTCATACTAGAGTTACATTTATGTAGCCTCTTACAAGAGGCATTTAGCTTTTCGTGGTGTTGATTGATAAATACTGAATAATTGCATAGACCTCCTTGTTGTTAATTTAAGTTTGTCAGCAGAGGAACTGGAGATGGACTTCTCTAAGTTGCTGACCATGTTCATATTCAAACATTGAATTTTGCATTGCAAATGTATATTAGATACTCTAGACCTTACGATATTTTCCAACTGATTTGTTTGCTGTTACCCAGATGGAAATATGGCCTGACCTGTATGTGTATGTTGATAACTTCATTAGTGACAGATACAGATTTATTTTTTAATTAAAAAATCCATGTAGTAAAATGAAATTTTTAAAATCAGAATAATACCAAGGAAAGGAAAGGTAATTATTTTATTGAAAGAGCATCCTGGTAATTCCTTATGCAGAGCAGCTGTTCAAACATGAACCTATCCAGCCCAGTGTGTGCTGCAATTTCTATGCTTTTCTATGATTAATTTGTCTCTCTGCCAACTAGACTGTTACCTGCATAATCCCTAGCTCTTTCTTCTAATCCTATTTACAACACTAACCACAGGCAAACTGCAAGTGACTGATCCAGAAAAATTCCCTAGAGAAATTTGTTCAGAGCTGATTCCTTGACATGCCACCTACTCTTCTGTGTCTCTCTCCAGATTCTTATATTGGCATTATAAAATATAATAACTGAGCAATGGTGAATATGAGCTTAAAGGCTGTCCCTGGGAAGGATCAGGCAGGGGATCAAACTTGCACTGAAAAGGTGTTTTCTGTGATGATTAACTGAAGGAAAACTGTCTCACAAGCTCAGAATTAGGTTTATGAATTCTGAAACTGTAGGGAAATCAACCCACCATTAGGCTTACACAGTAAAGTCAGGTTAGAAAGCATGAATTTGTAAAGCTCGTTGTGTATGGGAGTCAAAATGTTACAGATGTCAGTAACAGAAATGAAAAGCTTGATGGTTTCAAGCTTTACTGCTGAATAAACCTTAAATTTAAAAGATCACCAATTTCTTTGCTCACCCGTTAACCCTACTGTGGCAATTTGGTTTTTGGGGGTCGTTTTTTTCCAGATTTGACAGCCACCTTGAGAAAAAGATATATTTCCCTCCACGTCTTCCCACTGCAACAAAGTGAACTCAAGTCAGTAGCTGGCTCTTGTCCTTTTACAGATCTAATCATGATAAAATGTACAGCAAGCACCATCAAACTCCCAGTGGGATAGACAGCTGGGACCCTGCATTCAAGCTACCAAGCACTGTACACAGGGTGCAGCACGGGACTGCAGACACTACAGAGAGATTCAGTATTAATTGATTAGAAGTCTTATACCTCGCTTTGGTGAAAGAAATACAAAAAATGTGAAATGATATCTCTACCAGATACACAGTTTCTGTTCAAGTGTGATTATCTTATGTAGCTAAAAGTCCCAGGGTTACTGTTTCATTAACTTGGACTGAGAGTGTCTAAACTGGCTGAGAATCTCCTTAGTGGATATAGATCCTGCCTTATGAAACAGAACAGGGATGAAGAAACTTGAGCCATGAGTTAAAACTAAGAACTGTGCAATGATTAGGAAAGCAACCAGGTTTCACCTTCCTACTCTGTATCTCTGTGCTTTTTTTCTTTGCCTGTAAATGGAGATTAATAGTATTTCACTCTCTAAAGGGGTGTTGTAAAGCATAGCAAAGGAATAAAACTGTCTAAGCAGTTCTGTCAGTGCAGTAGCTTCATTACAGTGTGATTGCAGTTTGCTAACACCCAGATTGGATTCTGTATTCACCTCATGCATGCTATGACTTGTAATTTCTTGTTACCGCATGGATTTTTTGGAGGGATCACTTTGCATGCTGCTCACTACACAGAACGAATAGCTAAAGTAACATATGATTTGGATAATAGATTGATAAAGTTCCCATGGCCTATTACAAAAATGGTGACCATTGTTTAAAATTCACAAGACTTAAGTTTGAGCGTGATCCAGTACTACTGAGCTTGCTCACAAGGCTGTCAGAGCACTGAAAAAGGACTTTTCAAAGAGAGTGAGATAGTGAAATGAATCTTACTGCAATGTGGCACCTGATTTCTTTCATCCCTGTAGAAAATCCTCATTCCTCTCCATATCCTTTGTCTGCAGTGCTGCAGAATTCTTTAGAAAGTTAATATCCATGTGCTGATTGTACATTTGCTCCCAAGTGGTTGTTTTGTAGGAACTGCAGCCTGTAAAGATCTAAATAGTTTCAGGCCTGCCAACCTGAAAGGCTGTCCAAGTCATTATGCAGTATTGCAGTAGGTGTGATCTCCAAGGCAGTGCTAAGACTGCAAAAGCCTCCTAAGTTAATGCACAGAGAGTGGTGACAGGACATCTGCTGTGATGCACAGAAGGAAAAGCCACTGGACCCCTTGCCCATTCCTTTGATCCGCATTATTCCCCTGTAGGGAAAAGGGGCTTTGAGTTCTGGCTGTCCAGAAAAAAAAGAGAGGGACTGAGGAGTTAGCTAGATTTAGATGTTTTCTCTCAATAAGTTTTCTCTGACCATCCCCCTGCAAGCTGAGATTTTGCGAGGTGTTTATTTTGGACTCATCCATTTAAGTTGTTGTAGAAATGTTCTGTACTGGAGATAGAGGCTTCAATTATATCCTGTAGAAAAAATAAATAAAACCCCACATAAGCACTACTAAAAATTTGCAGTGCTGCGTACAAACTGTTTCAGTCATAATGCTTAATTTTATGTTTAACTTACTTCAGTGGTTCTGGTTATTCTTTTAATAACTCCATAGCAGTGCTTTTACTAGAGTAGAGGGAGAATGGTGCAAGAGGTTAAGTTTTCTTTTTAATCCAGCCTGTTTCACTTTCACTTTTTTGGTCTTTATTGCAATCACCACTCTTGATGATCTTAAATGCAAGACATTTCTGTTTTCACTGATGGTGGAGGAGAGAGTTCTGGAAGTTACAAAGTATGAAGTTTGATTAACTGTCCTTGATGTCTGTCCTACAAGTCTGAACAGAAGTGCTGGTAATGACACTTTCCCACACAGTATGGGAACTGGTAATGTTTATCCTTCACACTCTTGATTATGAGACCCTGTTTGGGGTGCTAATAACTAGACCAAAATTTAATCCTCCAGGTTGAAATTGCCCATGCTTTATTTCTCATTCAGACTCAAGCTTAAACTCCAAGTCCCAGCAATGTTGCTATTTCTGCAGATTAGATGAGAACCACCTAGTTGCAAGATTTAATGGTTTTCTCCGTCATGTTCTTGAAGACCTTCAACACTACTATGTCTTGAAGCTTGAAGTTGTACTTGGCAAGAAGGTGGAGTCTAGGTATCAGAGAGTAGTCTTTCCTGCCCCTAGAAAAAAGTTAGCTGATTTTCTCCACGGAGTTTGTTAAGGTTTTTTTTGCTTTGCTGAAAATGCTGAAAGGTCTGTCCCCTGACCTGTTGTGTCACATACACTGGGTGCGAAGCCCACGTAATTCCCACTTCACTGTCTCCGCACTCTGCCTAAACCTCACACGTTTTGTGGAGAATCACTGCAGCCTTTCTCTCACTCTGTGTTCCTATGTCCGAAATTCAACTGATTAGCTTGATCTGGGATCTGCTGATGGCTGCCTCTGACATTTAGGTCAGTTAATGGGACAGAAGCTGTGTTGCAGCTGTGCTATTTATCTGGCAAGGCCACCCTCACTTTGAAAGTAATCCAGCTGAAGGACATAATCCCCAGATGTCTTGCAACATGTGTCTTACCATGTCATGTGGCTGGATGTACAACTGTCATATGCTTCACACTCTCACGCAGCTATATGTCTGGCGTATGACCCAGCTGGGACAGAAGACAGCAGTGAGGTTTATACCCAGCTACTCAGGTCTCTGTTCAAACGGTACTGAGCATCTTGCAGAGACGGTCTCCATGGCAAAAACAAACCTCCACCAACAGGAGATACAGGGTTCCATGCAAGGGCAGAGAGACTGAACTCTAGTTTCTTCCACAGAGTAGCACTAAATCGGTGTATATCATTGTCCAGAAAATGCAGTTGCGTTCCCCCTCTCCCCTCTCCTGCCCTTGCACGTATTTACTGTTGCACACTGCGTGCTTTTTGCTGCAGGAGTCTTCCCTCGCTCGGGTCACAGCTCGTGAGGCAGACAGCTGTGAAAGGGGACAGGGAGCTCTTCTGATTTGAGGTCCTGCGCTGAGGTCTTGCAGACTCCATTTCAACTTCTTCTGTGCTATTGGTTGCTGTGAGATATTCAGAAAAGTTATTTTTTAAAATGCAAGAGGTGGCAGCCTTATTTTTGGCATTTCCCAACTTTGCATATTTGACTTCAACTCTCTGTAGGAGGAGGGCAGGCATTTTTTCTTGAAAGATCAGTAAGTAGATTAAAATGTTCAAATGTGTGTTGGCTGTGAAGTAAGCACCCTAGACATAACACACCGCAGAGATCAGCATTTTCTTCCCACTTTTACTGAGGTTTCTATATTTAGAGCCTCACATTTTCAATAGGGTTTTGAATGCTAATGTTAGAAGGGTAAAATAAAATTAATCTATCAAAAAGCTGGTGTTCAGCCTGTAAGGATGTGTCTGTACAACCTGCCTATTCTTTGCTGGGAGCTGAATGTTTCCTCAAAGAAGTTAAATTTATCTCTCATCTATTTGCCCTTAATTGAGTATAACCTACTATATGGAAACAGTTCACTTGCAAAAGAAAATAGCATCCTAAGGCGTGTTTGTGGTGACTTCCAAAAGTATTGGCAGTGATATAATGGAACAAACAAGAATGTGACAGCTTTGAGCTAGATCCTCAGGATGTCTGCAGGGTGATAGAAAATGTGTGTTTACAAAGAACATCCTTCCCTTTCATTTTTCTATTCCTTACCTGACTTCGATACACATGAGTAATCAGTCAGTCCCAGAAGATGCATTTGAAGGGGCTAGCACTGCAGGATATACACTTTTAAATGCAAATATCAAAAGCAGCTTAAGGAAACCAAAGTAGGTTGCCCAAATTTGACAGAGTGAACCGAATTAGAGTTTGTGAGCTGTGCAGTTTTTAAACTTGAGTTATGAGGCCTCTATTCTTACTGCATTGCCATCAGATTCTCAGGATATGTCCTCAGGCGCTGTGCAGATCTATGTTCAATTCACACTGCAGTTCATAGAGATAAGTGATGCTACCCAGAATTTTTGAAACTGATATTCTTCTGTTGGCACAGATTCCCTTTGTGACCTTGGAGAAACCACTGTACATTATTACATTATTAATATATTTGCAAAACTGGGACAATATTACTTCTCTGTCTCTTGGAGAATCTTAAGGAATCAATAGACAGAAAGATTATGCTTAGATACTATGGAAATTGAAGGGTGTAGAAATACTAAAATAGTCATCTCAGTAGAGTGAAGCTGACCATAATGGCTTGTGAGCAATGAGCTTGGGCTCCTTCCATCTGTGCTGCAAAGGAGTTTCAAAGCAGGACTATGAAGGACTAATTGCTTCCTGGAAGGTAAATAATCTCAAGTGAAGAATGTCTTATAGGAGGAATACTGTAAGGTTTTCTATGCTATGCTTTACTACCCTCTCTTAAGAGTTGTTGCAATGACTATATTGGAATTTGGATTGAGGGTGGTATTGTTTTGCTTTCTTGGAGGATCTGAGTACAGTTCCACTGTTGGTCTCCCCTAGCCCATCCCTGTTTAACTAAGCTAAGAGAGCTCAGTTTGATCTCACAGTGTAAGCAGGGTGGAAGTGCATTTTAAAGGTGCACCCAAATTATTTGTCAGCCTTGTAAAATCCAACTTATTTCACAGTTAACTCACTTCAAGGTTCAGTTTATCTATTTCCTGGGATCAGCTGTGTCAAAACAATAATGAAATGTTGTGATAGTATATATTGCATATTTAACCAAGTCAAGCTGTAGCTGAGCTCTTGGGGGGGAGGTGGGGGGAGAACTAAGTGGTCTGCCCCGTGTCTAAGCATGGGATCCTAGTTGAATTTAGAATTATTCTGTGCAGTGAGAGAGTCTAAACACCCACAGAAGAAATAACAATAAAGCAACCATAATAGCAAATGAAAAGTGAATATCAAAGCTTATAGCTAGCTAGCTGTGATCACAAAGTGCTCAAGACCTTTTTAGTGATCCTGCTCCAGGCAGAGTGAGAAGGATACAATGAACTGGCATGCACTGCATGTGGCTGCCCGATACTGGTTTGCTCAGCAGCAGAAAAGAAGACAGAATGGGTACTTTCATTCAGCATTTTAGTAAAAATATGCATGGAAATGCAATGCTGAAGAATGAAATTAAATTACAGCAGGTAAAACAAATGCTTTTCCAGTTCATACATGAGTTGTGGAGTAATAGTAACAAAATTACAGTTACGCAGTTTGTAGTTTAGCAGGACTCAGAGAGATTCACATAGAGAGCAAGAACATAAGTTCTTATTAGCTTTTGAAGGAATGTCAAAAAGCAATAGGTTTATAAGCGATATAAGCCTTGTGGTTTAGGTGAGATGAAATCTCAGTTTAATTCCAATTAAATGGAAACTTTCCCTTAAGCAAGTTAGCCATACATAAGTAATGAAGGATTTCCCACCTGTCTCATGAAGAGGCTTCTAATAATTGCTTCTTAATGTGGATTGATTACCTGACACAGTATACCGGAATGCTGACCCCAACATGAAATCACAGGTTTTTCTCATTTTAGCATGTTTTAGATTAAACCCTCTGTTACTTATTTTTATTTTTTTTTAAAAGCAAAGAAGAGTGTGAGCACTTCGTTAATGATTATAATGAATTGGAAGTCAAAATGCTATATTGTGCCATAGGTTCTGGCTAGCAGTAGAAGACCTGAAGAAGAGGCCTATCCGTGAAGTTCCTGCTCGCGTCCAAGAAATCTGGCAAGAATTTCTTGCTCCAGGTGCACCCAGCGCTATCAATCTAGATTCAAAAAGTTATGACAAAACTACACAGAATGTAAAGGACCCTGGAAGATACACATTTGAAGATGCTCAGGTCAGTTTGCAATCCTGTTTAGGGACATTTGAAATAGAATATCGGCTAGTGAAATCTACATACATAAAATAAGATATATTTGGGAATTAAAGTGCCATTTTGGCAATGCAAATGAGTAACATTCTTTCATGAGGCTTATGAATTACTAAAGCTCTTTATGAGACTTCTGTGCCTGGTATAAAGTCTTCAAGTGGGCTTCAAATAGAGCAAAGCATATAGTGCAGTGAAAATGATATTTTCATGTTCCTGTTTTCTTAATTTTCTTACTCAGTTACAACAAGAGAAAAGTTCCCCCCACACACACATTGATTTCTAGTTCTCAAGATCTGTCTCTGAAAGACTTCCCTTGATACAGGCTCAATGTCTGTTCTCTCAATGCATGTCCAAAAGTGTTGTTATCATTTATAGGAGTTGTAGGTTCCCATCATGAAAAGAATATGACCCATGTGAGAAATAACATTTTGTAACAGCTTGTGCAGATATTTCATGGATGTTGTATATTCCATACCTTATCAAACTACTATCTACAGAACATTGGGCAAAGATCCTAAAGATCTGCTCTTCAATAATGACTAATACAACAGTAAAGAACAGTCTGTAAATGTCTTACTTGGCATTTGGGGGTCTGATTTAGTCACAGTTTGAATAACATCATCAAAAGATACTTTTGACCAGAGTTAGATTTGTGAAAATACCAATATTTTTGAGATTGGAAGTAAAAGTTAAAAACCAAAAATGGTAAAACACAAATCTCTGTTTTCCTTGGAAATAAAAGCAAGTACTTCTGCATTAATTGCAACACTTCGTGTGACTTATAACTTAATATTTAATCTTTGCAGACTTCTGAGAAAAGCAATAGAAAAGAATTGGATTCACAGTAAAAGTAGTAGAACCGGTACCATCCTCCCTTTTTCATCAGCAGCCCAGTGATGAAAATTTAATTATTAATGCAAAGTGAAATGGTGTCAAAAGGAGAGGTTGAGATCATATCCCTGCAGAATTTCCTGCAGCTTGATTATTAGGTCATCATCTTGGGAGTCAGGAGATGCTGCTGCAAGTGTCCCACAAAGCAGAAAAGGGAATTGAATCGGGGCTTTCTACATTTCGGGAGAGTGTCTCTGCCCTGAATAGGAGGGGGAATAATTCTACCACCTTTTCATTTTGCTATTATGAGAATAGTAACCTATGATGCAACATAATGTTTTCATTAGACACTGTATCATACCCACTGTTTTGAAGTACTCTACATTAAGCCAAACACACAGTTTTTGCTTGCATCTGCTGACACCCTGGAGATTTAGGAATGCAGCGTATAGCAAAGACATGTTACACAAATAAACAATCTAGCAAGATTAAAGGTTTTAAAAAAACTAAGTCTTTGCAGTTGAGTCATTAAAGGACAATTAAATTCCTTGCCAGTATCTAATAATTTAAAAAAAAAAAAAAGGTGTAAAATTTCAACACCAGACCTCTCTACTCTCTCTTTTTTTTTTTTTTTTTTTGCCTTCATTTATGAAAGATGTGGAGTATTCAGTCTTTATGCAAGCAGGACTTTTCTTCCTGTCAGACCTCTGCTTATTTGATCCAGTTCAGCGTACTGAACCTCGGAGCCTCCATCTCTCCGGGAGAAGGGGACAGGCTGTACCTGCCGCGTTCTGACGTGAAGCTTTAGGACCTTTACAGAGTGCCCCAACAGAAGGGACAGGGTTTTGTCAGGAGTAGGGCTCTGCCTCTGCAACAGGCTCTTTATGGCCTGCCAGTTGGGGAAGAGACCACTTATAAGTCATTCTGACAGTTGGCAGGTCATTTAATTGTGGTTAAAAATGTTTTGAAAAGCATTTCTGGAGTTGAAAGATAGCACCATGGAACTCCTTGTCAAATGAGAGTGATACATAACATAAGTAAAAATAGACCCATTGTGCTAAATAACATCCAGCCTCAATTCCTGACTAATGTGTACATTAACAATACTAATACACCCTAATTTATTCTTGCTTTTACAGGGTTGGTTTTTGCACAGGAATGACATTTTAATGCCCATCACCTTTGCTATGTACAGCAGGAGCACATTCCTTTCTGCTCTCTGCTGGCTGCGTTGGCTGCTTTCATAGAAATTAAGTGGAATAAAAACTTCCCAAATGAACCAGCCTAAGTTCTGAATATACACCAGAATTTCTCTGCTTAGTACAAGAAATACAATGAAAGGCACTTAGAATCATTTCTAGAGTTTTCTAATACAACAAAAATTAAAAGTCAGCTTTAATTTTACCTTGCCATAATTTACAAGCAAGGTGGTTTGTTGTTTTTTTTTTCTATTCACTAATTATATGCTGTACCAAGCTGAGAAACAGTATTTACTTTACAGTTTATTTGCTGTTTCCTGATTGCTGTGCTTCAAGTTTCCTATAGTGAAAGGTAGGGTTTGAGTAAAAAAATAAAACAAAAATAGCTAACACAAATGAATGGATTTAAAAAAAAAAATTTGAGAGTATTTCCTATTCTGATTGCTTTTCCTACAAATCTCTTTCCTAACTAGAACTAGAATTACAAAGTGTCATAGATTTTTAGTTTTTCATATTTTACAGAAATGAGAGTGCTCCAAAAAAGAAAAGCTCTATAAACTGCCTGTGTCATTTGTTTTCTGGATAAGGGTTTCCAAATTTTCATATGCCTCTGAAGAATAAATATCTCGGAAATTAGATTAGCCTGGAACTGTTTTTCAATTTGCATATGTATTTTCCTTTTTATATTGTCAGCTGGATAGCAGACTAAACATCTGTCAAAGGATGTTTTCAAGAGTAGCCAGGGGATATCCTTCCTAACTTAAGCACTTATTTGTGGTGCTGAATTAGAAACCTAGCACCTTTTCCTAGCCTATGAAGCCAGAAAAGCATCTCCAGAAGCTAATTCAGAAAATCTGATGAGGAAGGATCCACAGCTCCTGATCTAGTCACTTAGCTAAAGTGGCAAATGTAAGGGAGGTTTGAAACTGGGCTTTAAGCTAGGACTCAGTTGTAAATTCTTAGAAAAATAATTCCGTAGTGGAAATAGGGACTATAAATTAAAGAAAGGTGTGTTGTGTTCTTTATATATAAAAAATAGGTGGGATTTCTGCTTTAAGAATAGGGAGCAATTCAGCCTTAGCTTCAGAACCGCAACCTGCTACCCCATAAGACTTCCTAGCCAAAATAGCACTAGCGGGTATACATTCCACAACTAACACATATGTGATTCCCTCCCATTTTACATACATCTTCTTCTATGGGAGTAACAGCTCCTTCTTTCCCTTTCAGGAGCACATTTACAAACTGATGAAAAGTGATTCTTATCCTCGTTTTATACGATCCAGTGCCTACCAGGAGCTGCTACAGGCCAAGAAAAAGGTATTGGTCCATCTTGCCTTTGTCTTGCCACTGTGCAAAGCGGTGGTTATGTTTGCAACAATACTCAGTCTTCTCTCCCCTGTGCCAGTGCAACTGGATATCTGGTAGGTGACCAGCTTGGCGTGTTTGGAGGGTCACATACACACAGGAGTTCAATATACATATATGTGTATATATCCTGCATGCGGGCATGTTTCGATAAGTTAATCTAGCAAAACTTATTTTTATTTTTACATCCCACATTGTACTGTTTTCTCTGTTATGAAGCACCTTAAATTGCAAAGTGCTTTACAAATACATTAAAAAAATAAAATAAAATCCCAGAAGAATAGTCTTTCATGTTTGCAAGTTTACTTATGTAATAATTGTTGTTCTCTTTATTCCACCTATAAAAGCTACAGAATGTGTTTAGAAACAATCTTATTCATATGAATAACTTCTAATTTCAACTACAAATATAGGGGCTTCCTAATTCTGTTTCTTTCCCTATTATTACATGAATAGTTTTGAGTAGGCTAGGAATCTGACTTGAAAGACTGATCATGTCACACTTCGGCAAACAGAGGCTCATATCTTGGTATGTAATATTTGCTTAGAAAAGTCCAGATTATGGAATGAGTTCTGAATAGACACAGCCCAGAGTATGTGGAGCAGCTTGTGCAATGCAGATTTCTATGAAGATAAATAATTTTATTAGTGGGCTCTAAACAGTAATCTCCTAGAATCAGCTGGGAGCCCTGTGCCTTGCAAAATCAGGGCCCCGATTGTTACCAGAACAAGGTAGTTATTAACACCATAGCATTCTATTGTTTATAATGACAACCGAAAATTATATGAAAGTACTGTGTGATTTTGTTTTTTGTTCAAACATTGATTTCTGAAGATCCAATATAGAGAGATGTTGAAAATACCAGAAAGCTACAACTGTCCGTGTGAAGTCCTTAAGTTTGTGAATGTCAGTTCATTAACACAAGATGTGCACTTCATTATTTCTTTTTATTTTCAGTTTTTCTTTTAAATCAAACCAGCTTGATCCCCATGAAAAATTATTTTTGTTGAATACTATATCTGCTTTGCCCATCCCCTGTTTTGCAGAGTCCCATTACAGCTTCATACTTGTGTTTGCTTCCTGATTTATACAAACTTTGTTTTGCAGTCCATTGTTTCATCGATCCTTCTTTTCTACTCCATTTTTTCTTGCTTTTCTTTTTCCCCTCCTTTTTGTTTCTTTTTTTATTTATTTTAAATTTAAGTTGGAAAACACTCTGGATCGTCGAACATCTTTTGAGAAATTCACACGCAATGTGGTAAGTTTGTTGCCTCGGAAGACTAGTAAACCTGATGGGACATCCTTCTCCCCTCCCCCTCACTGATCCCTACTTTCCCTTTTTGCTTCTCTAACCTGACAGTTAAAAGTGTATTCATCACAGTTTGTGAATTTTCCTAGGAATGACAGCTTTATAATGTGCTTTCATTACAACCCCTCCTCCCTAATCCCTTTCCCACTGACCTCAATAGTCACACATGGAGGAATGGACCTTTGGGAGCCATGCTTTTTGCATTAGGAAGCATGAAATTATTCACTCTTTTTTGTTTTTTTCTTTTTTTTTTTTTTTAATTGTAGTAAAGAATCTTTGAAAACCTGCTTGATGTTGTTCCTTTTTCTGGTGCCTCCCAAAATACTAAGTCTAACACAATTTGAGTATATTGGATTTCCTTCCTATCTCCTTTTTATTCTATCAAAAAAGAGTTTGTCCCTTTTTTTTTTCAATTGGGCACAAGGAAAAATAAACAATAATAATTTCCCTATCTTCCTTAATGTCTAGCACAGCTTCTTCAGGACCAAAGAATTCATGCTGATGATGCGCAAGGGTTTGATTTGGGTTTCATTTTGATAATGGCTACAAGAAGTGATTTTTTTAAATACATAATTTTCGAAAGCTATTTCATGAAGGTAAAAAAATGAAAGCTGGTAAATTTGCTGTGGGCATTCTCTTGCCACGTGCCAAAACATCCACTGATTTCCTGATATGTGGGATTCTTTTTACTTATCCAGTTTCTTTGGATTTTTTTTTAACATTGTGAAAGTTCGAACTAAAGCATTCAACGCATTTATTTTTGTAGGGCAGAAACATCCCTATTTTCCCATGCCATAAAAACTGTACACCAACACTGAGGGCGAGCACTAACCTGTTATGAAAAGAGGTAGAAAGATCTTGGATTATACTCAAGTTTGTCTGCATTGTCTGTTGAATTGTGCAGGTGACGCTGCTGTGTGTGTGTGTGTGTGCGTCTGTGGCTTTTTCTGTGACCTGGTTAGTGGAGCTGTGTGCGTTGAAATGAAAAATATGAGAGCTTTCAGCAAAGATCATGGTTTTTGTTTTTTAGTTTCTAGGGAAGGAGAAGCAGTTCTCAGAAACTGCCTCCAGTATAATGAGGCTCAAGAGTATTTCCTCAAGTATTTAAAATATAAACATATACTTTCTAGTAATCAAAAGAAGAAACAAACACAGTGAAAGAACAAAGTTTTGTGAGGCTGTGGGAATATCTCACATGTTAAAACAAAACTGTAATTCTTTAACTACTTTCTTATAGGTAAAGGCGTCCTGTAATATGCTTTGAATCCACTGTAATCAGGAAGAAATTTGGATTCAATGGGACAAAGTAGTAAAGGACACTAAAAAGTAAATAAACAGCCACAAAGGAAACTATCCCAATGTTTGAAACAAAAACCCCTATATTTTGCATGGTGGTGTTGCCATAGCATGTTGCAGTGTGATTTGTGTGTTGTCTAAGCAGGTTGATCTATAAAACAACGTTGTACATGGTAACATTATACATGATAATTACATGACAATTCCATAGGAAGTTCCATATGAATAAAAGAGCCTATGTTACTAAAAGAGAGTGTAGAGGGTAGGTAGCGCATCTGGGACCTCTGAGAGCCAGGTTTTTCCCAGTCACAGTGCCTGGCAAGCTGCAATGACTACGCTTATTCAGGGGAGCTTAACCAGCCCACAGCTCAGGAACAGGTTATGGTAAAGAGTATGTAAATCAGTGGCTATAGGGAGAGAAATAGCAAGCTGCAGACAGATGTGAGGAGAGTAGACCACAAAAAGGGAAAAAGCGAAGACAGCCTAGGAGGCACTAAGATGATTCTCCAATAATCCCTCTCAGAGCAGCGTTACCGATAAACCGGCAGTTCTGTGCGCAAACACTGGAGCATTATGCCCTGCAGGCGTGCCCGATTTTCATAGTACCAGAATAGCAGGATGCCAGAGATGCAAGGCAGGCCCAATAAACCAGCTGTGAGCTAGAAATGGGAACGAGGATTTCTGGATGTGAAGCGTTAGTACTTCTTCAGTAGGAGAGGGCGATTCTTTTTTCACGGAGAAAGCTATAAAATAACTGTGGTTTTGCTTTTTCTCAAACTACTACCTGTGAATCCGGGTGGAGTCTGTCAAGTCGGGTCAGGTATGAAAGTAAAACATGTCACTGCTAGATCTATATCTCTATTAGATCAGCAGCTCTGAGGCTCGAAATTAATCCAGAATGTCAGGATACTCAAGTGCAAACCTTTTCTCCAAGACGACTGAATTCACACCACCCACTGCCCCAGGACCCCTTGCCACCAGGCATCCTTGTTCTTCTGTTCTTGTTTTCCATTATGATGAGTTTATAAAATGTAATTATCTACCTTGGTACAGTGGTTCCAACTAGCAGGGATGAGGGAAATGTTTCTCAGAATGTCCTACGGTGTACTGATTAACTTGTTCAACTGTGAAGTGAGGGACTGTGGTATAGATCTGTTCTCCTGATTAATACAGAAAATAGGTGAGAAACAGGTCTTCTACAACCTGGATGAATGCTTTCATCTCTGAGTGATTCAGGAAGATGAAAATTACAGTTTCTTTTCTCCTCTGATGATTTAGAAAATTTAGACTAATTTTCACTATTTTTTTCCTCACATATCAAAGTGGGTTTGTATTGAACTAAATTAGACCTCATTTTTTTTCCATTTGAAGTGTTTAAAAAAAACCAGTAATCTTGATTGTGTTTAGGGACTGAACCTGAGAGGATGACCTTGTAATTCATAACCTGATTTGTTAAGACGGAGACTGTAAGAGGCTCCTGATCAGTGTTGATTGAAAGTGGGTTATACTTGCTACAGAAAGCATTTGTTAAACTAGAAAGTTTAGAAACTGTGTAAGGGCAATCCCTCTGTATTATTCCTTGAATTAAGTGGAAATAACCTAATATAATGAATTGTTATTCTAGTCTGATGGGGAAAAAATAAAAGTGGAGCTATATACACAAAAACCTCCTGGGCTCAACTCTGTATTTCTTTGACACTGGAGAGTTTTCTTTCCAGAAGACTTTCAGTAAGTTGGTGCGCTTTATGAAAGCCCTAAATGCTCAGTTTAAAAACATTGGCAATTTAGCTTGCTCTGGAGATTTTATAGCGCAAAGTTGCTAATGCCTTTGGCAGTCCACTACAGACAATATGAATAGTGTTAGAAACAGGTCTGCATTCACGTACAATATAGATAAAGTAATAGCAAACTGGCATTTGCTAAATGGAATATTTATTACCGAACGCTTTATAGTTTGCCTCTGAGTAGTAAGCACAGCTCTTCTTGGTTTGCCTCACCTATTCACACGCATGGGTATTGAGTGAAAATATCAAGCACAAACACTTCAGCGCTGCTGGAATGATGCCACTGGATAAGTGCATTGCCTTGGAGTAACACCCAACCACAGTGTCACAGCTCTGGCTCAGAGCCCCGGGGAGCAGTGACAGTGTGCTCTGTGCTCCCCCCTGGCCAGCTCAGCCTCTCACGTTTCTCTTCGGGAATAATTAAGGTCTAGTCCCTTGCAGCTCCCCAAGGAAGTGAGTAGGGAAGCTAAAGGCGTAAGTCAGGGAGCAGGATAATCTCATTGCTTGCTACAGTAGTAGAGAGAGGGAAATCAGTTGTTTCTGTGGCATTTAAAAACTGAAATTCTTTTGAGGGATTTACATGGCGGGGGGGAAATATCCATATTTAAAAAATTAAAAAATCAGGAAACCTCCTCTACTTCAAGTACTAACATCTACATTACAGAGAAAAAAAACAGGTGAATATGCACTGATAATATTGATGGGAACAAAGAGGTCCTTTAAGGAAAACTTTTGTCTTTGATTTCTCATGTGCATGCAGGATTTGTGACAGTGGCAGACTAGTAGTCTGAGCAGGACACCTTTGTGAGCACTAGCTGCTTAGCTGCAATCACCAGTCTGGAGGCCTTAAACAAAAGGATCTCATTTAGAGGGGAATGGGCTAATTTCATTTCCACCCAATGCCAAATTTCTTGTCCCACCAGGAACCACATTAGCAGGGCAAGAAGGTGCAGTCTCCCTCCTCGGAGCTGCCTGGGGGGAGACACTCCATCATCACGTGTTGGTGTCATGGCTTCAGACACCACCACCAGTGTTAGACTTTCATCCATTACTGTTCAATTATAGAGAAAGCAAAAAAATGTGCTTGTTGCAAGTTTGTCATGTTGTATGGAAAAATAGCCAGTACGAAGCAGACCAAACTCAGTTCCTATATTAAACTAGAGAGCCATCAGATGATAATTCCCTTCACTCATAGTCTCATAAACAAGACTCTATTTAATAACTCTGAGTTTGAAACCATTATATCTGTATTTAAAACCCATACCCTGTCCAGCTGTCTTCTCCCACTTAGCTGGAAGAACTTGCTGACCTCTGTCCTTTGATATTTTCCCCCTTCAAACCAGTAACATTAGACCATTTCATGCATGAGATGTGAAATGTGAAGGCCATTGAACACAGCACATTTTCACACAGGCTCAGTCCAATGTCACTTAACATGACCTAGCAAATTATGGTCTAGAGATGGAAATTAAAACTCATAAAAATAGCTTCCTCAGTTCTTATCAGCAGGGATAGACTTTTCAGATGCTTAAACCAGTGTAATCTCTTGTCATGTTAAAATCTGTCCCTTTATTGAGAAACAAAGCAGCTAATATTTTAATTTCATCTGTTAATCAAGAATTTTTTCTATATGAACAGGTAAAATTTATGTGCACAAGGCCCTACTGTGCCAGACCATCTAGCTCTGAAATCCTGCCAAGGGCTATATTTTTCTCAAGCATAGCATCGTGAATGAGCTTCAATGCAGTATCAGCTGTGGGATCTCATGTTCAACTTACAGTCATGGAAGAAATCCTAATTAGACTTTTGAATTTACTTGCAGGCTATTCCTAAAATTTAAACCAAAAAATAGCTAGTCAGAAAAAAAAATCACAAAGCTTCTTATTTGACAAATACAGAACAATAATAAAGATAATAAGTATTTGTAGAAATTAAGGCTTTTTCTGTTTCAGGAAGGAGATGGCTTATTGATGTTTGTCTAAAAAGAACTGATTAAATAATTGAAATTTTTAGTTTGGACTAATAATTAGGCCAAATACCTAGTTTCAGGGGTTTTTAGGAATGATGCCCAGGCTAATGAGGAAAATCAAAAAGAGCATCTGTAGGGCACGCCAGTGAGGACTGGACTCCTTGTCCTGTTCTGCAGCGACTGGAGCTAAGCTGCCGTGCTCTGTGCTGGAAAAGGAGAGCTGAGCACTTGCACAGCCAGGTTCACCTAAGTGAGGACCCAGCACATACCATTCAGGTATTAGGCCAGTGTCTGCCATTGCCCAGCTGACAAACATTTACCTGAGTCTTAAACTATTTGCAGGAATGAGAACTGCAGAGAGGTATAGAAACCTGAGGGGTCAGGCCTAGGACAACCATACTAAAAATATTTGTCTAATGCATTGGTGCCTTGGAAAATCTTATGTGTTACCCCACACTTCAGGTGGTTAATCAAGTCCAAACTACCCCATCTGGCAAGAGTGTGTAGGTTAATCACAAATGAGAGCAGCTCATCAGTAAATGTAAAGATTAGAGCAAAAGGAAAAAGAAATCGGGAGTGTCACCCAATTTGGAATGAGCCAAAATAGGAACGCAGTCACTTAGCCGCTGCCTCCTGTCTGTGGACCTCTCCAGAAAACGGTACAGCCCTAATGAGAAATGAAGAGAGGACTGCAAATCCCCGTGATAGACAGAATGATTTTCCTGCACATGCAACCACTGGATGCTGCAGCTGTGCTGACAGCTTGTGCCCCCAGTTCAGTAAATGCTAACCTCCTCCTCTTCCTCACATGTCTGAAAGAGAAATACAGCTTCACGGGTGGCTGAGAGCAGCACCCCATGCTGCTATGGAAATGGAAGCAGAATCCTGACCCCCTGAGTGGTGCAAAAGCGATTCCCCTGTGCTAGACGAGCAAGGGCTGCCTAATCTCAGAAAGGGACTTACTGTTTCTGCTCCTGTGCCTCTCCAGATGTGCTTCTGTCAGGGGCTGTTTGCGTACCGGCGCCGTGTGTGGTGCACTGCGATATCACTTGGGAACTTTCCCTGCCGATGCCGGCTGAGCTGCTGGCATGCTGCAGGTGTGTCGCACACGAGCAGATGGGGAACGGTGAAAGCAAGGAAGGTAGATTCTCACTCTGCATCTCATTTTGCTCACAGTGGGGTTCACACCATTTGTTACACCCGGTGAGATGCGTGGAATTCTCATTTCTAGTCCTAGCTGTATTGGTCCTGGGGTGTAGCATCTGCGCTGGCAATAACGAAACATGAAAAAGGAGCACTGAGTTGCTCAGCAGAAAGGAACAGAATTAAACTTCTAAAAGGAAAGACTTGATCTTCCTCTAGCGTACATTTCAGATCCAGCCCCTATATAAATTTCATACTGATTTCTTATAAGCCACTTAGGTACTGAGGTTGTTGCTGACTTGTTTGCCAGATTATCTGAGGTGTTAGTGTCATGCTGCATAAATAGGTCAGTCAGCACGTTTGTATTTAGCTGCTCATATATCTGGACATGGTTTTGTAATTTTGCCCCTAAATTCTCTAGAAGTACAGTTGGAAGGACAACTCTCTGTTAAACAGTTAATACACTAAGGTAGGGACTGAACACTGAGGCCAATTGATTTCCTATTCTTAGATGCACTTGGTCACTCCAGCTGCTGTGCTACCTCCTCATACTCTGACTCCCTTGTCACTGTATGTCCACAGGGTTTCATTTTGGCTGGTGTATTATTAGTAAAATTGTTAAATAGTTTCAATTCATATGTCCAAAGTGCACCGATACAGCCAAAAATCCTGATCCTATTTAGAATTTGGCCATATACTACTAAATAGTGATGGCAAGAATATATTGAAAATCTTAAGGATCTTTTCATTCTTCAGTCAAACATCTGCTACTTCTTCTGACTTTTTTTCCAACTGTTCTTTAATCTCATTAGCATGGGAAATATTTTCCAATGTGTGATGACTCATATGCTACACCTCTCAAAACTGGCCTGTTAGATGTAGTTTACCAAACCAAAATTTGGCTTATGGAAATGCTATTAACATTGTATCTGAAAGAAATAGCTAGGCTCAGCTTTTAAATCGTGACCCACAAGGGATGATCCTTACATCAGTCTGTAAACTGAATAAATCTGGAAATCTCCTAGAAGTCATAATTATGAAACCCAACCATATAGAGCTAAACTAAAAGTATGCTCTGGAACAGAGATTGAAAGAAATGTTCTGTAAACTGGAAAATAACAAATCCCTGCAGATCTGAATAAGAAGGTGAGATAATTCTGTATTTGGGGCTGCTGTGGATTCTGTGTATTAAAAGCTTATTTTCCCAATGCAACAGAAGGAATGATGAGGAAAATAACAATGTGGAAATCCAAACACCTTCAAAGTATGTTTCAGAATAAACATGGAGGAAGATCTCTTAAAGAGGGTGTATCTTCTAAGCTGTCACTTTTCCAACTATAAGATAAATTAGAACCACTAATACCTGGAAAAAGCGCATATGTTGTTGTTCAGATGGAGACGTCATATCTATAAGGAGTGTAATATTCTCTGAGGCAGGGAGGGGAGGTGGAGGAGACAACCATCCAAAGACATCCTGATCACTGTAGGGCTTAAGAGAAAAAGTATCCAAAGACCAGCAATATCCAGGGAGTAAGCGATGCAGAATACAGAAAAAAATTGTCATGGCAGCTCACCGTGTCTATCAGGGGAAAATTCAAATAATATGTAGAATAAGATTATACAAGTCAAATCAACTAACTAATAGCTAGGTTTTGGCCTACTTTTAGGTCAAAATGTCCTAGTTTATGTGATACCACAATTCATTCCTGAGATGCTAGAATTTGGTTATGGTTCATCTAAAAATTCCAGGGAATTTACAACTCCTAAATAATCAATTGTTGCAGATAAGAATAAAAAATTATTTCGCAGATTTTACCCCACAACAAGAGCCTGCACAGCTTTCTGGTGCTGTATGGAAAAAAATGTTTTAATAACAATAGAGAACTCCTAGTTTAATTGTTTTAATTAACTGGTTTATGCAGTTCAGTACTAAAGGGAACACATACATATTTACAGAAAGTAGCCAGGCTTGTAGACCTGTAAAATGAAGCAGTAATAACTTAATGAAAGGCAAAGACAAGAGTATGCTCAATATTTTCTCAGATTATGTCTAAGGCTGACCATCATGAATTGCCTAACAAAACACTTCATTTTGGACACGGTGTTTTAAATTGTATTCCAGTGCCACACAGCTGTTGAGATTTTTCTGACTATTTAAAAAGAACAGATGGCTTACTATAACAGCTTACCTGTTACATTAGAGAAAAACATAATTTAAGGCTTAACAAGTGTCAAGAAGCTGTGAATTTAATGTAGGTAGAAAGCGACAGAGTTAAAGCCAGACATGGGGAAGAGAGCGTGCCAGGAAGGACACTTTACGTTTTTCAAAGAAGCGAGAATTAATACTGTCAGGCGATATGGTGAACCTGATGGATGAGCAGTCTAACCCAACATTGCAGATCATGAGTTCCCTTCACAATTAGATTGTAGAGGAAATATTAATCCTAATTTGTTCAACCTGTATTTCAGAGCACAAAGAATAAAATAGTTATTCTTCCTTTTGTGAAGACCCACTCCGATATATTGCACTTGAGTAAATGCTTGAAACTAACTTGCAGATCCCTGTGAGCATAAATTTAATTGATAATGGCAATAGCTATTAAATTGTGTAATTCCACTGAGTTATAGTACAGCAGATGACTTAACAACTCATTGATATGGCAGAATAAGTTCATTTACCATTTACTGCAGAAAATGTGCCACCTCTCCACAGTTACAGTATTTCTTACTGTAGTCTCCTTGAAACCAAACAGATTTTTCTGAGTTGCGCACTTAAAATGAACAATACAATAAATGTAAGTATTCAATATCTAACTGGAGAGTTAGACAGAGCCACTTTCTATTTAATGTTTTATGACCTATTTGTGTTACATTATCAGGGTACGCCTGTGGTATTTTGAGGAGTGTTGTAAGCTTGCTGTGCCAGCTCTGCCTCTGTCAGAACAGAGGCACGGTAGGATGGCCCTAGGAGAGCTAACTCCTTTTATGTGGCCTTAGGAGAGCTGATTCCTTTTATGTGCTTTCATGGCTTTTGTCTGGCTCAGATAAAGCTCAAAGCTGCCTGAAATATACCATGGTGACATACCCTACACCATCCTTTTCACGCTGTACACCTAACCCTTGTGGGACAGTCATTATACCTTATTAAAAGAACTTGCTAAAAACCTGAAACCGCATCCTTGCAACAGAAGGAATGATGAGGAAAATAACAATGTGGAAATCCAAACACCTTCAAAGCAGTCTTATGCAGTCACATGTAATATACCTGACCAATGTTGCTTATAAATAGTAAATACGGTCTCAGCAGACCGATAGCTGCGTTCATGAAAAAGCTGCTTTCCTGCCTATATGCAATCTGCCTCTTACTTTCTTACCTTAACTTTAAAGTAGCATTTTGTCTTCCGTGACAGAGCTACCGCAGTTTGCACATTCATCTTTGTAGCCCAAGGCACTCTCGCTTGTAGTAGCCTTCTTCAAGCTCTGGGTATGACTGACAGCAAAAACCTCAGCATTAGTTTCTCATCAGCCAAACCCAATCTCATTAAAAAAATGGCCTTTAAATTTGCTGGCTTATTCTGTGAAACAATCTGGCTGACTGGCAGTGCAGATGTTGACGTGTAAGGGCTTCTTGTGGTTTAAGATTTGACAGACTCCAGTTGGTGCCCCTAGTTATTTGACAGTGATGTGGCAACACTAAGTGGTTGCTGATGAACAGGTTTGCAGTGATCATGCCTCTGTTTTCTGTTTTTTGTTTTTTGTTTTTATCTTTTCCTCAGGGGAAATCGCTCACATCAAAGAGGTTAACCAGTCTAGTGCAGTCCTACTAAAAGGATCACCTTGTAGCATGGAAGCAGACTCAAATCATTATACATACTTTGTAGCTCACTGATTGCCTGACTCAGAGGACAGTAGAACAAGATGTTGCATGAGCAAGGACCTGACTTGTTTTCTTTTGTGTATACTAAGGCATTACAGACTCCGAGGGACTCTCTAGCCTTTCGATGCCTCCATTTCGAAAACTGTCTGCTCACTTCCTCCTTCATATCAAGCTGGATCTATGTCTTTTTATTTTCTGCAAGCTCAAGTACAGTGAAAAAAAAGCTTCTGCTAGGCACAGTTTATTAAAAAAATACGTCAATCAAAAACTGGAAGAAATGTAAAAAATGCATATATTAATAAATATACATATGGCATCACATTTATTGCACAATAAATTAGCACAGAAGGTTTCATTTCACTGATGTATTCACATTGAGAAAGAAAGCCTGTGTCTTTGTCTGTTGTCTGTATATTCTCTGTTAATGTTTCTTGCATTTATTTTTATACCATATTTAAAAAAGAACACCTTTTACTCCAGATGTATTAAAGTTGATCCTTTCTCTGTAAATTTGTGTATGTTTATATTGTTGTTTTATCTTTCATTAAAAGATGCAGAATCTCTTTCCTTTGGGAAGTTTGAGATTTCAATATTGAATCTGAAGATTAGTCAAGAGCAAAATCATCCCCAAAAGTTACACACCTTGTGCTTTCTAAAAAGTGACATGAAATGGCATTTTCTTTCTCTCAGTGACACCTGATCAAACACACTTTATTGATAATCATTCACTTTAATTTTCTTTTTATCAAGCTAGCTGCACAGAGACCTTTCCAGCTTGCTCATCATCATATAAGCAAACCTGTCTTTAAACTAGACCCATTCTGTAACAGTGCAGCCTGCACAGCGATTCAGTCGCTACCCAAGACCAGATCGACTGAACTGCGTTTCCTTAGGAATGGACATGAACAAAGATGGCTGAGAACACAAGTGTGTACTTGCTAAATAGGAAGGACAGTGTTTCTTTCTCCTTGCTGTCGCCTGTGATACAATGCAACATTTTAAGCTGAAAAGGCAGTGGTTTGGGAGTGCTGTGTGTACTGTCTGTAGAGCAAACCTTGGGTAGGAACGCGGGAGGCTGTCATTTTAATTCAAGGGCTCTATTCAGGTGTGCTGTTGTATGTCTGCTGCTGAGGTTACTCACACAGAGACCCACTGACAGGTTTATGACACCATGTAGATGTTGCCCACAAGACAGCAGATATGGAGCTTCTGAAGCTAAGCTGAGCTGGAACCAGAAATCTCTGCTTGGCCTGGGAAATGGCACTTTTGACTGATAGAGGTGACGTAAGGACAGTAGGCAGAATCTCTGACTAGAAAAGCGATGATGGGAACTAAGTCAAAAGACAAAATGCTGATACCTCCAGGGCATCGTAGGGTGCATAGGACAAACAAGCCTTTTCAGCAATGCACAGGATAGGCTCAGGACAGCCAACTCTAGTACCATCTGTCATCCTGACTTTGGTTGGATATTGAGAAACAGGAATCTTGTTTCAAAGGGACTACCAAACCTAAAAATGCACACCCTCCCACACACGCACACACACAAAGTGGGACACTCATAGACACAATTGGAGAATATATTTGAATACATTAACGCTCGAGTCATCTCATTTACCATCAGATACCTACCTGAGTTGTTGCTACTAAACGACAGGGCTCCTGCACAGAGCAGCTGTGGGCAGAAGGGAGCTGAGCTGCCTTCTGCAGGCAGCGCTCGCTTCTCCGCTCGCGCTCTCAGCAGCCTGGTGCAGCCGTAGCCCCGTCTGCAGCATTTCTGAAGAGGTAGTCTGAATGAATCCAGGACAAAAATGCATTACAGATCACCACGAATGGCTGTTCCCCAGGTTTTGCTCAGTTAGGGTTTCTGGAGGTTTGGGATTTTTGTTTGTTCTTTCTTTTCACGTCCCACTGTGTTTCTGGTTTCCAGCTAGGATGATAATCACTGCTTTAGTGTCTCAGTTTTTGTTAGTGCAATTCTACTAAGATTTTATCAGAAAACACAGGAAATGCCCCATGAGAGCTTGATTTTATCAAGAGCTCCATCTAGGTCAACTTAAAATATTCACAGTCTAGGGAGGCCAGATGAATTTTAATAAATAGCCACATAGAACCCCAGATCTTAAACTCTGAGAGTTAATTTTCCTTTACCACAGAAATGCGAGCTCTGAAGCATGAACTTGAGACCAGGCAATCCACAAAAAATTTGAGCTCTGTTTCACTTCTCAGTGCCAAATAGAGATATTTATTTCCAAAATCCTGCTGCCACCAATTGCATCAGCTGGTATATTGCTGCTTTGCCTTAGGAGTTAACTAATTAGACACCAGCGTCTGCTTTGAAGACTCACTCCCTTCAAATAACTAATGTTTCAAAATCATCCATTAGGTATTCCAATCATCCATTAGGAATCCATCAGGTATTCCACCCCCCTAAGAAATATGGGGGGTTTTCCAAATCACTTTGCAACACCAACTGGCCAATAGAAAGATGTGGAGCATTTGTATTCCTGAACCTGTTTTGTACTTATTCTAGTTCTTTCCTTTCAATAAATATGAAGTCTCTATTGAAAGGCTGTCTTTCCCTGTATTTGCAGAGGATTTAACACAATGTCTGTAAAATAAAAATATGCATTACTAATAAGGATTTCAAAGTAGTCAGGGAGCTGTATTGAAGTTTCATTTGAGTTTAGTCTCAAGTGATGCAACTCCACTGTTACACATGAGTGAATTTGGCCCAAACTAAATCTATCCTACAACCAGTTGATTTTTAAAGGGTTTGTCTGCAACCTTTTGATACTTCACCTGATCACTGTCATCTGTCAGTGATATAATACTGGGACTGGAAACTCCAAGTAGGCACAAACTTCCTTTTAATTCCCCACAGAGAAAGGCTAAATGTTTGTCTCCAAATTTATATGAAGATCTACTTCCAAGAATTAACTCAGATTAAGATGTGTTTGTACAACCACCAAACAGCTGAGGTGTGACTTTGGTTACACAATGATATACCCATTAGGAATTTCAGTGAGGCCACAAGTCTGCTGAGGAAAAAAGGACTGAGAGAGAAACTCAATCTGAAGGGACCGTATTTCTTGTCTCCTGGGGAAGAGCCATCAATCAGTGCCTCCTGGCTCTGCCCAGGAAGCTGAAAACACCCTCCATTAGGGGTTATTAATTGTAATACTCATTAAAATAACCACTTGGAGCTGGGAACTTCCATCTGAGAGTTGGTGTTCATCAGTCTCCTTCTTCATGCATCCTTGTGCATAAAACAGCTCGCAAGCCTACAGGAAAAGAAGTGTTTGCTAATACTGCTGCACCCTTGAGATGGTTTTGTGCTCCCAGACCAGTCTGGGAAGGAAAATGGCCTGTGGGAGGGACAGGAGCCTCCCTGGCACCTACCTGACAACAGCAAAATACTCACCCATTCTTCCATAAGGTGCAATTAAAAACTGTCCTTCCAAAGAAGGAGGAAAAAGGCCTTAAACAGTGATGAGAGAAATTGCAAAATGCTGGGCTGAAACAGTAGTGGAGACTGGCCAAAAATTACTGAACTGAAGGTGAATACAGGAGTAAGAAATGGGAATTAAATGTGGTGACCAGAACAGAACTGACAAGGGAGGAGAACTGGGGAACTGAGTAATTAAGAGCAAGAAAGGTTGAATGCAGCTGGTGGATTGCCAGCCTGTTGGCCACAGCTGTGCACAGTTGGAATCAAAATCCCCAAATCAGATAAGATCAACTGTGGCTGGCCCTTTAAAACCCAGCAACAACTTTTTTTCAGCTAGAAAGCAATTAATACCAAATATCTAGAACTGCTTTTTTCAAATTACACCCCTAATATTGTTTGAAATCATGAGACATAAATGCCAAATAGTCCCCTAAGAAATAACAAATAGGAGGGCAAAAACCAGTTCCAGAAAACGGGACCTATGGGAATGCATTTAGGATGTTTATTTATTTTTAAAAAAAATAGAGCCAAAGCAGACAACTAAAGTGAGAGAAGGCTCTTTTCTTTAAGTAACTGGAATGAGGAGTTGGGAATGATAAGTGATTTATTTGTGGCTCTTCCAATTATTTATCTTTATGCCAAGTGATTAACAGCTGTTTGAATTTAGATTTTAAAATGACCATATTTTTAGTGTCCCTTCTAGCTGCAGATGTGCATAGAACTAATACTGGAGTTACTAACTTAGGTGCATAAAACACAGGAATTTTGCCAAAGGAAAGTTAAAAGCTCTAGGGACCTATATAAAATAAGGTTTTAATGCCAAGATGTTCAAGGGAAATTATCAACAATTTGTTTGAACATATTCTGTGTCCACAATTCATTTAAGCAAGTTACTAAGTGGGTGTGAATCATACCAATCTGCCCTTTGATCTGCCTGTGCTGAACAGATTAATGCTTTTGTCTCCTGTGAGTTGAAGATAGGCTGAAGTCCCAATATCAAAGAGGCGGAGGGGAAGAAAGAACGATCTCTCTGAGGCCGGGCTCCCCCTCCTCTTGCTGTTCTGGACTGTGGAGTCCTCAAGAGGCATGTGTACAAATAAATGGGGGTTTTTTGTACAGACATCGGCTTGAGGGCTGCAGAGTCTCTCCAGACTGTCATTATCTCTGCCACTATGAAGTTTATTTCCTAGTATCCACACTGAATCTTCTTTGCTTCAATTTATCCCTTTATTTTTGACCAGGCTGCTACAATCACTATAATAAAATGTTCTCTACCGTTTTGCTCAAATATGTAAACAGCCATTGCAATGTTACAGCCTCCTTTGGTTGGTTTTCTTACTGGTGTTTTCTGAAGTGTTGAGGGACTTCATTGTTCTCCTCCAGGCTGGGGAGTGTCACAGCTTTCTTGGAGGACAGTGCCCAGAGCAGTCTGCAGGGCTCCCACCGGGTTTTACAGGAGGAGAGCGGAGGATTACTGTTGTACTTCTGTCTGTACACACAACTGTGGGCCTTGCCCTTTTTGCAGTAGATGGCCACTACTGAATTGTGCCAGCTTACATGGCGTGGTGATGCCCAGATCCTTTGCAGTAAAATGTAGACGGTTGTTCCTCTTTGTGCGTAGCTCACTCTTCTTGGGTCAGTGCGGCACCTTCAGTTGTCCATTGAGTAGCATCCTCATTTTTCAGACCATCTTTGTCTTTTCCCAAGGTCACTTTTCTTTTTTGATTCTAACTTGTGAAATACTTGTAGTCCTTTTACCTGCGGGTATCTTTATGTGTGGGTCTGAGTGAGGAATCTGCTGGCCTGATTCTTTAACACAAACGCATGAATGCGAGTGGGTACCATCATCACTATTTGCCATAAGGGATCTGTATGTGTAAATTGTTAAGAGAAATTGCCGGGACAATAAACTGTGAGAACCTGCTCAAATGCTAGATGATAGTCCTTATTTACAAGTGTGGCCACAGACAGTAAATATCAAACAATATTAAGACACAATTGTAAATGTTACCTTGTTAGTGGCATTTGCACAATTTTTATTGTACTCTTTCTTCGCTCCCAAAATATATTCTGCTGCATTCACCTTCATTGGCTCTTTTTTTTTTATTTGACTAGATTTTGAAATCCCTCATTAGATTCATCACAGATGTCAGCTTTCAAAAGAGATACTATTTATCACCCTTCCTCTTAACTTTTTGGCTGCTTCTTCTGCATGTATATCACACAAATGAGGCATTTCATTATGCATGTAACTTTTCTATCCACTTCTTTATTCCTTTCCCCCTTTCCTTTTTAAAAGATGTGTGGCAATGGCATATTTAGTGTCACTAACTTTCCTACCTTTTTGCTGAGAGGAATGTATAGCCTGAAATCTATGACCTTTTTTGAGTTCATCTCTTCTGATGCACTGTTCTTTATATGACTCGTCTTTTCTTTTAGACTCTCTTTCTTCTCTCCCCCTCCCCCTCAGTAATGTCTTTTTTAGGATTCTTCATCTTTTATGGTTCTTTTCCTTTGTTCCTCTGATCCTCGCTCCGTTGATCCCTCCCGCGTGTTCCTACGGTGCCCACTAATGCTCTTTAAGCTTACCGCCTCTGTCTTATCTTTCTTGGAACTGAAAGAAATTACAAGGAAAAAAAAAGAGAATGTATGAAAGGAAAGGCAGGCCAGCGCTAGGGCCGGGGCTGATGCAGATGCAGAACGTGCCTCTGCCTGTGGCCTGATCTCAGGGGACCGTCCTGCCCCTGGGTGCCCGTTCCCCTTCCCCACCAGCTCTCCACTCCTCCTCCAGCAGCTGCTGCCCCAAACTCCCCTCTCTTTGAGGTGCTGGTGGGGATTCAGACACAACCACAGAAAGGCATTTTTAAACACCTAAGGTACTTTCCTAAGCTCCTCTGTGCATCAGCCCCTCTCTTCATAACATCTTTACTTTGACTGGCAGTGGGGTTAAGGTATCCGTTCAAGCGCTAGCCTGGCGCGCCATGGTATGGCAGCAGGCTGCCCAGTGGCTGTTAGTAATGTTACCACCTTTGTTTAAACTCTTCTTCAAGTCTCTCTGTAAAGACAGGCTCCCGCACCTCACCGGGACCCCCTGACCTGTCTGGATGGCTGTGCAGGAGCATGAACCTGCCAAAACAGAAATGGAGACCCGGAGCATCTGACTTTTCCTTTTTTTTCCCTCCCAAATAAACTTAGCCCCAGTGCCCAAGCTAGTGTTGGTAAACAGCATATAAATGCCACACGTGACCAGGGCAGGCTTACAGGGGCCAGGCAGACCACTGGCCAGGATGGCGAAAGGCAGCTGAGGAGCCACCAGCAGAGCTCCAGGCTGATGGAGAAGGGGCCTGGGGTGATCTCCTGGGCAGCAGGGTGCCTGTGCAGGGATGTCATTGCACGGGGACATCCCTCCTCGCCTGGTAGGGTCGTGTCACTGGGGACCTTGGGAGGGAGGTGGGAGGTGGGTTATTCATCAGTTTAAGGGCACTGAACAGAGACGGGCAAAAGGATGCCTGGGTGTGTGACCTCCCTGGTGCCCGGGGCTGGGGGAAGGAAGGGGGAAGGTACTCGTGTCATTCACTCCAGGCATTGTAACTCAAAATAAATGGGGAGCTTGAGTTTCTTTCATGGTAACAGAGAGGTGAGGGGGTCCACAGAGAGATGTAGAGCATCTCAGTGTCTTATCAGAGAAAGTGTCTGTGGGAGGCAGGAAGGATGATTAAAGCCCAAGACTAGGGAATATTTCTAAGTCCTGGTCCATACTGGTCTGGGAGGTAGCTCCAGTGAAGCCAATGAACGGGCCGATGGAAGCTCATCTTGTACCTAAATCACAGATCAAGTTTTTGGGGGAGGGGCATAAATGTGGAATTTCATCAATGGATAGACTTCATTTTAAATGTTCTGGTGTTTTAAAAGGAGACACTAGCAGCAAAGTAAACTGCTGAAGACACAGTGCAGACAATTAGATAGATAATGCACAATTAATGAGAGAATTGGTTTCCAGAAAGTCAGTTTTTGGGAACAGTTGAGTTTCTAATTTCTAAGTCAGTTTGGCTTGCTCCATTTCTCCTTCCTCCACACCACCTGAAGTACTTCAGCAACCCTGCTGGGTCCCTGACTAGCATCGCCTTGCCTAATCTCTCTTCTCTTCCTTTCCTTCTCAACTGTTTTCCTCATCCTTTTCTGTCACTGTTGGAAACCCCAGGCATGGGGGAGTAACCGCAGCTGCTCTCCCACCGGTGCATTTGTATGCAGGGGGGGAATTTTCACTTCCATCTTTATTTTCTTCCTGTAATGAGAACACTTGAAATGTCAGACTTTCATTTTGTTCCAAAGGGCTTCTTCCCAGTGCAATTCCCATCATACAGACCCATATCATCTACTTTTTCTGTATACTTGTGTATTACTGACATTCAGACACTTTATTGGAAAAAAAAAATAAAACCAAAACCCAAAAACAAAAAAGAAAGAAGATCTGATTTTTAGGTATTTCTTCTGCTGTTGGTCAGAGCTGACTGGAACAACAGACGAACAAATTGACCTCTCCTCTGTGCTCCAAGCTCATTGCCATGTTAAAACTGCACTTTGGGACTCCTATCTGCAAGAAGCGCTGAGCATCTGCTGACCTTTCAGTGCCTCTGTTGGCATCTCCCACTGTTTCTTCCTGCCCCAAACTCTCAGCGTACTTCCAATGAACTCAGCGATGTGACACCTGTAAGACTGACTTTAAAGCATAGTTACCTTTTGCTCAGCAGGTACGATTGGGCTTGCTAGCTGGATGTCAGCTGTGGTACCTTTTTTGTACAGTAGGTTGGGGTTGGGGCTTTTTTTGAAAGATGGTTTGGACTCCTTCCACCACTCTTCTCGCCCCAGACCACACCATGTGCTGGGAATGCACCTTTGTCTCTAGAAAGCTTTTGAAGGCAACGTCTTTCCACCAACGGCATGGACTAGGGAGAGTGGTTTTGAATGCTTTGTGTCTTCTAATGAGAAAGGAAAAAACAAGGGTTTGGAGGCCAGAAGACCTCAAGGAATAAGAGAGCAAGAGAGAGGAAGGAGTGATAAAAATAAAAAAGGGCATAAAAATAACAGCTGGCATAGTGACATCAAGGCCCACCACCCGCCTCTCATTATGGCTATTACTTAGTTTCTGTATCCTGAGAGCACTCATGGGCGGCTGCTGACCTCCTGCTCTGTGTGTTTGATGCTGTGACCAGCAAAGCCTCAGGGGTAAGCAGAAGGGGAGCGAGAGACCACAGGACACGTGTTTGGTGGCACTGCCTGACCTGGGGGTCAGCACTGGGAAGAAAAATGCTGAGCATTGGGAAGACAGGAGGACTTGATCTACATACCCTTCAAAGCACGTAGAGCCTGCTGCTTTTATTTTTCATCTAAATAAAGATTTTGAATGTGCTGCCCCAATGGCATTGTGTAAAAAAACCAGAAGATGAGAAAGAAGAAAAAGCCTTTCCATGCCCAACCTGGTGAAGAAGTTTAATGTTGCCCATAGAATCCGCATCCTGTTCCAGTTCCTGAGAGCTCCTGCACCACAGTGGAGCTCATTACTCCTCATTACTGAGGCCTCGCAGTCTCGCGCATGCAGCAGCAGCTGCCTACTTCTTCCTCTGCCAGGGAGAAGCTGTCTGCAGCAGTCAGCATCGGTCCGTCACGTAATGCAGAAATGGCTTCTTTTAATACCTCGGTCTCCTGGGTACTCTTACTTTCTGGCTTATTGGTACCGACATGGTAGCACCAGCATGGCCAGTGTATCAGTGCTGATCTGGTAGAATACCGCCAAAATTTTAATTCTGCTAAGGAAAACTGTGTAATCTGAATTGTACTACTTACTTTGACTTGTGTAACGCTGAATATGAAAAATATTAATTGTAGAAAACTATTGGATGGGACATTTTTGTTATAGCTCATGATTTGAGAAATCTAAAAAGGGCATAAAATCAGAAACAAAGGAAGGAAATCACAGAAATTGTCTTTACCATAGTAAAGAAAACTAGTTTGGTGTTACCAAAAGCTTGCGCTTCTCCCCGCCCTAGTTCTGAAGTGATCATATGCCTCTTCTTTCCATTTGATTTTTTTTTTTTCTGGCCGAGCCTTGCTGATTTATGCGCGGAGAGCCGATAGTCACAGGAAACAAACAAAACCCGCTTCTCTTTCCCTCCGCTGAACCCCCAGCTACGGTGACGTTAAAAGCCGCTGCTGGGGCAGCAGCTCCGAGTGTCGCGTCCGACAGCAGCGACCCCCAGACGTGCCGGGGGTGGCACAGACGCCCCTCAAAGCCCCTTCTCCCCGCCGGGGGGGGCCGGGGCCGGGCGGTCCCCACGTCGCGGCGTGGCAGGAGTGACACCTGGCGGGTGCGGGGAGGAACGGCGCCCGGCCCGCGCTGCCCACGCGGCGCAAGGCCGGTGGTGGAGGCCGGGCAAGGCGGGAGCCCACCCGTCCCGAGTGGGCGGCGGCGGCAGCCGGGGGGCAGCCTCTGGGCCGCCCGAGGCCGGATCCTGCCCAACGGTTGGCGAGAGCGACGCGTATTTTACTACTCACGAGGGCGGCAGCTAAAACGGGGGCACGGCTCAACTGGCAGTAGTCGTTAAAAAAAATGGAAACGAACCTTTCTTCATAGCCCAATAAAAAGAACGTGGAATATTTTTGTTAGGTTACACCAAGAGGAGAGCGTCTCTCTCGGGACGGTTCCCGCGAAGCGATGTCGCTGCACTACAAGGAATTCCTTCTAGGTCGTTGTGATTGTATCGAGATACACCCGGCATGTCTCAGATTGACTTCAGTAGCTATGGGCACTGATTTAAAGAATGAAGAAGCAGAGTGCTGTGCCACTGAATGTAAAAGTAGCCCCAAACGAAGAAGAAACAATGGCAGCCACGGGGCAAAGCCAGTACATCAAGGTCTGATTTGACTCTGGAGATCTGCAGAGGCTGAGGATGGTGGAAGTAGTTGTACAGCTGTGACTGCGAGTCCCCGGGGAAGCCTGGGCTTGTCCCTGGGAGAAAACCCCAGCGGAGAGCCCCTGTCCCGCAGGCTGCCCACGGGGAAGGTGGGCTTTGGAGTCGTGCATGGGAGCACTGCTCCTGGTTGTTCCCCTGGTTGCATCCAGGGCAGTGGGATTTCAGTCCTGTGAGCTGTAAGCAAACCGGCTGGCCAGAAGGAAACCCGCTCCCGTCTAGTTCTGGTTTTAGGGGGAACCTCTTGGTGAAGGCTAAAATATCACTGGGTAACCACTGCCAAACTGCAAGGGCACAGTCCTTATGACTCCCCACACTTCACTTGCTATCTGTGTCTTGGTGAGAATGAGAAACCAAATCTAAAGACTGTGTTTGAATTTCATGGGCTTCCACCTGCATAGTTAAATTACATTTTGTTGGTGCTGCAAATACATGGGTTTAATTTGCATTGATGCTGGGGTGCCTTTCCCCTCTTCTCCAGAGGCCCCTAGTCTGCAAGATGGGACTGCTGAGAAACTCTGACTCGATTTTGACCTTTTCCCTCTTGTTTTTTTTGCATATTGCATTCCAGCTTGACCAAAGAACCTGCAGTCTGTCTGTGAGGACAACAGGCAAACCAGGGCTATGCACCCTAATGACCTCAGACGCTGAACCATTTTGGGGAGGCTTTTCTATGGAGAATCATGTACATTGAGAGCTACTCTTCAGCTTTGAAACTCAGAGGATGAAAGAAATGCTTTTTCTCCATTAGCAATAGAAAGTCAACTTTCATGACATAACATTTAATGAAAAATACATTAAGTAATTGTATGTAATATTTTTTTATGTCTGGAATGGATGTTATGGAAAGCAATTGTCCCAGCTTTAGGGGATGGAGAGAAAGTTTGTCTTTGCTTGGATATATAGCACTCCCCTTTGGGATGGTGTCATTTGATAATTCCTGCCACATGTTCTTATGAGTAGGATGTTTTTGTTTCCCTACTGTGTCTCCCCCCAAGTCCTGCTGGGTAATATTTCAGATGGTCACGGTCAAAAAAAGCATGTGACAACTTCCAGATGTTCAAATAATCAAAGCGATCTGCAGATCTAAGGGAGCACACCAACAAACAAATGAAGGATAACTTGAAGGGCTGCAGTCTAGGTGGGGGGCCACATTCGGAGGTGGCTCAGCAGGCCGAAGGATAGTCTTTTAATATCTGGAGAATTCACTGATGTCTACATCATTTGCTAAAAACGAGACAGTCTGATGATGTGGCTGGGCAGGCAGTAGAAACCGAGAACGCAGGGTCTGGTCGTGGTTTTTCCACAGCTTGGAGCAGCGCTGGCTTCCCAGGGGAGCGAGGGGGGCTGTCACGGTGTGGCGTAGCTGGCTGCTGGGCTCCAGCTCGCATGATGCAGCTGGGGCTAAGGTGACCATGCCCTGCTGCCATCCACACCGCCGCCGCACCTGGGGCTGCGTCCTCGCCGAGCTGGTGGTGCCCCTTGCAGTGCTGCCTTCAGCTGAGAGAGGGGAGGACACCTCTCCGGGCAGGGAAACATGCCTGCTACTGGCTTCTTTAGGCATTAGTAACTAGTTCAAAGCTGGGTTTCGGGAGGCCTTCATCAAAAACCTTTATCATCCCAGGTGATTTTTGCTGGTCCATCCTTCCAGCTTTATAGAAACAGACAAGACAATTGAAAATGTATGGTGGGTCACTGTATTCCTCTTTAGGAATGTAAAAACATTCATCATCAAGGAAAAAAAAAAAAAAAAGAAGCCTGTATTAGTCACTGGCAACCTGATATTTGTAGAGGTGAATGAGCGCGGTTGTGTGGTGGAGCGTGTATGAAGCGGCAAGCAGGAGCAGTAGGATGGAGGCTCCATGTCCCTTACTGCTGTCGTGCAGGCTGGGCGGTCCTGTCTCTGGTCCCAGCAGGGACAACGCTCCCACTCCACAGGATCCTACAGCAAGTCTGCTGGTGCCTTTCCGTATGCTGGCATTTCACGTGGCAGTGCCTCCGCTGCTGATGGCACGTCCTTCGGAACAGATGTGTGCAGCATCTGGCTGCTGTGTGTGCAACTGGCACAGCTCTGCTGGAAAGCTGTTCTACAAAGCCTTCCAAGTGGACCAGTGATGGGGAGGGGCAGGCGTTATTATTATTATTATTATTATTTCTACTACTACTGCTGTTACTAGTATTAATTTGTGTGGAAACACTGCTGGCTCAAAACCTGGCTCAGCTGCTGATGGAGAAAGGAAGATCTGATCACATCAAGGGAGCTGCTGGAGTTTTGAACGTTACTGTGAACTCCTACAGGCTGATGCTTTTGAAGTGTAACTCTTTGGGAGATTGCTACCGCCTACTCTTTCCCCTTGATAGTGAGGCTTTATGTGACTTTTCATGCAATCCTATATGGGTCTTTTATGGTTTGGGAGGTAATGGTGTAGCATGCTAGCAAATTCAGTTCCACACTAGGAAAAGGAATAACTTTGTGACACTTTGTCCATCATCAAAGGCAGCTCTTGTCCGCCCGGCTGTCTGTATCGCATTCCCCAAGAATTTGGAGAACTTCTGGCAAGGTTATTCCTTGGTTTTGTTCAAAGAATCCCTTTGTATGTACGTAGAGGGGGAAAGACCACTACACTGCTCACCTGGAAAATCGGACCATGGAGCCCGCGTGCGTAGAGGGCCCTGAGCCTGAGAAGGGCATTGGCAGCAGTGTGAGGGCCTTGGAGGAGGCACACCACGACGTGGGCAAACACCCAAAAGCCAGGAGGATGGTGCAGCTCATGAGAACACTGGTACCCGAACGTGCTGCAGGAATGTGGTGGCCATGAAAAATTAGTTCTGGGCTGTATAACAGATATTTACTGTGATGAGTCATCTCTGTCCTGATTCATGTCTGTAAGACTGGGATAACAAGGTCGTCTTAAGTTGTAAACCCTGAAAAGGTTTGGAGGCCTGTGTTCTTCTCCTAGCTGGAGCACAGAGAGCATCTGCTTCCATCATTTACAATGTAGTTGTCAAGACTGCAAGCTCTTTGCCCACGTCCACAGGGAAAGGTATAATTACCTATGTATGGTAAATTAAAAATTGAAACCGTTCGCTGCACTGGAAGCTGACTCAAAAGGGACAGATCATCAGTGGGGGGATGTGATGAGGAGAATAAAGCTACTTCATCACAAACTGGAAAACCGTGGGAGAAAAAACCAAGCAGCCTCTACCTACTATCTACCCATCTATCGGTCATCCACCCATCTCTCTACTAGCAATATATTTGGATGTTTTTATTTAAAAAAATGGGCAAAGGAGTGGTGCGGGGAGGTCTGGCTGGGGCAAGAGGAAAGCGGCTAAAGGACCTTTTCCCTGGCTGGTAAATCCATGCCTGGTCTTCCTTCAAGGCTTCATAGTTTAGAAAGAATTACAGTTTGTTCTTCAAAAGATGTCTCAGTCTGTTACGGATTAAGAAGACAATATGCCTTCCATATTTACTCTCCCTGCAAAGACTGATTTTTGGAGGATTTGCTAGTCACTTCATTTCAGACACATTTCTTAACATGTTTGGATTTCTTTGTGGTTAAACTTAGACTCTGTTCTTCCTGAATCCTATAAGGCTTCCTGTGCTGTGTTTGTCCCTTCACAGTCATTACTGATACATACCCACTGCACTCACTGTGCTCTACTAAAATAATTTTGTCAGGGTAAAAATTACAAATTTAAGTATTCTCTCAGAGGGAGGACCCCAAATACAATTTTGTAACAAAAATTCCCCAATCATTTCCAAACTGAACTTAATTTAAAATGAAAGATAAATCTTTCCCTTTACTACTACCCAGATGTGATCTTCCCAAAGCTTCAGACATGAATAATCCCTCCAAATTTTCCAGCTATTTCAACATCCCAGCCATGCTGAACCCAGCCTGTGGCTCTAGCACCCATTCGGGAAAATCTGCAGACAAGGTCAATACCTGACATTGCTATCCATTAAAATCAATGGTCACACATCTATTACTTTACTTTCTCAGTTCTCATTCCTTTCCATTGCTTGTTTGCAGCTGGACCTCCATTTTGCCCTTTTTAACGGGAACTTGGGAAGTTCCCACTACTTTCCTGTCTCTGCCTCTTCTTTCTTTAGCATTTCTAGTCTCTTTCCCTTATTTTAATACCCATCATTCTCATCTGTTGACTGCAGATCTTGGCCAAATCCTGATAAAGTCAACAGAAAGGTTCTCCCTGGAATTTTAGACATGTTTTTGTTGTGTTTTTCCTTTCCTCTCGTTATTCGTCTTGCTGCCTGGCTGGCTGATTTAAACAAATATTTTCAGAACAAGTTGTCCTCAGTTGACTAAACTGGTAAATAATGGATAAATATAGTTTTGATTGGGAACAGCTTTCTGGCAAAGAATGGAGTACAGCAGTAAAGAAGAATTTTTCTCACCTTAAGTCATGGGATCTGGTTGGTTAAATTAAAACCATTTACTTAACCTGCCTGTACAACACACAAACATCAAAAATGTCCTTTAGCTGTAGTGGTGCTTTGTGCTGCCTTCACTACACTAGCTGCAACACCTGGGCAGTAGTTCTACTTTGTGAAACAGAAATAGCCTGGGCTTTTTTCTTTCTTTGTATCAAAAGCAGCACAAATCTAATTTATATATTTAAGCAAAGGCTCGGCCTTATTTTTCCCAGTCGTTCTTTTTTTTCACCATCTGGAAAGGAAATGTTGTTCTGCCGTAAGCTTCAAGCTTCGACATGTAACAACTGTATTATAAATTCCTTAGTGACCTAAGGCTGGCTACCTACCTGCCTAACAGTCCTGCTGTGCCAGTACTGTCTTCTTATCAAAATGTACTTCACCAAGCCTACAAAAGGGGTTTGCTGTGTTTGTTAGGATGAAACGTTGTATATGGCCTATGAAGCATGCAGAGAACTTTCATAAATTTTTTTTTATGTGTTTATTCACACAGACGGGCTAGAAATAAAAGTATTACAGTGTTCTTGATATACATAGTAAAAATAAAAACCCAACTCACAACAGTAATATGAATATAAGTCATTGTATTTTGAATTTTTATTGTAATAAATTACAGCAATAGTTCACACAACCCAGCTATTATCTCAGATTGTGTCTCTGCAGAATCACAAAAACAATCTGAGTCATCCCAACTTGATTCATGTTCAGTTCCTGTTTGGGAAGGCTCCCCTCGCCATCAGACCGCCTGGTAACTTTTTTTTCTGTGAAAGCTCAGATTCTGTACAACAGTCCCACAGTCTATGGTGGGTTCTGCAGCATGAATCATGGAAAATATGCATCCCTGCTTATTTGTAGCTGGCTATTTTTGCAGAAGTCCATGTGGAAGAATAGCCATGAGAGTTTTTTCTACATGATACATGTGTCTTTTTGGCACTCTGATGGGAATTGTTTAATGGAGACTTATCAAACATATCAAAAGATGCTCAGCATTTGAAGGAGGGAAAAGAGGTAGAGTTGACGTGCAGAGCCAAGACTGAGTATGAACTGGTTTCAGAAAGAAAGAGAGTGATTTTTTCTTTATGAATAAAGCAAGGCAACAGAGAGTTGTTTCGCTGTATCTCCCAGGGTCCTCCTCATGGTCTGTCACTAAATTCTTGTGAAACTTTTATTTATCTTTGTTGTGGCTTTCATTTCACCTACAGATAATAAGTTATTTCATTTAATACATGTGGAATATATTATTTCAATTAGTTCATGGAGCTGATTAATTAATAAACAACTTTGGCATTCTTACCTGAAAAGCATGATAGAAACAGAGAAAATGACTTCTACTTGCCAACCTTCCTTACATCACTTGAGAGAGACCTCTCTGAGCTGAAAATGCAGCACAGTAACTTTATATAATATCTTAGACATGAAGTGAATAATAATGTATGACTTCAGGGATATGAAACTACACAGAATAACAGTGATAGTAGCTAACATCTCTGCAGCTGAACAGTTCAGCAGTAAGCAGCTTTGTTTCTGATAGTGTCCTGCAAAAATATGGTCCTAATTTTACTATTAGTAACAGAGGTAGTATTAAGAGCTGGTAAGAGAATAAAATCATCACTTAAAACATTGGCAGATGTTACAAAGATTAGGGTCGTGATACCTAATGAGGATTAAAGGAACTCTAGAAGAAAAAGTCTGAAGTGCTCAGTCATTTGATGGCTGTCATCCACTGAGCAATAGTCATTTATCCAGTGGGCAAAAGTGAAGCGAGACGCAGAGGAACAAGGTGTAGGGGCTGGACGTGCTGTTGGGAGCACCCTCCACAGGGGACAGGGACCTTAAACAGGACACGCCAGGTCACATCCAGGGCATTGGCTGGACATGAACTGCAGCAGTAAAACTGGTCAAAACCAAATGTGACCCCTGGGAACATTCGTTTTTGGCAGGGAGACCTTGTTTCCTCCGTACGTGTGTTGAGCTCTGAAGCATGGTGTTTGCTTCAGGCACTCCTAAAGACTGCCTGGAAACCAGGGAGGGTGTCGGCAACGGGTCCGAGGGCAGCCAAAAGACTGGAAAGCACCTTCTGGTAGAAGTTGTAGGTACACAGCCTTTTAAGCATGTCATGAAAAGGTTGAAGGATTATTGGTTACAGACAGTAAGTATTTACTTCAGGGTTAATACTCTTCCAATCTAGCAAATAAAGATATAAAAAGATCTGGTGGCTGGAGCTGGACAAATGCGCGGGGGAAAAGGCTACACATTTCACCAGGGAAATACTTAGCTACTGGCATGGATTGCAATAGGTTATTGTGGCTTTTCTACCATTAGTAATTTTTAAATCAAGAATAGATGTTGTTGTTTTTTTTTAATCTAAAAGATGTACTCAAGTTTAAACTGGATCAAATTCAAGGATGTTCTATGTCCTAAATTATATGGTTAGGTGACCACATGGCGACTCCTGGTTTTATAATCTGAAAATCCTTTTGCTCTGACAAATAGAGCTGGAGGAGCTTTAAGTGGGATTGAGAATTTGAATTCATGGATGCTCATTGTGTTTACTGGGGTCAGCTCTCACCTTTCTTCCTTCTCCTGAACCAGCTTAGCACTGACTGGTCCCGGCTGCAGAGCTGCACTAGGCAGACCTGTCCTGCCTAGCCCAAGGATGCTCCTTTTTCACTTATTTCTCTCCTCCCAGGCTGGAACCCCACATTCATTTTTCCGAGGAGCCAGGAGCCACCTTGAACCGGGGAACTTCTGTAGCGCTTTGAGAGTAACCATTCACAAAGACCTTACAGCTCTGAACTACAGCACGCACAAAGAACACTTTTTTTCTAGCAACTACAAAATGCTGCAATAAGCTTTGCTCAGATGAAATCTCTATTAGCAGTAGTGGAGCTTTGTATGTTAGCCACCGAGGATTTGATTATCAGATATTTGTGATTATACGTTCTCTTCGGAAAAACTTGCATTATTTAAGAAGAAAATCAAACTCCAATCAAGCTGTTCAGAGGTTTTGAAATATGCAGATGTAGAGCTCCCAGCTTCCCTGTTTTAGCCATTGGGGTACAGTGCAAAATGCTGCTAAGCAGGCAATAGTCTCAGGATTTATTGCAGTGAATGAACTTATAAATACAGAAAGTTCACAGAAAAGCCTGCTCCTGTGAACTTTCAACCAGCATTTGCAAACTAAAGAAGCCATAGGTTATTTATATAATAAATGGATGCGTCTCTGTCCAACTGTTTAATAAAGATAATATGTGAGAAGCATGAAACAAGTCATTTTCCTCTGCAGTAAAAATACATTTCTTTTATTGGATACAGGACAGTGGCAATAGCAGTTTAAACCTTCTGAAGCTTTTGTGTTTAGAAAATGATACTCTGACAAGAATTATACCAAAAATACAGGTCTTAGAATGGGAATTGTCAGGTCAGATGAGACCAAAATTTGGTAAAGTAATGACTGAATTATCTTGAATTGATGTGTATATATATATATATATATACACACACACTCCATTTAAATAAGATCTTCATACCAAAAGTTAAACTGAACCATGCAATATGATCCAGCAAAATCTTTTTTTTTTATAAATACTCTTTGTCCCCAGGAAGACATGAGGACAGTGATGCTATTGATTTTACAAGCAGATCACCTGTTTCTGGTTGCTTTGGCTATTGGAGTGTGAACACTTATTTGACCTACCGTTGCCATACACCCTACAACTGCCTGCTCCCTACGCGTGCGCTCGCTCTCTCCCCACCACAAAGTCCCGATCAAGGACACATGAATGTTACCAAGCAAGTAACATGAATCGCATCGACACCCTCACAATAATGGTGATTTTTATTTCCTGGGCGGTCCCAAGAGACATGAACACAACCTCCAGGCCGAGGCAGACATTTACTATCCTGTTGCCCGCACAGCTGGCTCCAGGACTGGGAGTCTGGTAAGATGAGTTGAAAATATTATTTCGTTCCCATGCACTCATGTACCAGTTGCAACTCAAATACTTTGAAGAAGTTTTCTCTCTTTAACTATATCTCCACAGATCTGCATTTCAGATTGATGTTATTTGCCAATTCACTTCATTTTGCATCACAACGAGTGCCTACATTAACTGTTGATATTTGGGCTCAACAAGAACAACAGGAGGGAAGTGAGGAGAGGGGAGAGACTAAAATGAAGCGTGAGTGTATTAGTAGCATTTCTAAGCTTGCGTCTGGGTCTACTGAGTCTTTGGCAGCACATTTTTGGTCTCAGAACTGGAGTCGTGGTTGCTCATTACACTGGGCACTTCCCAGGACTGGACCCCGTTCTGTCCCACTGGCACTAACCACACCTGCAGCACGATGTCTGCCACTCTGTAAGCACGGGTCTGCTCATTTAGCTTGCTTAAGTCTTTTCACTTAAGCACACACACGCACACACAACATGCTGGTTTTGAGTCTAGCCCCTCATCCTGAAAGGGCAAAAATGCCCGTCGTTCTTGCTGCCAAAGGACTCCTGAAGCCTTGCATTTTTGGAAGAGGTAAGTGGCGGAGAAGATGGACCTGCAAAGGTAAGAAGGAGCATTCCTCAGAGCTAGAAATTAAAGCACAACTCTAAGATCCCACGATCCAGCTTTATTGATTACAGTAAAGAGCCTCTAGTGACACTCAGTACTGCTTTACTGCTGCTATTAGTATCAGGCAAGGAGATATTGTCTCTGTAAGCCAAAGATTTCACTCCATAGGACTCTATTAGAAAAGCAGAAGGTGAAGCCAGATGATGGAAACCACATTTGTCAAGAGTTTGGTGTGACAGACATCCATTCCTGAGCTGTCATGTGCTGTAGTATCTGCTTTACATTCCTACACAGGATTTTCAAACAGTGAGAGGAAGTGGTCAATCCTTTAAAATATGATAGAGTGATGCTGGCATTGATTTCTGTGGCTGTAGCCATGTGTCAAGGGATTCTTTGTGCTGGCATAGTGAGTTCAATATATGTCTAAATCCTTCATACTTGAATCTCAAAATTTCACTAAAAGAGATGCCAGTAAACTGTTATTTTCTCTAAGCACCAGTTCTCCGTAGATGTAATCATAATAACAGCCATCACATCTGTTCTGACGCTGGCCAACAAAGGCTGAAATCTTGGCCCTGTTGAAATCTTTGGTAAAGATTTGACTGAGAAGCGCAAATAGGGTTTCACACAAAAATAAAAAGACAGAGTGCGGCAGAAATAGGATTTCGTGTAATCATGGTAAAATGGTGGGGTTTTTTGACATCCTGGATGCCAATGCCCTTAGCTTATAAAAGTTCAAGTTTATTTGTGCTAAAATGAAACAAAAAAAAGTTCTCTCCTCATTTCCATCTCGTCCTCCAAAACAGAAAACCTGGCAAGACTGTGTTTCAATGCAGATTCTGGCAGAGCCACTGCCCAGCTAGGTACCAGGCAACATAATGGTGGGTGATGGGGCGAGTCAAATGCCAACTGAATTCCTGCTGGTGAATGCAGGGATTTGGTTCATGTTCTTTAAAGCTGCTGACACCCTGGTCTGCAGCCCCTGACAGTCTTTAGAGAGCATCCAGCCTTCAGACAGAAAGTTTCCTCTTCGCAGAGCTGCTCGAACAAACACCCTGCACTAATCAAAGCAAGTCTGTCCATTGGTTTTAATTGACTTTGGAACACAGCTCTGTAAAACCTGTGGCACCAAATATCTAAACCATGCAAAACATTGTGGAGCATCAGGTCCTTGACCTGTAAGCCGTATGGGATTTCTGACTAAATGTTTCTGAAAGTTGGCTTGATCATAAGGAAAGAGAATGAACTGAACTCACAAACATGCCTCATCTTTTTGGTGACTGTAGGAATTACTATTGGTGTGTTGTACAAAGATTCAAAAACGCTGCCAGAAATTATAAGTGGGAATTTTTATTTTTTTTTTGTTATAGGCCTATTGTCTATTTCTCTTTAGAATTAGTGTTCAGTTATTCACGCCGTTGATTTCATTTAGTTGCTCCTTGTTGATGCGTTCAAAAGAAGGTGGGCAACGTCCAAAGCAGGAGAAACAGCAGATGGCAGCACAGGCTGCGGGATCGGGGCTGTCGGCGCACGGGGGAAATGGGAACCGAGCTGAGAAAAAGTTTTTTGGCGTTTGTTTGCTTTCAGACCTTCTCCTATTCTTTTGGATTGTTTTTTGTTTGCTGGTTTGGGGGTTTTTTCCTTCTGTTTTTTTCTACTCGCTATTGGAAAAAAAGAACAGCAGAGGGGGAAAATTGCTGCGTCAGGTCATCCTGTATTGATTTAGTAGAAGATAGTAAGACCTGATGTGACCTGCTGAAAAGATGACACGAGGTTATGGCCTAGCCTACCAGCGCTTCACGTCGTATTAAACACTCCACAGGGGCAACATCTGGAGGGTTAAACAACTGCTGGGTAATGCAATTTTAAATACCACTTCATCAAAGTAATAGACTCCACAGGACCCTCTTGGGATCTGTAAACTGATGTGTTCCAGGCTTTGTGTGCTGCAGCCCTTTTGTGTAAGACATTAAGGAGAGCCTGATAGCTCTGACTATTGCAGAGTGATAGAACTGAGGTTTGCAAACTCATCTGCAGCACACCGCCTCGCTAGGCCTGGGATCAAATGCATGGCCTTCATGGTTTTTCTCTTCTTTTTTTGCTCAAAGCTTGATAGTTTGTATATCCAAAATTCCTGTGAGGCAAGGAAAAGATTTTAGAACAGATTGACTCGAGTCTATTTTAACAGCAGTGCACAAGCTTCAAAAGGAGATTGGATCCCATGCTTTCTGTTCTCCAGAGTAGTTACAGAGGAGGGAGCAAATCTTCTGTGCACTCTTCATAAGCAGCCAAGATTTCAACCTGAATAACAAGCAGATTCCTCAGATCCTTACCAGACCTGGCTCCTCTCCTGCATTCTTCAAATACAACCAAACCGTAGCTCCAGCAATACAAGTCATGAAGGAAATGTGGTTTCCAATTTGGTGGACCATGGAGGTGGGTGCCACCATCTAGCTGTAAATCAGCACACCTGACAGTTAGTAGAACAGGGTGCAATTTTCCGAAATAACTCCTTCTGCTATTTCAGAGATGCTAAGCAACGATTAAGAAAAGTCCCATTGAATAATTACTCACTTTAGTCCCATTGAATAATTAATCACTTTAAGAGAGGACAGCCCAAGAACTTTCTCTATTGCCCGCTAATGCAACATTTCTGAATCCAAATCCAGCAAAACCCTTAGCCCACGCAGATCCCTGCATCTGGGCAGGCAGAATTTGATAGCTGTCACCAACCAATCTTTGTCACTACCAGGAGCATGTGGAGGGACACTCGGTAACTCCTTTCCAGGGAGAAAAATTTAGAGTAAAGCTTGCAGCCAGCATGAGCCAGCAGCGTTCAACTGAGGTCAAGGGAAAGACTTCGATTCTTTCCGAGCGAATATCTCTCCTCGCTGCTGTCCTTGCTCGCAGATCCTTCTCTCTGCTTTACTGCAATGATTTCAGATCAAAGGGCAGTGGAAAATTCCTCAATTACCTGACATGGTTTCTGTTCAGGAATGTCTCTGGGTAAGCTTTTGTGTGACACCTTTCAAAGAGGAATGCTGATAGTATTCATAGAGCAGGGGGAAGAGGGCTGAAGCTGACAATAAGCCACCATTGCAATTTTATTCTTGTTACTGGGTACTTGTAAACTCTAGGAGATTACAGAGAGACCAGAGAAATGTGGTGGTGTATCTCTGCCTCCACCGAGCCATATAAAATAGTCAGTCTTCAGCTACCTTAGTGTCAGCAGGAGCACAGACTTGAATCGTCCCTGAATTGGGTGCTGCAGCCTCTCCTGACCTCCTCCATGCCATTCCTGCCCAAAATGTTTATATCAGGCAGTCCTGTCCACAGCTAATCATATTAGGTAAGGTCTTCTTCGGAAATTATAATATTTATGAATGCATATATATGAAAGATGCCCTCCCTCACTAACCTAGTTTGTGGCCTATGCTTTAGAAACAGAACTTATTGAGACTGCAGACATATGAGCTACTGTAATTTACTTACTGGAATTATTTTCCATCCCTCGTTACTGCTGAGGAGGCCACGGCTGCCCTCCATCTGTGGAGAGGTCTTCATAAGAAAATGGGGAGCAGTAGGAAAACAGCATGGATTCTCCAAAGAATGCATTAGTTTATTTATTTATTTCAAATGTCTTTCATGTCTTGGCTTTGTGCATCTTTTCCAAGAAGCAAATGCTTCACAGATGGAAAGAAGCAATTTTCAGTTGTAAAAATTCTAAACAGTTCAGGTGAAATGAAAAACAGAGCTTCCTGGAGACACGCCAGCTTTTTTTTTATATTTTTTTTCCCCAGCCTCACTTTGATTGTGAAAATATTCACCCACCTCCAGACTTTATAGCATGAGAAATGCCCTGCCTGGGGTCTACTCCATGCCTGAGGTATCACTGCAGGGTTGATTAGAAAGGAAGGCTCCTATTTCCACACAGACACTACACATCTGCTCTGATTTTCTGCAGGGTAGATTCACAGTAACCCTACTGCAAAAATTGAGTCTTACATAAACCAAGCTTATACTAGCATAGCTCCTCTTCTGGAGGGAGCTCTGTTATGTTGTCATCAGGAAAAGGTCTAATTTGTCCACCGATACTCTGTCTTCTGTCAATTCATATGGCTGGGTAGTAAAATTAGGGGAAAAAAATCATAGGTGATTTGTGAGAAAGAGTAATGAGCTTATTTTTAGATAGCTCCCGCTGATAAAACCTTTCAGGATTTACGGCAGATCAAATTAGCAGCAGCTTTCGTAATTACCCTCAGAACCTTTGGATATCACACACTGCCTACGAGGCACTTAAATCTCCCATGCACTCCCCACGGGGAGCTTAACTCATTCTCCAGGATATCTGCCTCGGAGCCAGACACCTATAGCCAGACACCTATACATCTCTGATCCGCTGTGTGTAAACCACAGCCCAGCAGCAGACAGAAGAGTATGGTCTCCCTTGTGCTGCCAGTGGCCGTGGGTGTGGAGCCGGAGCGATGCCCAGGCAGGACAGGCGTCTGCAATGGAGGGAACGAGCACGGGGGACCGACGCTGCCTCTGGGTGATGGGACGGGGTCCAGCTCCCTGAGCTCTAAATCATTTGGGACACTCAGGATCAGAGACCGAGCGAAGTACAGAAGGCAGCCTGTAATTATTAGCTGCTGCCGCGTCTCCGGGAACGCGGTTCAGAACACGCTATATGCATAATGCTCCGTCACCGTCTGACTTTGGATGTTGCAATGGATTTTACAACGCGCATTTGACAAGCATGTCGTGCGGGGCTCTACAGAAAGAGAGAGAAACACTCAGCGGTGGGTGCTGAATCAGGGTCTAAATGTGTAATCCAAGGTTACTTGCTATAAAGTCTAGGACGTTCCCTGAAAAATGTTGAGTTGTGCAGGAAATGTCTGGTTACTTGTGTAACTGTTTGCAAGATATACAAACTCATCAGGCTCTGACTCCTAAGTCTTATGACAATAATGCATTTTCTTCCAGACATGTTCAATTGCATATCTGATACACATACTGCTCGGCCAAAATGACTTGTTAGTGATTTATTTGGAATATCCAGCCTTTACCATATGACATCACCTCCTTAACTTGATGAAAAAAAGGTTTGGACTGAATTCTTCCCCTTAAAAATAATGGGGCAGCGGTTTCTTGATGCCAATATTTACTGATATCAAAGCAAAATATTGTCTTGGTTATTTGTCTTAATTTAGCCCAAACAGTACACAAAGCACAGTGTACAAAAACAATATGTTCTTTCTTCTAAACCAGATCATCACTTACTAATTACTATATGATTTGAATGAAAACAGAGGCATGATTCAGTGCTGCTTTATAGAAGTTATCTCACTATATTTAGAGGTTTTTTCTTACCCTGATTGATAGAAGGGTCATATATGATGACTTCCTATATCTGCCTTCATCCAAAAATCTCTGAAGGATTGCTTTTTAATTGTCTATTATACAAAACACAGCAGAATAAGACCCAGATCTTTTGCTAAGATTGCTAAGAAACAGCTACATTATGTATACTTATAGTGATATACATAGTGTGTATATATGTGTGCATCTCTGTGTGTGCATGCTCACACATATATAATCAATTTTTAAACTTTAATTTAAGCTTACAGGTCCCAGTGGTATCTGAACATTCCTAAAATTCAGGTGTTGCATTTGGATAGATTTTGCACAGACCATTTAATGTATCTAAATCCAACACAAAATCCAAGCCTGTATTACAGCAAGTTAATGTGAGAACTGATATGTCCAGAGAGGATCCTTTGCTTCTTAGCGCGGACCTGGATGCAGCCAGAGATGCGCCTTACCTTCCTGTGATTTCTGTCCTCTTTGGAAACTCACATGGAAACTCAAGGGTTGCAAGCTCAGGTAAAGCATCAAAGAAAAAGAAACTTAAAGCAAGAACTGCTGCATGAATACCTAGAAGACTTTGTACAGAACTAGTCTGCTTCCAGCACACTAGGAAAACAAGATCTGATCCAAGATTTTTGACTGAGGACTCTAGGACACATTTGCCTGTGAATGAATCTCTCCCCTGTTAGATTTCTATTGCCCAAGAAATCTTTAGCAGAAACTATGAATGCATTTCTCTCAAACCTTTCTAACATAACACCCCTTGTTTACACGCATTCAGCAGACCTTTGCTTCCATCCGCATCGGGCGCTTTCTCCTCCTGTCTTTTCTCTAACAGTTCCCGTACCAGGCTCCTGTACCACGGGTGGTGTGGTGCAATGGGAACCACGGCGTGTCAGCGGTGAACACAGTGAAGCCCATTCATCGACTTCTCCTGTGCTTCACTGACTACAAACGTGCCCAAACAGTGCCAAGAACATCCAACACGAACTTTTTAGCCATAGCTCATGCATTGTTGCTTCTGCGTGGAAGGAGGGAGGAGAATTTCTGCCCGGTTGCCACTAGATGGAGTGAAGCCAAAACTGTACATTTAATTAGTCTTGTGATGGAAACTCATCCATTTCATATATAGTTTTTTTTCTTAAGTGAGTCTATTAACCTGAAAACCAAGCCTGTCTGGCTGTAGGTGGATTGAAAGAGCCCTGTTTATTTTAGTATGCTGCACTGATCTGTAACCAGGGTTCACTCAAAGGATTCATGGCACATAGACTTTCCAGTTTGTACATTGGAGAACAGAAGTCAACATTCTTAAAAGACTAGTTACCTTCTTTGTCCTCCAGCACCCAATTCAGACGAGTAAATAGGAGTCTAAATTATGGAGAAAGCCCCCAAGCTGTGACTGTGCAGGTACACAGGTTCTATCTTTAGGCATTTAAGGTAGATTATTAATATCTGATGGTGTCAACATCCTTGAAAGAGCTTATCAATAGTCCATCTTCCCTCCTTCTCTTTCACTCTGTTAGCATGCCTTTTGCACTTGTCCATGTGAGCATCTAAACTCCCATCCTCTGCTCAACTAATTACATAGTAATAATACATGGGGAAATCACAAAACATTTCCTCTTGGGGTGCGGCAAATTATCACTTACACTGTTTTCACAGCACAGGTGGTATTCCCAGATGTGGCAATCCCAGCATTGCCCTAGTTCTGATTCCAACTAGGGGAGTTTTACTATTGCCTTAAATGGCAGCTGACAATAAGATAACAGTTATGGCTTCTGAAAATCTACTGCATACAGATGTGCATTTTGAAAAGTACAGTGCAGTTTGAATGGTGAGCATACACATATAAAGGTCATTATACTGTCATTTTTGTAATTGTGACAATTCTGCATATACATCAAACTACTGAACCCCCTGAAAGAAAGTCCAAAGATGCTTTATGTACTGTTTTGCTTAGTTCACAGACTAGACTAGACTAGATTAGACTAGATTAGACTAGACTATTTCAGGTAGAAGGGACCTACAGTGATTACCTAGTCCAACTGCCAGACCAATTCAGGGCTGACCAAAAGTTAAAGCATGTTATTAAAGGCATTGTGCAAATGCCTCTTAAACACTGACAGGCTTAGGGCATCGACCACCTCTCTAGGAAGCCTGTTGCAGTGTTTGACCACCCTCTCAATATCTATTCCAGTCCTGAGAATGTTTATGTCCTATCACACCTTATTTTGTGGGAAAGTAATTCATTCATTCATACTCTTCCTTGAATCAAAATTATAAGCTATTTTTTACCTTTATTCCTTCTGAAGCAGGAAACATTTCTACTTCACAAACTTTGAAGATCTTCTGCTAACCAAATGAAAGCCGTGGAGATCTCTGCTACCACTAATACTCTTCCAGATGAGGCTGCTTGGATGTTATTTCTTTTCCACCAAGTGAGGCTCCTTTTTACTATACTCAGTGATGAAATGATTTAAGGCAATAGCTGGTCAGAAATCCAAATATATCTCATCAAGAGCTTTTTAAAAGAAAATGTTGTTGAGGAATGTTTCTGCTTGAAGAATAATCTTGTATTTTCTCCAGGGGGTTTTGAACAGATTCGGGAAAAAATAGAAACTTCGAAACAGAATGATGAATCTACTTAAAGTATTCTGTTATGGTATTTTTTGCAATTTTTTTTAGAAAGCAATGAAATTACGATTTATAACAAGACAAGAAATTACAAATGTATTTTATATTAATTGATCTTTTGACTTGAAACACCATTTTGTTTCAGATTGTAAAACTGATTAGTGGAAATTACAGGTAATCTGGACAGCAAAAAAAGTTGCCATTTCAGCATAGACTACATCAATTTGAAATGAAAAGAATGTTTCTGCATGCGAGAATATTTCAGCCTCTTCTACAGAGCTGCCCATGCCAAACGCTTCCCTCTCCATGTTGTGCCTGCATGCATCCAGACTGTCGGGGTTTAATAACCAGAGGTGGCTTGTGAGGTCTCAGTTGTGCAAGCAAAGCTGATTTTTGCCGCTCCAAGGTTAGTGGAGCAGGGTGAGAGCCAGGCATTCCTCTCATGGCCAGGAGAGGAAGAGTGGGCAGGAACATAAGAGTGATGAAGAAAGAGCCAAGCGAAAGTATCAGCGATTCAGGCTTGCTGCTCCTGATGCTTCCAGGGGGACAGGGAAACTGAGCCCAGCTGGGCTGCTTCCAGCCCAGGACTGTGACAACTTCCCACATCCCAGCTCTTTCTTCAACAAAGCAACGGAAACCTCCAGGTTAGACCTCTGGCATAGGCAGAGTCTGGTTCCCCCCGCCTCTTCCGCAGTAGTGTCCTGCCAAAGCAACTTGACCAGGCCTACCATTAGTTCTGATTTTGACTAATAATCCACTGACTTTGCTCAGTTCAAGAGTACCATGCCAGAATTTACAGAGTATTTAGGTGAGACACATGTCTTCTGCTACCAAAGCGTATGAACCCCTCATCAACCAAATTATTTTTCTTACTGAAACTGTGAGCTGGATGGAGCTGGCATATCATAACTTTCCAAACAAGAGTTTGGCTAGGCTATCCTACGTGCTACAGGACTTTTTGACACAAAAATGAAGACTTCATTTATCCTTCTTCACTAATAAATTTATGATTGTATTAAGTCCCTCTTCCTTGACATCCCTGCTGGAGTATTAGTTTAGTATCACAGCTTATGAACATCAGGCACATCAACAGCTCTTGCAATTAACACAGATTTGTCTTTCAGGACTCTCATACATGTCTTCGAATAATTCCCCATCCTATTTTCTTCACAAAACTGGGCACCATGGTATTAAAAATGTGCTACAAAGGAGCTGACAATTATTTGTTGCTTTGAGTAAACACTTTGAGTGTAGCCATTAATATCCATATACATTTCTAATCTGCATGGGTGAGGGGTTCCACCACAACTACCTAACTTTCGTTTCCTAAAAATTAGGCATCAGATAGAAAGGACTTCTCTAGCTTTTCTTGGTACTCAGTGGAGAGAAAGAAGCACTTTCATAGGGCAAATCATTTCTTCTGAAGACACGTATAAGGCTATGGCATCAATAACTCTACAGAGATATTTTTCTCTCTGCCAGTCATAAAATGGGACCTAGGTGACTAACTTAAAGTAGATAACTAATTTTTTAGAAGCTAAAGTTAGGGCAGATGGATCCCAACAGCTATGTCTTAACTTTAGCATGTAGTGAAAAAATGGTTTCATGTCAATTAAAAAGCTCTGTATCAGGAATATAGCTATGCATATGCTAATGCATATGTATTTAAATATTAATGAGTCTATCTAAACCCCCATATAGGTACAACTACATTATACTAATTTGCACCAACTACATTTATTTCAAGATAGGTTTTCTTTGTGTCTCTTTCCTTTCTGACCTACCTTTCTATCTCTTCATAGTCTGGAAGACATCACTGCCTAAATACTTGATATGTGGTCATAGGTTTTTTAACTTATTGAAGAAAAAGCATTTGGAAACATCTCACTCTCTTCATTGCATATTGCTTGGCAATATTCTATAGTGCAAAAGTGGTTTTAAAATTGGGTTGCTTCCTGTTGCTCAGCTTGTAAGCTTCAAGTCTTTATATAATTTTGCAGCTGTGAAATATCATTCCATTCTAAGGCTGTAAAGAAAATTGCTTCCTTCTCTGTTGTTCAGGCAGGACCACCAAGCAAAGGGGAGAAAGGATCCTGCTAGGAGCTGTGCTGGCTCTGCCTGAGGTCAGAGCAGGGGAAAGCGAGCGGCTGCTGTTCATGTACGCACAGCATTTGTTCCGAATGTGTTTGTGCCAACAGCATGTGCCTGGGACAGACACAGCTCTGTCAGTCTGTCCTTGCCATTGAAATCTGTTATTCAGCCACCCCAGTGCTAGGCCTGTCCTTAGTCGGGAAAGAAAATTATGCCAACGAAAGTGATTCTTTTTTGATATGGAAAAACGTCAGAAGGGGCTAGGATAAGATTAGCAAAACAATTTCCATTGCTGACCAAACACAAATTTAAACTCAGGTCACCAAAGGTGAAATGTCACTACACCGAGTTATGTAGTTTTGACTTCCCAGTTAATCCTTATTTCAAGGTAATGAAACTCAACTGTCAGCTGGAATACAGCGTCCAGCCCCAGTATCCACACCTTCAAAAGGATTTTGAAAAATTGGAAAGCGTTCAGAAAACTGCTTCAGGAATGCTTTGAGAACTCTTTAATCCAGCAGACAAAGGCATAACAAGATCCAGTATCAGAAAGCTATGTTTTGAAATATTCAGATTAGAAATAAGGGGTATGAGAATTGCATAGACAGGGAGGGACTTGCTAGGTTCTCCATCACTGCAAACTCCTGAATCTAGACTGGTTTATCTTGTAAAAAAGATCATCCTCTGCTTAACTAGAACTATGGATTTGAGGCCACAATTGGCAAGATTTGTCAGATTCCCTTTGGGCCTTGGTAAGAAAGAAGTCAATGGAAAGCAAGGTACTTAATTTCAAGCCTTATGCCTCATGTCTTCTCTTTTTGAGTATGCATGTAAAAGCTGGTACAGTAGTCTCATACCCAAAGGAAAATCTGAGCCAAGCTTTTGATAAATTCTGATAATTGGTTATTTTAAACTATGTTCTTAGATTCTTATAGATAAAAAAAATATATTGTGTCCCTTTTTATTTTTTTTATAGAAGAGTGGTGAATTTTCATCCAAATGTATATATATGTTCAAAGTAGCTGGAGAAGAGGTTATGCTGCAAAAAGCAGCTATAGAAAACAATTTGCTCTAGGACTCTTCCTTACCATACTTATTCAATATCCACTTCCAAATCATAAGCTCATCAGATTTGGTCAGTATTTAGAGCCATTCAGCTATATTTTCATTAAAAGTATTTGCTGTAAATATACTTGAGAACTTTCATATTTTTTTTATATTTGATATTCTTATTGCAATGGTTACCTGGTATTGTTATGCTGCCTGAGTGGGTGAGTGGTCTAACACATCCAGTGCAAATATTTGCATGTTCAGATTGAAGTGTCGCATCCACAGATGTTTGCTTGAATAAAACTTCATTATTTAACCAGAATATGAAAAAGTGCATAAGCAAAACTGAAATTATTTAAAGTCCTAAAAATATTCTCCAAGTACTTTGCACCAGTGCAATGAACATTCAGAGGACAGTGGTGTGATACATCAGAGACTTCCAATCTCGCCTTCTATTTCACACATTATTTTTCTAGGTGGTATGCTGCCCTGTTTACCTATTGCTGCTCCATCTCTTCTTTCAATGTAACTTTATAATTGTCAAATCCTTCTGTCACCAGAGCTTTCCCAGGCTTTTCCTCATGCCTGTTTTCTTCCCATCCTGACCACTCCAGTTCCAGGTTATTCTACTCCAACAGACCCTAGATTTAGAAAAGTATATTACTTGTGAAAATAAGGGGGCATGTGCAAGTCACCTTGCTGGAGGTACACTGTGAAGTTCTCATCTGCAGTGCATTTTTCCACTGCAGATGGCCAGGGCACCTGAATGGAGTATATAGTACTTCAAGTACATAGTACTTCATTACATGAAGTCATATTGCCACTCTGTGTTACCCACAGCCCTCAGGAGCTGCAGAAGTCCTAACCCTTATCTCTAAACGCTAAGCCTCAGAAGCTTATTTCTGAGTTTCCTAATGGTTAGAGGGAACGGCACTAAGCCTGTCTTCTTATATAACATTTAAGCAGACAGTGATGGAGTTGAAAGCAGACCTGAAGATGTGCTTATATATTCAGAAGTTTGTCTGTTTTTCTCTAATTATATGAGTTAGCTTAATAGGAGTCAATAGTATGAACTGTACCCATCTATCACCACCACCCCCCCCCCCACTTCTCAACAAGAAGACTCATAAGGTTGATCAATGCAAATAGAGATCTAGAACTAGAAGAAAGATAATTATGAGGGGTCTTGCCTTCTTGTTTCTAGTATGATCTCAGTGGTCTAATCTTGTTTCTTTAGCATGCAAATTTCTCCTTATTCCTACCCAGGCTTACTGTCATATATAGAAAAGTGGATTATTCAGAACCTACATAGCATGGCATGAAAAGAGACAAAAGTACACACAGCAGTACTGTCATTTTTAACTTGCTGAATATCCTCAAGGACTTCGGACCTGGAGGTTTTATAAATACCTGGCTGTAATCAAATACGTCCCTTGGAGAAAGGATGATGCTTTTCCAAAAGCAGTGTCAAGCACTCATGACACCTGCAGACCCTGTAAAATAGTAAACGTTCCTGTGCTGCCTTGGCTGCTTTGTGTTCTGTATGGATGATTCCCTTCTTGTCCCTGCATAATTTAACAGGAATTAAAATGTATAGCGTATTTTATGTATTACTGATATCAGAATGGATTTACTGATGCTTGTGCATTCACTACGCACTTATGTGAATAGTAAGACATCTCATTTTCTGTAAACTGAATATTTACTAGTTGTTCAGCATAGCTACCTGAAGCACCCCACCCTTTGATGTTTAATACTCTGGCAATAATCCCAGTCCATCACCAAGAAACTCCCTAAGTAGTTTGCTTGAATATTCATAAAGGCTAGTTGCTTTCTGAGACTGGACAGACATAGGCATTAACTCAGGCTCCCGCTCAGCCTCCCACGAGGCAGCAGGCGAGTTAGGTGAGCAGCGAGCGGTCCTCCGGGAACTCGGGGCGGCAGAACCGCGGCCACCGACCAGGCTGCCCCAGAGCCCCAGCCCGGAGCGGGAAGGTGGCACGCCATGCTCCTAGCATTTGTGACAGTCGTTCAAACGCCAGATTTCCTCGAGACATATCTTATTTGGTAGTTCTGCTCTCTTATCAGTTTGAACCTTATATTTGTACCTTTGAGGAAAAGGACATGGCCAGCTCAAATTCCAGAAATTCCTAGCTTCTCCAAGAAGAGGAAAAGACAAATCTTTATTTCTTTTTTTCTTAAATTCACTGTGTGTAAATATTCTCAACATATATACATCATTTTAATTGCATAACACAGTATTTGGGATCATTTTGTTATTTAAAAGAAGACTCTTCGTAGTGAATCCACCCACAGCTGACAAAGATCCATTATTAACTAGTAAAAAAAAAAGAAGTAACTGGAGGAATGAAGAAACAAAATGCTATATTACTTAATACATGTATATATCTCAAAGTTAAGCTGGATAATTTAGTCAGAACTGGGCAGGCATTATTGTGTGACATTAGGAGCAGAGAGAAGGAAAAAAAAATCCCATCACTTACATGGAGTCGATGAATGATGTATTAACTGTGCGTAAATTGTATAAAACAGGCCAGGCAGATTGACAAAACTTGGCAAAAATAATTCAATCCACAGAGTCAAATTACGCAATAAAAACAAGCTGGTGCTATTCAAACTGGTACATTTCACTTACAAAAAGGCGGAAATATTCCTAGATTCCCAACAAATCATAGATTCCACTTGTTTTGGCCAAATCTTGTTCCCTTTCTACTTCATGCAATGTGAATGTTTTTGTAGTGCTACAAATCTTGTTGTCGTTCAGTTTTCCTGGTCCCTGATCACATCTATTTATTTCCTAGGGTTATGAAAAAAAGCCTCTTAAGAAAATAACATAAGGGGATGTAGACGAGACATTATGTTTATGAGGCTTCCTAAAGAACAGGACTTGCAGGGACAGTCATATGTGGCAAATGTTATGTTATAGGATCTTCTGTGCTCTGTCACCTCATTACCTCATTCAGTAGCAGCTTAATATTATTTCTCCATAACAATTAGCTGACATGTTCACAATATGTTTGAAATATTGAAAGAGGATACTATCCTTTTGTTTAAACTGATGATTTCAGTGAAATGCTGGTGTATTTCCTAAAACAACCACTGCCAGTCACTATCAGTGAGATAAAGTTAGGTTTAATTAAAATATCTAATGCAATTGCACCATGTGATATTAATATACTTTTCCCTTGCGTGCTGTACATATTAAATTGTTATCATATGTATTCCGTCCTCAACATATCCCTGGCAGGATTCTTGTCACTTAAATTCTGCCCTGCTGTCAGAAGAAACCATCCATCATTTTATTTGTTTGCTTGGAGCATCCTTCGCTGCTTGGGGTGGGGGTGGGCTCCGTTTGCTTTGGGCAACTCAAACATCTCCCACAGCCAGCTCGCTCTGTCATAGTGAGGAAGAAAATCCTTGTTAAATTTGAAGGAGACATGGTCTCGGTCATAGACAGCAGTGGGCTGCCTGTACAGCAGTAATAGGGGAAAGCCCGAAGTACACAGAGTGAAAGAGCTGGAGCTTTCCTAACAAGGTGTAACAGTGACTTAGCAGGCTGAGAATTGTCTTTTCCTCTTCTGCTGTGATGTGAGGTCCACAAACAAGGACAACATGGTGCTTTGGGTGAGTTTTTTGTCGTTTGGGACTTGCTGCAACTGATTAGTCTTCTTTCATCTTAGGGAAGTTTTGAACCATTTTGCCTCTGAAACACCAGAGATGTGAAACACCTCGAACTCAAGCAAGAAGCTGGAGCACGTTATACAAAGATACAATATCTATGGCTGGGTTATAGACCAGGTTTTGCAAGGAAAACCTCCAGGAGATTAGGAACTAAAGAGGAGCAAGGAAATGTTAGCTGACGCAGCTGGAGAAAAAATACCCCCAAGATTTTGAAACTTCGTGTTTTACTTTTTCTTCCTTTCCAACTGCATGAACTTGTGCTGTTTGGGAGTAGAGGGAGACGTCACACAAAGAGCACCACTTGTAAGAATCTCACTCAACACATTTTCATGAAAGAAATTAACCAGGGACCCAGTTAATTACTCACAGTTCTTGGAAGAAGATATATTGGCTGCCTTCCTGGTTCCACACATATTGCCTTTATTAGTCGTTATACAGCAAGTGAATCATACATGACAGAGCTGGTCTGGCTCTAATATTTTGAGGTTATCTGGTCCTATTTAGTGACATTCCCTAGAGATCCAGATGTCCCCACAGCCCCTCATGACAGTGAAGAAGGCAGAGAACTCACCCCAAATGGGCTTCTGCTCTCTGCTGCTCATGTCTCTTCTTTGGCTAGGTAGTCTCTCAATCCAACCAGAGAAAACAGAGATGGAGTGGAAGTTAACTGCTCTCACTCATTCAATTCATCTTGGATTTAGGCAGTACCATCTGCTCTTAAAACCACTAGAGCATCATCAAAACAGGGTAAAAAAGGAGTGTCTATGTTTAATTTAGAGAAGGGGAATGACAGACCCCAGATAGCTTAACATTAGTTTATTCTTTTAAATGTCATTGAAAGTAGTTCCAAGCAAAAATCAAGATCTATGCTGTAGAGTGTATGAAACAGAAAATACAGGCCTGGGCATTTGTAATGCTTTGGCATATGAGGTCACTGCTTTCCCTCTAGATGAGCAATTTTCAAAAGGTTCTAGGTGGCTCAGGTTCCTTGAACTATTTTGGAGAATTCAAGGATTTTGTAAAGGGTTCATGACTTAAGGAATCACAGCTTTAAAAATAGTGTTGAGAAGCACGCTTTGGGCTACCATGTTCTGAGAAAGGACCAGTGAATATCTACAGACCCATTCTGTGTTAAAAGGGAATGATAGCTTTAACATTTCATACCCTCCTTCCCTCTGCTTTTTTCTCTTCTTCACTAGTTACCCCTTGCCTTACCACAATCTCCTCAAAACCACTATGGCAGCATGTATCGTTAAGCCTTCACCAGGCTAAGTAAGAATCATCCCCAGGCCGGAACAAAATTCCAGTCAAGGATTTTATTTCAGGCCCGGTGTGTACTCATCTTTTTTAACCTGGTAAACTGAATTTGTGAGCCTTCTGGAGAGTTTCCAAAGGTAGATGTGTGAGGAGCAATCATTTCCTCCAAGAAAACCCACAAAGGAGAGGCAACTTTCAAATACTTAAAGCCCAAGTTCCAGGAACATACAGATGGGCTCAGGGCATCTGGATAGAGCTTGGCTCAAATGACATTTTACTGGGAATGAAGTGAAAGAAGATAAAGGTAGAGAAAGGTGCTAGCACTTCCTTTTCCTTCTAAGGAGCACGCAGAGTAATTTATATTTGAAGTCAGAATCAGGCAAGAGTGAGAAAGTTTCATTCATGTCTGCTGTGAAATACAAAGTTGGCATTTTTAACAGGAATTGTTTTATCCATGTTAATAAAGTTCATTATTGTGGCTTGGATGAAGTATTTACTCATGTCCCGGGATGGGATGTTGCCCTGTCTCAGGTAGAGACATATTTTAGAGTTGTTCTTTCATAGCAGAGATAAAGTACTGAAAAAACAGGATCCGAATTACCACTGCTTAGAGTGCTTTTCTGGCTTGAATCCACAATGTTAGAAAGAACTCCAAATTTAAAAAAACAGGTGCACTATGTCCAAAGGCATTTAGGTGCCTAATTGTCTATGAAAACAGTACGAGCTGTTGAAGATCTTGACAAGTGTGATTAATTTTAAGGGGACGCGACAATCTCCTGCATTCTCACAGCTTCTCCTAAGCCGCGACCCAGTATTGCTGCTACGACCTATTCCACAGGCGGCTGTATTATCATGCAGATAAGCTACGTGCCAAACGCTCTGCGTCAGCAGTGGGATATCACGTTTCATAATTCCCATTCAGCATGGCTTTAACTGGGAGTTATTGAGGAGCCGAAAGTGGAATACTTGCCCGAAGTGACTATAGCTGGGGTGGGTCCAGCCACTGAGACTGAGGAAACTCAAGACCAGGAGTCAGTCACCAAGGACAGAGCAGCCCAAGGCTCCAGATGGAAAGGACACTCAGGAAAAGAGAGAAATCAAGGCTACCCCAAACCAAAGAGCAAATCAAGAGCAAGGTCAGGAAATCAAAGAGCTTGTACTAAAAGTCTTGGATAAAGACAAGTTAGGACTAGAACGAGGTAGGGCAGGTCGGTCAAGAGGCAGGAACTGCACAGAACCACAGGGGATGCAAGGCAGTGAAAGCAGTTTGTGGGGTTGCCCGCTGTGCCTGACTCAGAAACGTATGCCGGCCCCCAGATGTTCAGGCTTCTTGGGACACTGGTCTCCTGGGAGAGCACTGAGCCCAGCTCCTGGCTACAGAGCTTGGCTGCTTAGTCAGGGCCTGAGAGAGGAGGATACATGCCTAGCCTGGCACAAAGGATCAGTTTGTTCCTCCGGTGTGGATATGTCAATTTACAAGCAGGGAAAATTTGTATAACGGTATCACCAGCTCTCCCAGGTTTCTGCTTTTCCATCTTATGAAACTCTGTGGACCTTATGTCAGGAGAGGAATGAGGCTGGGGTACATGGTGGGCTGTACCATCTCTCAGGCCTCCTTTGGCCCTTCGTGCCCTCCAGGCACTCCTGCCAGTTGTGTTCATGGATGAAGACAAGCTCTGCGTTCAGGGCTGCAAAGCAGAACAGAGTCTCTGTAATGGTGGTGACAAAGATACGGTCCTCGCTGTGAAGGAGATGGGCATCAGTTGTTTGTGTGTCGTCTCAGTGTGAGACAAAAGACATGGATTACAGTCATTCCTGAAGCGTGGCCACATCAGAAGTAGAATGTAGTCGTGAAATCTGTAGATTAAAAGTAGGTATATGCTGCAACAGCTTGCTGAATTACAGGCGCTGTAATTGCCAGGGGACGTAAAAAGGTTGGTCTGTTAGTTTAAGTACAGCATACAATAGAAGTCAGGCACTCACACTGGAGGAAAGATGCAGTAATATCAATATGAATGCGCTTTATACTGATATTGCTAGGTCACTGCTATCTGCAGCATATAACTATTTTAGTTTTAAAAATCAAAATAAAATCCACACACCTAACTAAATCAAATTCTGGTTGGAGACCAGAGCAAAGAATAAACATGCTATGTATTTTCTATGTCAGATCAACACCTTTTGCAGTCCTCATTAACCAAATTGTAAAAAAAAAAAAAAAAAAAGTTGTTTTGAATCCAAAATGTTTCAGTTAGCCTTACTACTAGACACAGGGAAGGAGTATGTGTGAAACCCAAACATTGATCAAATAGAAAATGTAACGTTCCTGTTTTTAAAAAAAGGCATGTAATGGGAAAATAAAAATTATTTATGAAGTCAAACGACTTTTAAATCTTTAAATTCTCCACATACCTTCTAGGATTATAGTAACCTGTGGAAGGTCATTATAGTTATAAGCGAAAAGATTAAATAAGCACTTAAGCAGACATAAATAAAACAGACAGGTTAAAAGCTATTAAGTTGAACAAGACTAGAGGGAAACTTATCAGTGCTGTAAAGGAATCCAGACTAACACAGAAGGAAACGAACACAATGTTGAGAATGGCTAACGGGAAGTAGCAACTCTGGAAGTACAAAATCTTACAAAGTCCCAAGTCACCTGCGCCACAGAAAGTTCTTGGGTTATAAGGAGCAGCACAAAGAATTTATTACAGGAAAACTTCCGTAGCATGTTCAGAGCTTTCCCCCAAAATAATACAAAGCAGGAGATATAATTTGTGTAGAGATAATAAGATAGCAGGGTTGAAAACTAGTAGCTAGAAGGAGGCCTAAGAGAACAGCCTGCCATGGTGTTTGCTCCAAGAACCGCTCAGCTGGAGGGCCGTACCCCTTCCTCTGGCTCAGCGATCCGTCTGTCAAGGGAGAAACACGGGAGGCTGAAAAAAGGGCTTGAAAATGGAGTCTGATTCAAGAACAAGCATTCTTCCTAGGAAAAAGTCAGGGTGAAGGAAGGCACCACCTTCTGAACTTAGGAAATACTGAAAGACAATCAGCCAGTCATTTGGAGCAGGACGAGTGGGAAGCGATACGCCTGCTGCAGAGGAGTCGGGGGGGCGATGGAGATGCAGTGGCTGCCGTGCCTGCTGGGCCACGGCCAGAAATGTAGCTTGATCTCTAAACGAGTAATTTCATTTCTCCCAGGGAAAAATAAATAGGCAACATGCGAAGGAAAAACATATAATGAAAAATAAACAGGATTTTTTTAGTTACTCTTGTGTTCCAGAGGTGTAGCTCTGCTGAATTCACTGAGGGATGGTTTTGCCTATAAAGCTTTTAAAATGAGGGATGGATTATACTCCAAGTACGGATATTTCTAAATATGTCTGGTTTTATATATTTCTCAACATTTCTATTTTTATTTTTCTGACTTTTGCCTGAACAAAAAAAAAATAAGCAAAAACATTTTTTTAACTAGTTCTTTATGCCCCAAAGAGACAAGTGTGCAGGCTTTCTAGAGAATGAAAAGCAGCATACAGTCTTGTGGGAAAAAAAAAAAATTAAATACAGGTTCAATTAAAAATGTTATGTACACGCTGCTGTCATGCAAAGGTATCTCTGCAGCTCCATTCTCTATTTCAAATGCTACAGTCTGCCAGATTTGGATAAATGTTGACTTTTAACGGCACCTGATGTACCAACGGGCATAGACGCCACTTCATTCGGCAGCATCGGTTAAATGCAGGTCATTGCATTAATTAAGAGTGCATCTGTTATAACTGATCATTTTGTTTTCCCTAATTTTAATAAGCAATTTTGCCAACATGTTTACTGGAAATATTACAACATCTTCCTGTGCTGAGAAAACCCAAAGGGCCTATTTATCTGGTTCAACTGTATTCTTGTTTAAACAGAGGGTCATACTGAAACCAAAGGATTGCCTTCTTGCCCAGAAGACAGGTCTAAGATTTGACTTCAGAATACGGCACGTCCGCCGGAGGGAGAATCCTTTTCCACGGGCCACTTCGGTCATCCCGAGCGAAAAGAATACCGACAGCAAAGATGCCCCAAGGAACGCCAACCAGAGCCGCTGTGACTGAATCACCCTAGACCCAGGAGGAGGAGGCTTAGCATCCCGATTTTATTTTCTGTGCCTGCCATGGTTTGACGGGTAGTTAACCGAGACGGGGCTAGGAACCCGAGCAGTGGAAGAAAAGCAAACTACACTCAGGCACAGAGTGCTTTGTCCCACCTCGGATTCAGCCCTCAGGTGATCAGGCGTTGCATGCTTTTCATTTCACCAGCTAGGGCTATTTTTTAAAACGTCCGGAGAACAAGCGGCTCTGAACACCGAGCGTGGCACAAAACGTCCCGAAGGCTGGAAGCTGCAGGTCCTTCGGCCGCGGGAGGAAGATGCGGAGAGAAGGAGGGTGTGTTGGCAGGTCCGGGGTGAGAGGGTCCCCGCACAAACAAAAGCCTCGGGACTGGGCGCCGTACGAGGGAAAAGGGGGGTGGGGTGGGGTGGGAAGAAGAAGCGAGGGGGTCGATCTGCCCCCCGCCAGGTTGCGCGGCTGGCAGGGAGGAGCGGAGCCGCGGGCGTGCGGGGCGGCGGAGGGGAGGCGGGCGGGGAGGGAGGCGGCGGGCGGGCAGGCTGGGGTGAGCTGTTTGGCCACCGGAGCCAATCGAAAGCTGGGGCTTGATCCTCTCCGCGGGCAGTGCCTGCGCCGAGCCACTGCCGAGCTCCCCTCCGCCGCCGGGACCCGCCGAGCTCCCTCCACGCACCGCGCTACCCCCCCCCTTCCCCACACCCGAGCGCCTATGGGCATCTGCGGCCGGCGAGGGCTTCGCACCACCGCCACCAGCGGCAGCGGCAGCGGGCGACCACCGCCGCCCCGCTTCGTCGCCCCTTGGGATCTATAGCCGGCAGGACGGAGGGCGCTGCGGACCCTTCCCCGCCTCCGTGCAGGTATGGGGCGGCCGGGGAGCCGCCGGCTTCTCTTGCGGCCGGCTGGCTCCCTTCCTCCTCCTCCTCCTCCTCCTCCCCTCCCCTCCCGCACTCATCGCCCCTTCGCGAGGCAGCGGGGCAGCGCGCAAGAGCCCGCGGGCGCGGTGGCAGCGCGGGGCCGCTCCGCCCGCCGCGCCGAACCGCGCCGAACCGCGCCGCACCGCGCCCGCCCTGCCCGGCCCCGCGCCGGGGTCCCCGGCGGCCGCGGCGGCAGCTGGAGGTCTCGGCGGGGAGCAGCGCGTCCCGCGCCCGCGCTTGTCCGCCCGTGGGGCCTTTCCCCGGGGGGGGGGGGACGTAACGAAATTAACGCGGGTGGCGGCAGCGCCTGGGTCTCGGTGCTTTGCTGGGAGCGCCCTCGGAAGTTACCTGAATGGGCAAATCCCTTCGGGTTGGCAGCGCCGTGCATCGCGTCTCCGCGCTCCCTCCCAAGTAGGGAAAAAAAAAACCAACACCAAAAAAAACCCCCCAAACCAGAAAAAAAAAAATCATCCCGTGCGTGAAACCTGTGCCCCTTTGTACTTTTCTTTCTTTGCTTTGGGTTAATGATGGTTTGTGATTATGAAACGCCACGAGGGATCAGCTCCAAGAGCGAATAGCATTACTTTAAGTCATGAGTTGGAAATATATATACGTGTATACATACACTGGGTTGGTTTGTTGGGTTTTTTTTCCCTTGCAAATGAGGATTATAATAATACAAACCTACGGCTGTCTCAGAAGGACCTCCTGCTTGACTTTCTGCTAAAGCCAAGGAAACATTTGGACTTGCACAGGTCTTGCAGAATTGGAGTCACAGGTCTTATAAAAAATTGCAGTGGCATTTGGCTGAACAGCTCTTATTTTTAGCAGGCTATTGTGAAAGGGGTTATATAACTTGCGGTGGATTGTTGAGGACAAAATTAACAGCTCATAACAAGTTAAACCTCTTTTTTCTCCGAAAGAGAAATTGAATGAAAGCCCGATGAGTAGAGTCAGGTGAACTTCAGCCTGGCAAATGACCACGACAGAGATTCCCCAAGGAAAAGCCCCAGGTTAAGAATCCCACAGTCCTCCTCAGAATCACGAAGCAGCAGGTGCAAGACCAAGCAGTGTCTGTGCAGAGCCCCAATTAGCAAGCTGGTTATCAGGCCGCTTCAAGGTTATTTCTTGCTAAACCAGGGAGAAATGAACATCACGTCAGAGTCTTGTCTTCCCACTGGTGCCAATACAACACAGATACTGTGTTCCCTTAGGGGATTAGTTTGTTGCTTGAACTCCAAGTACACACCGCCTGAAATATTTGCTTAGAATGCCCGATGTATTTTAATGCAGATGCTTTGCTTGCGAAACTTGGTGCTTAGTTCTCAGGCTGGCCTTTCCTCATTTCTTTCCAAATGTTAAGAAGAAGAAGAATACCCTAAGATTTTAAAGAAACGCCCCGAGAAAATAATTGAATGGAAGCAAGGAACAGCAATCTGCATACTACTGACAGCCGGGACAGGAGGGTTCTGTCTCAGCATTCAGGCTCCGAGCAAGGGACCTCTCTCTCACTTTTGTTGGATGGTGCTCATGAACTGCCATCATCCAAGGCATGCAGTGACGTCCTAAACTCTGCACATTTGGGCGTGATTACTGTGCAGCTGAAGAGAGCGGACCAGTTTGCTAAATCTCTGTTGTAGGGTGAGAGAGAAACCTAGCAGGTAGAATTTTGCCTTCTCGCCTCGCTTGCAGCCTGCTGTTCGTGCAGAGCTCTTGTGCGCGGGGAGGAGGCGCGTCTGGTAGCGGCAAGGTTTGCTCAGCCTTCCATTGCAGCATGATAAGTAAATGAAAGATGTGTCAGTGAAAAGCATCAGTAAGACCTCTGAAAGGGTGCCACAAAAATAAATGCCATTAACCCTAGATTTTGAGCTGATTGGTTTAGCTGACCTATTTGCTTTTTGTTTATCTTTCAAATGGACTGTGCTGTCATGAAACATGACTTTCAATGTGGAATAGAACAAAGGTAGGAAAGCTGAAGAATTAAACTCTGGAGGTTTTTGTTTCTTTCCATAATATCAGGTGAGGGTAAAAATTAATATCTGAATTCCCAACTAAACTATATCGATAAAGCGGAAAACGCTTGGTTTCAGTCACCATTTGTCAGTGCTTATGAAAGTGTAAATCACACAGATCCAGATCATCCTTTTTCATAATAGTTTACTCCTGCTGTGGTTTTCCTTGATAAATTTGGTAACTGGTAAATTCCAACTGTGCAGTTTCATAGTTCTATACCTTACTACTAAATTCACATTGAAATAATTCTAACAACTCAAGCATCAGAAACTGGTAAATTCCAATCTGGAATTGGTAAATTGGAATTTACCAGTTTCTTATGCTTGAGTTGTTAGAATTATTTCAATGAGCAGTTCAAGTCACTGGGCAAGAATTGAGCAGTTCAATTCACTGTGCAGATTTACTGACATCCAAGGAGTCTCTTCAAGAGCGGCACAAAGAGGTCTTTCCCTTCACTCTCACAGATGCTCGTGGGTGTGGTTGCGCATCTATATTAGTGTTGTGGTTCATGCCAGGAGTCTACTTTTGACGCCAGTCTTCCAGTTGTTCCCACTTACTGTCCATCTCCATATACCTCATGGTGGGCCAGCTGGATTCATTTAGGATGAATCTAAACTAGAAGATGTACTTGAGTCATTGCTGGAAATTCAGTCTGTGGGACCAGACCAGAGCTAGCCTGAAGTAAAACCCTATAAAATGCATATAGTGTCTTCGTGCTTAAAACGTTTCGCGCTGTATGTCTGTTCCTGTTGGGCTCTGCTAGCTGCTAGCATAGACCTGGCCCATTTGCAGCAGACTAGTACCTATGCACGGCGCAGTTTGAAGCCGGTACTGACCGTCTTTCCCAGGGGGGTGGGCTAGTCCCTGCTTCTTGCATCATTGCCTACCCACCCGTCACCGAGATACTCCCAGCTCAGCACGAGAGCGGGCGACCCTGCAACAGACTGTGGCTGCCCGACTTGTATATACATACACTGAGATCTGTTCAGTTCTACGTGAAGATGGCTAATACCTTCTTTTTAATAGTCTGGCATAGGGATAGCGGACTACTTTTTGAGTGGGAACTTTGGATAATGCAGACTTGCGCTTGTCTGGTGAATGTGAACACAGCAGTTGCGTTTAGGAAAGGACAACTGGTGCTTCTTTGGGGTTGTTTGCCTGTGACTGGCTGTAGCCCTTTTGCTTATAGAGGTTCACAAGGCTGTGTTTGTGTTCCTCATTGCATTTGGGAGTGGTGAGAGATGTTGGCTTGAAACTTCAAAACTGTCATTTAGAAACGCTGTGCTGTGTTTCGTGGGTGCAGCACCTCAGTTGACTACATTTCCCATAACGCACCAGAAGTGTTGCTTTGGAGAAAGAAGTATTGCTTTGGTGCCGCCCTTGCTGGCAGTTCTTCTGGGTCCCGGCACACGATGGGAAACATCCTCTGGGCCTGGAGTCCAGTTGCCCCAACAGGTGGGAATGTCTGATGCCCAGGGAGATGTTTAGAAACAGCCACTTAAGACTCAAAGCTTCTGTTTAAAATATGTCAAAACTCCCCTGCCCCCAGTTTCCACTCTAAAGCTGCAAACTTTTCAGTTCTCTGTTGTTTGGTGATTTGGCTTACTTTTTGCACTTTTCTGTTTTTCTTTAGTTTGCTTCTTTTGTGAAAATTACTTTAAATAGAAGGATGATTTTGTTAATCATAAACCATTATCTTTTGTATAAAAGCATTTCTAACTAGCAAATACATTACTGGAGCAGTTAGGAATCAAATCCTTCTTAGTCAGGGACAGAAGATGGTCGTCACTGCTGCAGAAATTGGGCTTCTTACCGACACTTCAGTTTTACGCACGTTTTCACAGGGATCATGGTAGAAATCATAGGGTTGCGTGTGTATAACATGAATGATGCAAAGCTCCTCCTTGTTCAGGGTCACTGTGACTGCTCCAAGACTGCTTTTAGATCGCAGAAAATGTGCTATTTGGAACAATAGGAGTTGAAAAACAGAAGAGCTTTTCCTTCTCAGATGGCTGTATTTCTATTGCTAGAGGTCGTCTACCCCAAACCTTATTCCAATGCATAGCTTCTCTGTGGGATGAGGTGTAGATTTTAACAAGAGTTGTGTAGATTATAGATATGTCACTTGAAACCGTGCTATTTCTTGTTCTCAGTGCATTAATTCTTTTGTTACCAGTTTCTGAAGATTTTTGAAGCCTGTTTCAGAAAGGGAAACAAACCATAAGAATCTGTCTTGCTCCAGGATGTTAAAACAGAGGGCAATCTGTCTTTCAATATCCAGTGTGATACAATCATGGCAACTTCATTTGTAACCTGTCTTTGTCAAAAAGTCATCTTACAGCATCTACTTTTCACATTCTTTTTTTTCTTCTGGGCATAACCATGTTTATCTATGAGATTTTGTGTGATTTTTTTCTGCAGTTGCTGTCTACATAGTATCTATAAGAGTTACAGCTGCATATTTTAGATTAGTCTTAAAACTAAGGGGGATTTACTAAGGTCAGTTTTTCGTAGAGGCTACACTGCCGTATAGAATTAGTTAAACTGTAAATATATGTTGTATATAGAAATGTGCATGCTACTCTCTTTACTACAAGCTTCTTTATAGAAAGAAAAGGTAAATTTGTCTCTCATTCCGGAAAGTTTCAAAGTCATTATTGTTTACGAAGTGAGTATTTTAAGAAATCATAATTTGTGATGAAACTAAGAGGAAATTAAAACTGTGATACATTCAAATACAAAACATCTCATAAAGATTTTATTTTTGCCTATTTTGTGTTAAGGAAGTGGGAGAAGTAAAGTACACTGGGAAAAGAAAATAGATTATTTACCCTCCAAATTTCATTTTGGAACCAGTTTTTATTGAGTGTGATGGGCAATGCACAAATACAACATCAGGCCATGGATTTGACAGCAATAAATCTTAAAAATTTCCTGAATTTTTAACTTCTCTTAAAACTTGGAAACAGCATTTGTACAGCTCATGCAGAATGCGTTGTTGACCTTGTCTTGTACAAACACTTGCTAGAGCTAGAAAACTGTATTGAGCTGATGCTACAAGTGAACTAGCTGCCCTTCTTCGTTTGTGTGCAGTTTTGTTGTGGATTCCAGCCATGTCTAGTTTATCCTATTACTCTGGTTAAGTGCTATTATGATAATGCTCAACAGCCTGATATTCTACAGTAGTGCTAACAAAAAAAAAAAAAAAAAAAAATTTCTGTGTGACCATTTCTGGCATAAAACTGCAGGTTTTTTCCTGGTGCGGATCTCAGACCTAATCTCATTTCCAGTGAGGCCAAAACACTAGTTTGGCTTTGAGTTAAGTGGGATCCTGCCCATAAATCTGGCCAGTCTCCATACAGATAACATCTGGAAAGTTGTCATTTAAAAATATGTGGGAGAGCTTGGGATAGGGGTGTAAATAGTGGGTCAGAGCTTCTATCCAAAATGAAAACATCCCAGCTCTCAGATGTCAGACATCCTTGCTCTAGGCATGTTTTTTGTTATGATCCATCTATCGTTTGTCAGTTCCTGTTCCGTCAAGATAATTTGGAGCTCAGTGTCCTTTGCGAGGAACAAGAGGAGGCTGACAGGCAAAGAAGACGGCGAGTATGTGAACATGTTGCATGACTTAATGCATACATCCAGTGAAGTCTCCTAGTAGAGAGATGGCTATCGCTCCTGTTTCGATTTAATTTGTTCTCTGGCTGACACCTTTCAGATTACTACACACAATGGCTTTACACTAAGCATGTTTGTTGACTTTGGTCTATATTTTTCATTAATGAAGCCTATGGAAACTTTGCCTGATCCGTCAGTGAGAACAGCCTTTGCCGAGATATTCTTAAGAGTGAATGCATACAAGCTGAAACAAATTATGAGCACCTTGGCTTCTGTGTAGGCAGGGAAAGACTGTTGATCTGCCTCTTTAATACTTCCGCTTCTTACTGAAGCTGAGCCTTAAGTAAAGTCATAGCCCAGAACTTGTGACTTCTTAAAGGTATCTGAAGCTGAAGATTCAAACGTCACATAAACTGATTATTAGGAAGATTTTTCATTTTATTCAGAAATCACAGCAGACGTGAAAATAGCACCACTGTGTGCTATTTTTGTTATATGTAATGACCCTTTTTCTATAGGAACCCTGAAGCAAGCAAGACAAATGCACACAGTTGGAAAATGAGCTAGTTTCTGTCATCTGAAACTGTCATGCTTTCAGGTTCCCAAAGTCCCTTCAGTCACTTACACAAAGTTATTCAACAGCTCAATCTAGGTTGGTTTTTTTTTTTTAACTGTAAGACAAATCCCACCTTTGTCTACCATAAATTCCTCCCAAATGAAGAGAAGCTTTAAATACAAATTGTACCATAATAAATCCCATTTGGTTTTCTTTATCCGCCTTTTTTTTTTTAAAGTCGTCTGCACTTGATGTTCTTTCTTCTTGAAGGAGCGCTGAAAAAGCTCCTTCACAAGCTACAGTCTACTGTTTTCTGAATTCTACATCCAAAATGCCAGTTGCTTTATCCTTCAACTCAGGTAGACTGCTTCCAACTAGAAAAATATTTTTATGTCGGTGTTTCAATAGCTGACTTTAAAAGTATGATACATGCAAACAGTACTTTGAGTACCTATCAGAAATTGCAAATCTTCTCTTTATAAAAAGTCTTTGTTTTTTTTCAGTATAAAATCTAATATTTTATAAAACTTAAGTTTCTTTGGAAACAAGTTTATTGTGTCATTCCAAGTTGAGCCTAGTTCTTTTCTGGACATCTCTAAGGTTTCTTTAAAAGAAGGATATGATATTACAGGAAGAATGTTACTCTTATTTGCCAGAGAGCTGTACTATGTTTACTATAATAAGATTAAAGGAAATTTGAAAGTCAGCGCTAGCTCAGTGGGAAACTGATAAACACACGTTGTACTTGCAGGAACACTCTGCCCAGTAGTATTAGGAAATTTATCACTATTTATTTAGCAGTTCAGACTTTATCCGACAAACAGATTTGTTGTCTATTTAAAACCATGCCAGACATTGAAAGACTTAACAATATGGATGTGATCTGAGGAATCTGAACTATTATCCTGGCATAGCCATCTCACGTGGCTTTGGATTGGGACTCTCACAACACAGACTCTCAAAATAAGGAGTCTGTAGCTTATGGATCCCGTTGCTTTCCAAAGTCTGTGGTTTGATTCCTGGCACTTCTGGTTAGGTCAGCTATTATAGCCACAGTCATAAACAGTGATTTTTCAGAATCTGAGCAAGCTAGACGAGGGTGTAGCTCCTTGGAAAAGTTATTCTGGAAGAGGCAAACCCAGCAATGTCTCTGGATCCATATCTGGTATTGGCAGGCTCTACTGTTGAGAAGCAATGGCAGTCCAGTCTCGTATTTACTAATGTTTGTTTATTTGTGCCTTGGCCAAAGTTTCAACTAGAGAGTGAATTCTGGAGAAAGAAAAGGCCACAGGGATGACTTTCCATTCCTAAATACATGTTAAGAGGTCATTTTTACATGGACACAAATGCTGCTTACAAATCAGTAAAGTAGAATGAAGTAATCTTGCTATGAAATGCACACAGGAAATTTTTTTTGAAATATCAAGAGTAGAGGGGAATGCGTAATCACAATGCGATACATAAGCTACTATTGTAAATGTTTTCATCACCTTCAAAATGGCAGGTATCTTGCAGAAATGAGCAGCTACTCACTGTATACTTCTGAGCACCAGAAAAGGCGAGTGAACTATTCCCACCATGTGTTGGTAGTTAGTTGGAACTGCAGGTTGGAGTCACTATTAGTTATGGAAGCTACTGCTGTGAGCTGTTAATGCTGTGCATGGTAATACAATTATTTGATAAATAGGTGGTTAGGGAAATTAGTTAATTTCTAAGCGGCTCTCAGCTTTGAAAATTCTTAGAAAAGAGCCTAAAAAGCAAGGGTCACTCTTTTTATGAAATTTATGGATTTGTATGCTAGCCACGAAGTCACCCCAAAATGCTCATTTCCTCCCCTGTCCATAGAAGATGTGAATGTGAGCTGCTAACCTGCTTTGAGATAATCAAGTCTGAAGAAATCTTTCTCATCCTGTTCAACATGCTTGTGCTGAGGAGGAATAATCTCATTTCTCCTGCATTCCTCTCCCACCCAAAATGATCTTTAAAGGTCTGTGCAGTCACTGGAAATTGCCTTTCCCAGCTAGCTGAGTTACCATTCCATTATGGTCCATGCCTCTCTGTTGTAACCATGGCCATAGCACAATCCAGCGTGTTGTGGAGTCTCTGAGACTGCCAGCAACCGAGGGAATTTTCGCTTTGGATTTGGGTGGTCTGTTCAGACAGTGGAACTGTAAAAGCATGGGTGAGAAGTCCATACCAAGGGTTTCCTGTCTCAAGGGAGACTGTTGTGTATCTAACTCTACTGGCAGTCCAAGCTTCAGGTCACGGGGGCACCGAGTTCTTCTGCAGATCTGTCCTGGGCAACTTCACCTGCAGATTGAAGAAATCTCTATCTTGCTTTATCATTGATTAAAACAGAATATTGCCTGTCTGAACTCTTCTGCTTAGCTTCATCCACATAGATAGGCTACAACCAGAGTGCTTGCAGTCTGCACCATTATATACAAATTGTAACTCAAGGCTGCGGCAAGTTGCCAGTTCAACTCCCCGCTTGGACGCCAGCTTCATTTACTCATATAAATAACTGGATAGCAGACAAATGTGATTGACTTAAGCTGTTACTTTTTCTGAATGTCTAAAATATAGGGAACTTGGGATGCTAATGCCATGCTTGTTGGGCTTTCCCCCCCCCTGAAATTTAGGTGTATTTGTTGAGAATATTGAAATGTATTTGTCATTGTGTTTATCATGGGTTTAGATTTATCTTTACTGTTTACAGGACAACGCAGAATTAATTGGTTTTTATTGTCATATTAGAATATGCATGGTTAGGTTTATATTAATTAAAGGGAGGCTTAGTTTCTTTATAGAAGTGAACTGTAATTTAAGATACTTTGGTTATGAAGTGCTCCAAATTAGATTTTTTTCCCCAAAGTTATTTATTTTTCCTTTAAAAACATTTGAAAACTGGCTTATTTTACCATGAATAAGGCTGATGCTTTAACTTGGGCATCAAATACACTATAACTGTTGAACTTCTAGATGCATGATATGAACTGCTAAGGTATATAGCAGTTAGTCAGATAGAAATGCTGGTGGAATTTTTTGAGGACAGTCATGCTTCAGTTTTGGTTTTAAACAAGTACGGTCTGCTTGCTAATTGTAAACCTTTCCTCAAGCTTCTGTGATGACTTTTTGCTTTCATCGCATGACCAAGGCAGAGGTGGCAGAATCTAATAGTCTCTTGAAAGTGTTAATGGTTCTGTGAGTATTCCTGCTTTGTTATGCTGCCTATGACTATGCCTATGGTGTCACTTTAGCTAGGCATAGGTCTAAACTTGTGCTGAAGAGGTCATCCTGCCCTTGGCTCTGCTCCTGGCTGCTGTTGGTTGTGTCTTAATACTGTTACAGACTTTCGTTGTGCCATCTGGCTTGTCTAAAGTGGTACGCTCACCATCTATGGGAAACTGGCTCAGAAATTGTGCTGTAAATGTTGATGTAAGTGTCCAAAACACTGTATGTCCTCCAGCTGACAAAGTTCATAGGTGCAGACTCCTTGCATGGCGTCTTGAAAACCCTGTTAGTACTGGGTGGCCTTACTAGTCTAGATAGACAGGCTCAGCTGCTAAGTGTGGAAGATCTTTGGTTGCTATTTAAGAGACAGCCCGAAGACCAGCATTCCCAAATTTTCTGAACAATGACATGGGCTACTAAGGTTGGTGAGACATTGGAACAGATTGCCCAGAGAAGCTGTGCATGTTCCATCACTGAAAGTGTTCAAGGTGAGGTGGGACAGGGCTTTGAGCAACCTGATCTATTGAAAGATGTCTCTGCCCGTGGCAGGGGGGTTGGACTAGATGACCTCTAAAGGTCCCTTCCAACCCAAACCATTGTGATTCTGTGATTGTATAATGCTGTCATTGAACAGAACCTTATAGGTCGTTTAACAGGGTGTAAGAACTGTAACTGCCATTGAACACTTTCTTAAAAAAAATGTATTAAAGGCTAAAATGCTTCTATTATAAACTACTTATTACGGTGGGATATATGTGTATGTAAGCAAATATGAATAGTGTGTAAAAGAGATAGCCATGGCCTTATGTGTAGATGCAAAAAAAAAATCTGATGTTTTGCTTTGCTGCAAAGCCTATAAGGATGTGAATTCTAATGCAGATTTGCACACTCTGGATTAAATTAATTCTTGCACAGAGGAGTAGAACAGTGTATTACTTCAAGACAATGCAAAAATACTTTTATACTTTAAAAAATGGCACCGTTAACCATGCCTTCGATATAGTGGGAATTTCTGCCCATAGTGTATTGCTCTGTCTTCATTATTTAACATTTCTAGCCTGGGACATCCAAAGCTTTTTGTTTATGGTTTATACAAGGTCATCCGTTGCTGTAAAATACATTTTTACTGCAGTAAAAGAGACAACAACAGCTAGTTGCCCTTGCACTTTCCTTTTTTGAAGCAGCATACCTAAACCCAAGTACTGTAAAGTAGGGGAGAGGGGATTTGCTTCTGATGAACTGAATTATTCCATACACAGATTGTTCTGGAACATTTCAGTTATATTTTTTTACTGTATATGATTTTGGGGGTAGTTCTGAGTTAACATCATATTTAAATGGTAACTTTCAAAACAGCCATGTAAATACTTAGGTTTTATGAGAAGACACATATAATTTAATTCTGGAATTATTCCATCAGGTTTTCTGACTTGCATATATTATAAAGGTCAGAATTAATTTCATATTTGAGTTAAACTCACCTACGTACTTTGAGATATGGAGTTACCCTATCAAAGATATGTCCACTAAAGGGTTGACATTAACACTTCTGAACTTCATTCTTTAAGAGTCACCTTATTTATAGCAAGATAAATGCACTTTCAGCTCTAATTGCACAGAGAGGCAAAAACCAGTCTTTGGACAGACTAAGTAATCTAAAATACATCTTATCTGGGAAACCTCAGAAGATCTATTTATTCAAGAAGTTAGGAAAATTTAAGGGATGTATACTTACAGCCTGGATTTCAGAATATACAACTGCTGCACATTTTAGGAGGCCTCTTAATTTCTTTTAATTAAATAGAACGTTTTAAACATCATAAGCTATGTTTTCACAGAGTTTACAGGACAGATATCATGCCAAGCTAGAAATACATATGAGACCTTGAAAAGTATATTCAAGAAGAAAATCCAAACAGATTAACACTTTTATGTAACTGAAAAAATGAAAAATGCAAATAGTGACAGAAGTGAAAAGCGAGTTACGCTTTTCAGTGGTCTGCCAGCTTTAACTACAAGTTAAATTCCAAACTGTTTATGGCTTCAGAGTGTGTGTGGGGGGTTCAACAAGTGTTTTGGTTTTTTTAACCACCTTCAGGATTTTTTTTATCCATTATAAACTATACCCCTCACTCACCCACTGTTTTTTTTTAAATATTTTTAAATGGAAATTTAACACATGTCCTAAGAAATACTTTCAAAGTGCATCTTTACTGTAAGATATCTGGCTGTAAGCTAACAATCTCTTAGGATATCATCCATTTCTAGGAGTTTATACATACAACTTGCTGTTGTTAAGGCTTTTCATCAAGAAGTCAAATCATCTATTCCTCCGTAGGCTTCCTTGGTTAGCACATGTCAGGGAACTCACATCTAAGTGCTGGTAGATTTTATGTTGTGTAACCTCTGCAAGTATTCATTGCATGTTAACTCTTGACAGATAAAATTACTTATTCACTATTGACTTATCTTTGAGGGATGATTTACTTTGTCACTATTTAGTCATCTTTATGCTATGTTGAGACAGCAGTCTCTCTCCAAATCATCTTGTGGCATGCAACTATTTCCCTGATACAGAGTTGTACTTAGAGGTCTGCAGAAGGAATGTGCAGGGGAAAGGGAAGACAAACGCTGGCATGTTTTTGAATCTGTGCTTAAGACAGCAATCATTGGTGTCTGCGAGGAGAAGAGTTGTACATTTGTAGCTGTTGCTTGCTCCTGTTTATTGGGCTGCTCTCCAGGACATACTAGGGGTGTGGGGAGAGAAAGGCTAAGTATTTAGCCATTTTTTCTTTCACTGTTTGTGCTCACAGGATTGTGTTCTTTTGCCCCGCTAAAAAAAATCATGAATCAAGAACCACTGTGACATTGCCACTCTGTCTGGGACACCCCGTATCAGCTTACCCTTTACTTAAAATATGCCTGTTAGCCCAACCTTGCATATATATATGACTTGCAATAAAACCTTGGCATATGCATAAGTTAATGAAAGGAGCATTTTGCTTTTATTCTAGGTATTTCAGCACAGTCTTTGAGTAACTTAAGAAGAATCTAAATGTATCTGGCCCCTCTGGCACTGCTTAGATATGCAGAGGGTAAAAGTAGCCTTTGCCTTCTTTCCTTCCACCTATTTTCACTATGCAGAAGACTGGGCTATTATGAAGGTCAAATGAATTCTACAAATAACAATGTCTAGAGTGCTGGTTTGGGAACATGAAGCTGCAAACTTTTTGTTTCAGGTTGGGCAACTCACCTTAAACCTTAGAGTGCTTAGACTTTCCTCTGCTTAGCGTTACAAAGACTAAGAATTTTGCAGGGTCCTTGCTCAGTATGTGAAGCTGTGAAGATAGATTAAGCTGACAGACTCCGGACTTGATAAGCCTTGCAGAGAAGCAGGAGAGTAATTGCTGAGGTAAACTGGTTTGTGGTAACCTGCCTAGGTGGGTTCCAAACAGACTGAAGTGCTCTGTCAACTGAGCTGCAAAGTATGGGAGTGCAAGTCCTGATTTTCCAAAGCAGCTGCTTTTGAATGTGGAACTGAGCAACCTAAATAATTCAGCAGAGGCATCACCATAAGGACAACATAAAAATTAGATGACTGCCATCAGGAATTCCCAGAGGTGAGGCAGACACCTGCATTCTTTGTGCTGTCAATAGGGAGAGTTTGGGGATTAGGCTTACGGTGTACATAAATCAGTGTGCTGAGGTGGGGAACTATTAAACTTCAGACAATACTGAAGAAATGAGTGTTTCCAAAACCCTGCCTCTCGTGAGTGGAGGCTCCCACAGAAGTGCTGGGGAAAAAGGTGGAAGAAAGATTAAGAAACGCTGCAAAATGCTTCTTAATGCTCCCATCTTTGGATGCATCTGCTGAGGTTTTCCCTCCGTAAGGAAAAAGGTGCAGCTGAAGGCTGGGGAGGATCACTATGAGGGTTGAATGCATAGGTTAAATTACACTCTGGAACTAAAGGTGATAAAATCCTCGGAGCTATAAGAAGATGTAATTAGATCCAAAGTACAGCTAGACACATTTTACCACCTCCCCTCCACTGTCAAACCCTTACATAGGGAATGGCCCCTGGTGCCAGTAGCCAGAATGTCACAGTTCAGAGCCGGTGAGCCTTTCAGAGGCCGTTGGGATTTCCCAGATGCTTTTGAGGATCACTGAACGTGATTTTACTTCAGGATGAGAAAGTCCTGTGTAACAACCAATTTTACAAGTCCAAAGTTCAGTCGGGAGCTGTGCACCCAAAGCAACACAGATACTGAATTCTTCATTGATAGTGTATTAGCATTGCATGAGGAGAGATTAGGATCAGCCCTTCTTTGCTTAAATGATTTGCCTGGTATGGCCAACTGGCAGTAACTAGGTCCTTCCAGCCAGGAAACTGTACCAAACAAGACACTTGTGTTGTGAAGCCTACAATTAAAGCACACATTGTGGGAAAGTTACCATTAGCTTCAGAAAAACAGTTACTTGTCACCACTGCTGAAACCGAACCTAATGACTTCAGATGGTCTGGTATCTCTGAAGTGAACCTTAATCAGATTTTAATTTGGTTCAAGCCAGGAGTGTAAATCAATGGGGTACAGGGTGATTCCAACTACACTTCCATATTTCTTGCTTTAGAATGCAGTCATGCCATGAAAAAGTCCTCATTTCTTTACATTTTCCCCCCATAAAAAGTTGTATTATAGCTCTTTCTCCCTCCTCACTTACTTCAATATTTTACCCACAGTGGTCTTCCATTAAGTTCTTCCTAGATCCAAATACCTAAGGTTGTGAAAAAAGAGAACATTAGGAACTAATTAACTGTAGCGTGCTGATATTTAATTATTGTAGGCTCAAACTTCTTAGAAAGGCATGTAATGGGAGACTGAACCATTCTTGGATGTCCCGAGTGAGCCTGCTGGGCCCCTCTGCTAAATCGCAAAAGCAAGAAAAAGCAGAAGGTTACCATTGGCTGACACAATTTTGCTGGCCTGGACATCTTTAAAAAGAGGGAAATAGTTCAGTCTTACAGATGCTTTTGGGGGATACCTTTTCAGCCATAGTTTATAGAACCTGTTCAGATACTGGTGCTCTCATAAAGCTCAGGGCTCCTGTAGCCCAGATTAGGACTAACTAGGCTAGATTTGTTTGGAGTGTTAACAGTAGGCAGAAGACACATGTTTCTGGAGTTTTCTCTTCCATCATCCTTTTTTTCCCCTTTATAGCCAGATGAAATTTAATTAATTAAAAGTAAAATACAGTTTAAAATATGAAAAATAACTAAAGAAGCAGCGTGATATGAAGTGGAAATGAAAAATAATTTATATTGGAATTACAAGATATTCCAAGAACATCATGTTGTTAATCTATTGTTTTAAATTGCTTCCTGGTAAACATTTTTGGTGTGGTTGGTTTTTTTCATCTGTCAGCTGTCACAATAATTTATCTATAAGCATTTGCTGATTACTTCAAACTGATCAAGTGTTTTTAATGGCAGTACTTTTTTTGTCCACCTGAGCTGTGTGAAATATCAGTGAGGCTACCTGAAGACAGATCCTTGCCTGGACTATATGACTGTATATTTTAAACCTCAAGGATTCTGCATTGATATTCCTACAGAATAAAATTATTTGCTCCATTGAATTAAAATATTTTTTTTCTATTCCCTTTAATGAAGTCAGTATTTATCAGATAAATCCTCTGAAATCATTTTTAAATACATATTTGCAGAGAATCCTCCCTCCCTCCCTCCCTCCATATTTTTTTTTTTCCCTGAGCTTACTGGACACAGTGAAAAGGTGGGGGGGGGCTTCTTGTTGGTAGACAACATTGCAGTAATGCCTAGTGCATGATGCCTTGCAGCTTCTCATCATCTTCTGCTGTACTAATCTGTTTCAGGATTCCGTCTTGTGTTAAACGTACCTTTTGTTTCAATCCTATGGTAATTCCTTGGGAATGAGTGATGTACTTTTTAGTAGAGTCTGAACATACATACACTTGATCATTTTGCATTGGGTTACAAGAGAGTGTAAATGTAGCATTGGTTTAAAAAACATTCCAGAGCAACTGGCTTCTCTCAGGAATAGCAGTACTAAGAGTAATGGTATAATAGTTACTACATAACAGTAAATAAATAATAATAATAGTAAATAACAGTAAACAAATAACCAATATTGTGTTGTAAGTTGCTCTTAGGTGAATGACTCCTTCCTGGCTTTTAGGAAACCACACGCTGCAATATCACCCCGCCTCTTTAATGTAACCAGAAATATTAGACTATATCTAGGTAAGGGAGCAGTGCCTCACAGGGAGAACGTTGAGGAGATGCCTTTACTCTGTAGGCTAATTTTAGGGAATTAGCAACAGTAAGTAAATCAGGTTTCAAAACATCTCAATTTTGGAAGGATAAAGAAGGCAGATGGGATTTTATTCCAGTGTGTGTTCAGTTTCTGTTTGAGGGCAATGGCATTTATTTATTTATTGTGCTTTGTGGGAAAGGGCGGGTTGGACAGTGCATACGTCCTCACAGGGTATTGCTGTGCTTGTAGGACAAATCCCATAGCTTTACGATGACAGCTGTTGACAAACTATTCCACACCTGTTAATTACAGGTATTACGAATAGAGAGGAATTTGGGTGTTTACTGTCACGAGGACAATACAGATGTTTTGGGCTGTGCAAACCCCTGCGGTTTGCCTCAGATCTTCGAGGACGTGGTTGTTTCTGGGCCTGTTCTGCCGTCCTGGGGCGTCCGGGTGAGAAGCCACTCAGCTGCCCCATGCGGTCGCTGGTTGCGGACCTTGGCTGCTCCATCAGCTGGTGCAGCAGCACCGTCGCCCACCTTCTAGTTCAATGTGTCTGTCACTCTGGCTCCGAAGGGACCGGGAGGAAAAAGCATGGTATGGCATGGTATTGGCACGATATCGTCTACCCACACCAGCTAATTAAGCAGTTTTGACTTCTCTGCCTTGAAATCAGTCCTCAAAGACAGCTTAAAACCATGTCCAAATTAGCCTTATGTGGAAAATGGGGTGGGTGTGGTTTATGGGTATTTAAATACACTTTAGGAACTTAACTTATTTTCTAATGATTTATAAATGACATTCATCTTCTTCAACAAATAAACTAGGAAATGTTTTCTCTAAATAACTTACATTTCGGAAAACCCAACACATTCTGCAGAATCTTCAGTCTTGGCCTCTTTTGCCAACAGAGGAGCGTTAAACAAATGTTACGTAGTCTGCCTACAGCAAAAGAAATCAAACTGAGTCTTTAATTCTGAAAGCATCTGATAGTATCTGTGTTATAAACCTGGTAGGTTCACAAGTAGCAGATTGCAGGTTTTTTAAACATAAGGCTGGCTTTGAGTAGCAGTTTAGTGACCTCATAGCAAATGTATCTTAAGCTGTACTGCAAAAAGGATGATGATTTCTTTCTGTGATAGCTAGCACAAAACCTAAAAGCCTAGGAAGATAAGAAGAGAAGAGAGATGACAGAAAACTAGGCAAAAAACTATTAAAAAGATGGTTCTTTGGAGGACAATAATTGTTCTGTATAATATATATGTCTATTTACTTAAAAGGGAATTAAAGGGACTTTGAGAAGTCATCTGGCTCATCTGCTTGTTAGGATCCATTTTATCTAACGTAATCTGTGGCAGATGTGATTTTTTTTTTTCCCTTTTACGTCACTTTCTCCTTAATAATTCTGATGCTGAGTCTACAAGCCTAGGCAAATCAATTCCAATGCCTCACTACCTGTATCATGTCACTTGCTAATAGGACTATTGTCTGAAATCTTATTTGCTGACATTATTGCGTTTGCATCCATGAAGAGTAAAGACATATTGTTTCACTCTTTGCAATAGCCTTTTATGCATTTGAAAGCTATTAACATCACTCCTCTGGTCTTTGCTTCTTTGCATTAAAGATCCCTGATTTCTGCAACCTTGCCGCATTGAGTTATAGCTTCTGTGTATATAAACGTTCTTGTTTTTCTTCCTTGCCTCCCTTTTAGAAATCTTTATGGCTTTCCTGAGGTGCAGTGCTCAGAACTGGCTCGTAAGCTACTACTTGCCATTGTGTATTTGTGTAGCCATTGTTTTCGAGTCTAAAAATAGAACCTTGATTTGTCCTTCATGTCCTCAGCGTACCATCAACAAAGCATGGTGGGCATAGGTCTGATGGGGGGAGCAGGGGTTGAGTGCATATAAGCTGGGTTAGCTTCTGCTTTTGGATTTTTTTAAACTTCCAGGTGCTGAGGAGCCTCTTATCCTATTGTGGGACATGTTGGGACAGACGGGTTACTGTGATGACCACTGTGAGAGACTTCGATGCACACAGAAAGAATATGAAATCTGGGGGGGAGGGACGTATTGAAGCTGACAATGAAAAGCTCTCAGTGAAGTACAGAGCCTAAGGCTTCTTCTAAGAGGAATAAATATTACTTGAGGCAGTCAATTAAAAATAAGGGCTATACATTTGAGATGGCAGACAGCTTTCCCTGCTTAAATGCCATCTGATCCAAACTGCAAACTTACCCAAACTTGATACAACTTCCATCTCTTAATTTTAATTACAAGTGGGTAGGGTGTGTTCCCTGATGCTTTTGACTTGCTGGTGGGTAGGGTACGTTACCACACTTTTCTTCTAAGGTCTGGTAACTTCAATGGGCTTTTGGACCTGAATACAGGAAACCAATTAAGTGTTTGCTTAACTTCTACAGTGTTAGTTTAAAGCTGTCCTCTCTTAATCAGAGTCCTAATTAATAAAATGGTTTGAGCTCATACCTGTATGAGAGCTTAGTCCTGTCTGTTGACCATTAAGTATATTATATTTATGCATGCTTCCAGCTGTAGTTAACTGGAAGACATTAGGCCACATGGTACCCAAAATCATCCGGGCTTTCAGAGAATGAAGATGCCTTCGTTCAGTAACAAGGGAGAAGCTTAATGCACAGGTTCTGTGCATAATCCTGTGCCCTTTGGATGGCTGGTCACTGTGGTGCTTGTACCCTTTGACTGGGAGGCGGAGGTACAAGCTGGTGCTGTTTGGCATTGAAGGCTTCACCTTAGACCCTGACTGGTCAGATGCTGTTTCAGCCTTCTGCTGAATGAATGCTCCTGAAAAGTTGCCTCTTGTTTTTCTCGTTCATGTATTAGCAGCATCACTCCATTTCTTAAGGTGTCATGTGCATGCATAACTTCTGCTTTTGCCTAATGAGGGCAAAAATTCATGTGACTTCAATAGCCAGAACAAGTGACCAACCTTCATTACAGTTCCAGTGCTCTGTTCTGAACGGGAGGTTGGACAAATATTTGCATTCAAATTGTGTTATAACTTCTGATAGATTTTTTTTCAGGTTATTAACCAGCAGATTGGTTCTGTCTCCTGAGCATTTTTGGCTCATCTTTTACCTGGGAACAGAACGGAAAACTATTTCCTCCAACTTCTTTCACCAAACCACGTTACTTGTTTGGGTTTTTTTCCTTAAATTCAGGTTTGCTTCATTTTGTGATGCACTAATTGTATGGGTATGTAGCATCTTCACACAAAGGAAGAAGAGCCACCTTGCCACAGTCTTTGGTGCTAGATTCTGGATCAGGTGTGGAGAATCCAGCCAGGGTAGGTGTTAGGGCAGGGAGGGTGAGAGGGGCAGATGACTAACTGAGAAGGAGTGAAGCAGAAGGCATCAGTGCTTCATATATCATGTAGATTATTCCTACACAGTCTAACCAGTAGTTGTGTTTAATCGCTTAAAACCCCAAAGCCTTGGCGGAAGAAACCTTTGCACTTACAAGGCAAGAAGTTCAGAAGTCAGACAGTAGGATGCAGCAGTTAGAATACATTTTCATGCTTCTTTTTCCATGTTTAATATTTAGTTTTGCACTACAGTTGCAGAGCACATTTTCAAGATAAGATAAAAGATCCTCTTTCTAAGTACCCCGTATCCATTGACGACTGAGATAAACGGTGCATACCTCTTTTGGAAATCTAGTTGTAAGTAAGAGCTGTAATGTTTAAGACGCTTGCAAAAATCGAGTCCTTGTCTCTTTAGAGCAGAATGAGGTTCTGGCTGAGAGTCGGTTGCCTCAGCAGGTGTGCCTGGTGCCTTTTTGAATACCCCACATCTCTCACCTAGTTTCCAGTAGCCACTGCGGAGGAGTATGCATCTCCCATAGGGTCCCTCTCTGATGTGCCAGCCTATGCAAACATCTTGGATGCCCTTGGGCATCTGAAATGGTACCACTCATCACATTCAATTATGACTATTATGATTACTGTTATTCTTATTGTTCTCAATACTATTATTAATAACATTAATTTTTCCCCTCACCGCTGTGGTACAGACCGCAGTCCTAACACCACGCCGTTTAGCTATAAGGACCATGCATCTCACAGAGGAAGCCGACGCATGCAGGTCCGTCAGTCAGCGCCACCTTTATCAGCCACACCCTCCCAGTTACATTAGCCTCCTCCACCCTGAAACAGGTAAGTTGGGTGACAACGTTCCCAGGCCCCAGTTTGGAAGGAGTATCAGGGTGCGGCTTCGCGGCTGGTTGAAGGCAGCCTGCCCGGCGGCCGGTACCGGCGGGGCAGAGCAGCCCCGCGCTGGCACGGGGGCCCCGGCGGCACTACTGATCCCGGCGGCAGCTGGAAAGCCGGCCGGCAAAACAAAAAAAATACCTTTTCGGCTGGATCAGCAAACTCGTCTTGCTGACTGTGTGGCTGCGTCGTTGTTAGTACTGGCACAGAGTGACCGAGGAGCGCGTGTGTGTGTCGGTGTGTGCGGGGTGGGGGGAAAGGGGGTGCCGGTGGGGGCCGGGGGCAGGGAGACTATGGCTCACAGTTTAAATGAATCGAACTGCACCCCGGACTGCGTGACGGCATGAGATGATTTAAGCTTTAGCTCAGAGGGGCATGGGTTACAATTAGAAATATATCCAGCTGATATTAATTGCTGTTTTGGTTATTTCTCAAGGTCGGGTACAGGGTTTTCTCTGCGCCATTACTTTACCTGAAAGCGAAGGTGCACTATTCTACAGTGAGTATATATAACTGGAATACATCCTGCATTATTCTTATCAGAATGTAAAATTGAGAGAAAAAAGGCATAGGTTTTAATTCTTTTGGTCTGCGATTGTTTTCATTTGGATTCAAAAACCTAGAACAAATGACCTCCTTAATGTGTTGGGGAGGATGATAAAGTTCAGGGAGTTTAAATCAGGACCTCACTGTCCACATCACAAAGTCTAATCACCGAAAAATAATGCTGGATGTGGTACTATGACTCCCTTCAGGTCCAGGAATTTTATGTTTATTCCCTACCTAAAAACCCAGCTTTAAGAGGAAGTATAGGTAATACCTCTTCGTGCTTTCCACTTTCCCACTAGTCTGTTCTGCAGTTTTTAGAGGGGTTGTTTTGCCATTTGGGGGGAATGTGAGTTGAATTATCTCCAGTTCGTGTGGGTGTTGAAACTCTGAGCTTATGTTCATAAATGGGGAAGATCTTCTTGCGGAGCTGGTTACAAGAAAGGTAAGTAGCATGCCCCATTGGCTAAGTTTTTGGCTGACTGGTAGTAGCTAACGCTGTTCATCTCCCACTCGGTGGTGGTGACTGGGTGTATGTGAACCACACGTGACAAAGCAGGACAGTCGGGGAGCTGCTGAGTGGCTCCCAGGCTTTGCCTTCCTTCTGTGTGGACGGCAGCAGGCGGCGTTACCACCTGCCCAGTCGTATATCTGGGCGCCCCACAGAGGCACCGGTGCAGAGACACATAAGCAATGTCGCAGTCCAAGATGAAACCAGAGGCTTTGTAGGTGTGGGAACAGGAGTTTTCTGGATTGCTCACATTGATTCAAGTGACGTGTATGTCCCTGTCCCCTATTTCTGAAGTGTCTCTAAATCTCATCTCTGGTTTCTCTTAGATGCTTTGCCATGGACTTGGCAAGCAGCTTTAAACAAATAATATATTTTTTTGAGGGGGGTGGAGGATAGTCATAGAGAGGACATTGTTAAAAGCATGGTATCTAGATGACCTGTCTTCTGTAGTTATGCTATAAATCCACTCAGTGGCTTGCCGCCTTAGGTCTGTTTCTATTAATTCAAAGGCGCTTCTCTTGCTTCCTTTCCTGTTCAAGTCTGCAGTGCCGTTGCGTATTCTGCTTAAACCATACAGTTTAATGATTTAATTCTCACTCCTTTTTTTCTTTTTAGATAAGCTCAAGTCCTCCCCTTCAGCGTTATAACAAATATGTAGATATGAAACTGTGCACTTGCTCTGATGTAGCCTTTTATGGCATCCATATTGTAAAGCAAGAGTTTGATTTGGGGGCATGAAGGAAGGAAAAAAACCACAAATGTGCCCTGTGTTTTTAATAAGCAGAGTTTTCCCAAGTGGCAATTAGTACTCCTCAGTCTCTGTGCTAATTAGGAGCTTTTTATGGTCCTCTAAGAAAAATGCTCTTTGCCAAGTTAGCAGATTTTCAGACAGGTGCTCTACTTTTAGCTTCATCTTTGCTAGGTGCGTTTTTTGGTAATGTTTTTCCTAATTGCTATTCCATTTCTCTTTGATGCTCTGACATTATCCATGTTCTTATGCTGCCCAAACCACTGGTCTGATCTGTATGGAGCTTCTCTACAATTTTGTGCTGGAGAAAAATTACAGAAGCTGAAATAATCACTCAAAGCAAAAGCTGTTGTTCTGAAACTAAGTAAGGGAAGAGAGAAAGCGTAGTCTTGTTTTGCTAAGCCAAATTCTTTACTGAGCCTCCTTTCAAAATACAAGCGTAAAAAATCCGATGGGGCTGTGGTTATCCTTGACCCATTGAGGACCATCATGCTACACGAATTGTGGTAGCTGGCCCCAAGGGTTCAGAGCTGAATTTTTTTTTTTGTCTCTTCTCACAGTGGGAATGAAAGTTTTCAGAAGTGTTGATCAAAACTCTGTTTTCAAAGTTGCTTTTTCGCAGGAAGAGGTATCAGCATCTTTGGACTGAAAACACCTGAAGGTCCTAGTTCAATTTCTGTGTATTTTTTAGGGCTTTCCCATTACTGAGACAAAAAGGTGTTTCATGTTAACCCTGTGAAATGGCTTCTTGGCTTTGGAGGGTGTAATAATTCTACATTGAAAGTATCTTAAAACCAATTTTTGCTCACTTCACCTCCTTCTCCAAAAGGAAAATAAGAATTCAGAATCTAATAATCCAGCTGATCTGAAGTGAAAACATAGGCCAATGGTCAGGACATAATTTTTCCTCCAATTTGGAGATGAGGCTTTCAATATGTCTAGTTCTTATAGTGTCAGAAGATATTTTCCATCTAGCCTTATTTGAGATTCCAGTCCTCTTAATCCCTTATTACACATAACTTCTTTAAAAAAATCTATTGTTTAGCCAAGACATAAAAAAAGTCTAGAAGAGCCATGTTCATGGGTGCCTAATGTTGTTTGTACCTGTGGTCTAAATCACTCATAAATGAGTATGTGAGTTGTGTGATTGCTCACCAGGAACCACAGCAAACCTACGGATCAGAGCATTCTCCTTGGAATGATCTTATTTGGTCTAATCAACTACAGTGGACCTTAGCAAGTGGTGCAGATGTCATTCCATTGCTGAGCCAACTGAATGGTTTATAGGGTGGTATATACAAGTTTAAACTGCTTGTAATGGTTCTACTAGCACCAACACAAAGCTGTGTTGATGCTAGGAGAACCATTACAAGTAGTTTGCCAAAGCCTTTAGCTGATCGATCTCCCTTGCTGCTTCAGCAAGATATATAAAAATGCTTGAAACAGCTCTAAGTGGTAGGATTAGTAAAATGGTGTAAACTGTAATACACAACGTGTTCTTTGACTATTTTGTAATAAGAGAAAAAAAAACCACCCAAAGCCTGAATGAGCAAGCTTTCCGATCACTCATTCCTCCTCTTCACAATCAGTCTTGTACTTACTGGTCACATATGGAAATGCTAGCTAGTATCTAACATTGTAGTCATGTCAAAAGGGAAGCTGTCTTCGTCACTTCACTTGGACAGTTCATCACTCTCAATCAAATCAAGCACTGACATGAAATGGAGTCTCAGTATTTTTGTCCTTCTATGTAGTAACATGAGGTCATCAAAGATTACCAGAAGTGTCATCTGTCTCCACTAGATTCAAGGAAGTGCTGCCTAAGTTAGAGCTGGGGAAGAGGCCTTGAATAGACCTGGAAGAGAAGTGGAGCTTGCCAACTCACACTGAGATTTATAGCTAGATGTTGGCTAACTGTTTCCGAGATACCTCTCTGACCTTTCTGAGAATAGCTTTCTGAAAGAGCCAAAGAGAAGAATCTTTAGATTTCCTTTTACTTACTTTCTACTTTTACTGAGCTTGAAAGCGTGAGTAATGGAAAAATATTCCAACCTTAACTGTGGCGACACAGTATGAATGGCTTATGGCCAAACACTGTAAAAAAACAAGGTCACATTAAGTTAATAAAGAGCCTCTAGGTGCTGTTTATCTTCTGCTGTGTTTATGTAAAGAGGGTCCCCAGCTACTATCAGCCAGAACAAAATCCCTGAGCCAGTAAGTTCCAAAGTTGGAATCCTTCCCCTCTTTGATGCTGCAAAATGATAAATGCAACTGAGGTTACAAGGCTAGAAATGATCCTGAAATTGCCTACAGAAGGGGAGCTCTGGCACTTTTCTGTGGGTCTGTGAGCAGAAGAGGTTGGTGATTTCCACTGTAAGCTTCCTCCCTTCTTCTGTCGTAGGTCAAGACCTTCCCTGCCATTATTAAGAGACATGTGGACTCATTCCACTCCACAGTGCACCTCTATGATGTGTGATTCCTTGTCACTTTTCTTTCTGGGTATTAAAACTGGATCTGCCTACCTGACTCTGAAGGCTGAACTTTCAAATCCAAGTCGGTTCACCTGTTTATTGTGCATCACGCCACTTCCCAAGTCCTTTATTTGACTGACAGCTCAGCTCTGAGACTGTGTTTAGCTCAACAGTTTCAATCATTGTCAAAACGGCCGAATGAAGGTCTCGCCTTCCAAATGGTGGGGAGTTACTTCTTTAGGTCCCATTACTAGCTTTGCCTCTGATTTACTAGTCCAGTGGCACACTACTGAATCTCCTTTTGTTCTGTGAAGGGAGGCTGAAGAAACCAGCTTGTGTGTGTTTTTAATTACACGTTTGTTCAGCCCTCTGAGGATGTCAGGAGCTGTGAACAGTATATGCCAAGTGATTGCCAGGAAGAAAGCTGCTGACTGCAGTGCATCATAGACAGAACCCTTCTGTGTAACTGCCACTGCCTTGCCATGCACATACCGACGATATCTGATTTTGATTATAGTCTCTCCTCTGATGATAGTGCTGTCTCGGGTTCTCCTGGAGACAAAGTCTTGGTCAAGTGAAAACATAAGCAATAGTGTAGTCAAGGACAAAGTCAGTCTCCCCCGGATTCCAGTCTATTGACTCTCCTTTCTTCCTCATTTGGAGTGAACTGAAAGGCTAACAATCCTCCTTTAAATGAGCATAACTTGCTGTATTATGTTAGTCTAGACAAAGAAGATCAAATTAATTAGCAGAAAGGCTGCAAATGTGCTGTGTAGGAGGACCTGTCATTAGAGTACCTCATCCAGGCTCCTGTGGCTTGGTGTGTATTCAGAATGATAGCTCCGGTCTTCCTCTGAGCAAAAGAGAAATAGAATAATACTAGGCTTCGATTAGAGACAGAACTGTAATTCAGTCATGGGCAAGGAGAGGGGGAGGTGAGTAGGAAGATGGCTGCTCTGCAAAGCCTAAGTCATAAAACATAAAATCCCAGTTTATGCATGGCAACAGATCCTTCTATCATTGAATTACAGCCTTCATATTCAATAATGGGCCCAGTCTGTAAACCAGAGTACAGACAGAACAAATATTTACATTCTTTGGGCAATGACAGAGGGAGAATCACTGAGCAGAGCATGAATCAAAGCCACAAGAACATAGATGTGGGACAGCCACATGTTGCCATCGGTGTGAAGTGGGAGGGATGGAGTAAGTTTCCAGTATTTGGATGTGAAATTTCCTGTAGTACAGGTCATCCTGCAGCATTTCACTGAAAATTCATCTTTTACTTAAGTGACACATACTGCCAATAACAGTGAGTAAACTAGTTTGTCCATTCATTCCATGTGCTATACATTTCCCAGTATATCTAGAAAGTGATATTGAAATGTTTAGGTATTTAGCAATGTTTATGTTGATATTGCATATCTAATTACAATTTTATTTGTATTCCTGACTTTATAGCACCTCGTAAGTTCTGTACTTTTGACAGTTGTTGAGCATCAGCTGCTGTGATTTATTTTGGTCCAGCTGACAGCTATGACAGTCATAAACATTACTGTCAATTAGGAACTATCAATAGACATGTAGTGAAATAAATGAAAATTCCTTTTGTTATCTTACAAAAAACTTGAAAGTAAGGGTCAGAATAGTTCCAAACTCAAGAACTTGCATCAAGAAATCAACTGATGCATGTACATACATACATACTAGGGTAGCCAAGAAGTCATATAACTCTGAAGGTTTTGAACTCCAAATGTCATCTTTGTTTATAGGCTTGCAAATGCACATATACAAACAACCATCAGAGCATGCGGTTGCTGTGCTTCTCAGCCCTCACAGGTTTGAATTGCATTTCAGTTGCATACCTGAATTTTCTCACATGAGACCTTGAGTGAACAGGCTTCCTTTCAGAGCAAAGCCCACAGCTGAGTTAAACATTTGAAACAGAAGTAATTAAAGAGGGATTCTGATGGACCATTAGTTAATCCATGAAAAGTAACTGCAAAAGTAAGCCAAGGAGAAGCCTGGTGTTCTTAGGGAAAGAAGAAAACATCTTGTAACTCTCCAAGTATGTTTGTGAACAAAAGGGGATACAAAATATTACAGGATCAACCCAAGGGTAATAGGTATGTAATACAATGGTGTGCAGCAGTGACTGTTTACTGCCTGGCTTCCATCTACACGTAATGCAAATAAGTTTTTTGTCTCTTGTGCCAGCTTACACCCTGAGCAAGAGAATGTATTAAAAACTTTGAGGTGGCCAACTGTTGTTTCTAGGTGTCTTGTATTGCATGTGAATGTTAGAGCTCATGAACTCTGATTTTCTATGGCTGTGTTCGATGTGCCAGTCCACCACAGTAACCCTAAACATCCTCTTTACGACTCACGCCTCCTGTGGTACCAAACTGTGATGTCCTTGACTTGTCCTCCCCCCTTCCTCTGCCCTGAGATACTTTTCATGCCTTCCTGTATACCCTAGGAGAAAACACACTTAGTGTAATGCAATAGGAGTTTCAAAACTGCCTCGCTGTCCAACTTGTTTGAAATTTGGTCAGTGGATTAAAAAATAGAGTTGTGAGGATCTGTCAGATGTGTAATTGCATGTTGCTTATTAACCAAAGAAAAGGCAAAAAAGGATGAGAGGATTCCCTAGATTCAGCCTCACTGAGGACAAAAGTGCTTTTCTGCAAAATTAACCATTCTGGTAAGGCGCTGAGTTACATGTTGGCTTGGCATAGACCTGGTTGTGGCTACCAGGCTGAATGGGCTTCATACTTGTTTTATTTGCTCATTAGCATAGGTCTTCTGCACTCTGTCCCCAGAACTGCTGTAAGCCTTAGTCAGGAGGACTGATGCTTTGTCAGGCAAGTTTAAGCAGACATAGATGTAAGTGAAAAAGTCTTGAAGCAATAAATCTATGCCATTTTTAGGACAACTTTATGAAAATACAGCTGTGATGGATCTTGCATACCCTATTGGAAAATGGCGGGATACATAGCTGAAATTTTGTGTGTGTGTGAATTTCCATACTACCTAATAGAAAGACTAGCCTGTAGGATATTGAGATAAGAGCAATTCTTATTTGAACCATCTGTGTTTCAGCTCTCTAAATAGGATATTGGCTTACAAAAATTCTGAATATAAACACTAGACCATCAGTAACATTTTAGATTTTTCAGAGAGGAACATGACTACTTAAGGGTCACAATGTAGTAACTGAGGATAGTGTCGTCAATAGAGAGCCTGAAAGAATAAAAGTCTCTGAATCTACCAGAAAATCTGGAAAATTTAAATGTTACTTCTCTGTTGATTAATCTGGTGTTTCTCATAAATAAGATTACATGCCACCTACTGATTTTTAATGATATTATTGATTATATTATTGATTTTTCTGACCATTAAGAGAAGCAAGCAGAAATTCTTTTTAGCACTTTTGTGATGCTTTAACATACAGGCCTCAGTTTTCTTCTAGAACAAATCTCATCCAAATGCCCTCTTTTGGGAATGGTGCAAGTATAGTAATGCACATATATTGAAGACTAATGGTCTTCTCCCTTATTGTGAGCTAGAAAATGAGCTGTGTACTCCAGGAATAGTGCACTGTTTGAAGCTACAAAGCAATAAAGCTCTTAACTCCATCTTTGTTCTATCAAAACTCAGGGAATCTATACTGGAAATTTTCATACAGAACCATTTTCATATATAAAAATATAAAGTTTTTAAAGAAAAACTTGCCTAAGGGTAAAAAATCTGGATTGATCATCAAAAAGAAGAGCATCGGTGCCATGCGGTGCAATTGAAAGCTGTTGGAAATGGTCCATTCTCAGTTAATTTCTGACCTCCAATAACTCACTTCCCCTCTGTGCTCAGTTCTGGTCCCACCATATGTTGCTCACCAAGTTAGTCTAGAAACATTTGAAGTTGTGTTGCTTAGTCAGGCCCTGGTCTTGGATGAGATTTCTATGTTCTGTTGTAATGCAAACAACAAAAATATAATGGAGACTACTCATTGCAAAATAGTCTTTTGTAGTATTGATTCTCCAGTGAGGAAGCAATGAAATGAGCTATTGTATTTAAATGCTGAACTTTCCCCATTCTTGTGTTGACTGTCCTCCTTTCCAACAGGCTGAGGGATGGTCACAAATGAAGACATTTGCTCAACCCATCACTTCCCTTCTGATTTAGTTTCCCAAGGGCAGAAGTCTGCTGTTCTCTCCTGAATGAAACACTGCCAAAAGGGAGTGTACCAGCTGCCTTCTGCACAGAAGAATAAAGTTAAATGTAGGCTATTATTGCTTGCTGGACAAAATGTTCATGTGCAAACAGAACTGACTTGCCTATTTGGGGCTCTTTATCTCGTGCTGAAAAGCTGAGGAACACAGAGAAGGAGAACAAGTATCTTTTCAACCTGGTTCACTCTGGCAAAGAGACCTTTTTTAGATTCATAGGAGAACTAACTTTCAGTCCTTTCCAAACAGCTATTCTTCTTGTATCCAGGGAGTTTTCTTTTATTTATTCCTCCCACCCCCTGACTGTAGCATTCTCCAAAGCCAGGTTGGGAGAAAGAAAATCAACCTCATGGATGGCAAGCAGAAATCTGGTTTTATTTTGTGGGTTTTTCCCTCCTCCCACTCCCCCTTTTTTCCCCAGTATTGCATGTGCTGCCAGTACTGATGACTACCCAGACACTTCTGAGTAGGACATCTCACTCTGCTTGGGACAGTTCACATGTGCTCACCAGGCAGACATTTGTCTGTGGTTGGCTCTAAAACCACAAGTTCCTGAAGCTGAAATTGCAACAAAATTTAGGAGTTTTAATCATAACAGTATTCCCAAAAGCCTTTGTCTGGTTACCTGTTAGTATTCAATCGGAGTTCTGTGTAGTTGCGTTCCCCTAAAAATGGCATTGCTGCATTACCAGAGCTACCGTAGGATGTCTTGGCTTTTATGTTTTTTGCAGCTTTTCTTCCTCCTCTTTATCTTGCTTTTCCTGTGTTAAAATGATAAATGCTGACACAGTTGTGGAATCAAATCTTTGCTATTGATAAATACAGGGCAGTATGAAGTTGGTAGTGCCTTGCTTCACTGTATTACCTGGCTAACATTTAGCCTTAAAAAAACCCCCAGACTTGCAGCATGGTTTCCTTCACTGTTTTCTTCTAGTTGGGTGATTGTCTTAGTAATTGCATTTATGCGTATGTGTTTTTGGGGAAGCATTGGTATTTATCATGGATGTAAGTCTTAGTGAATGTATCTCAAAGAAGAATACCAGGGCTGGCTTCACTAGTACTCCCCCCTCCCTGCCCCTCTAGTCTTCTGGAACTCTAGTTCATATCTTGGATATAATAGATAAAAACTGATATCTCAGCTAATGAAATCTTCAACAACTGTCCTCACAAACTCCTTGTCCTGGCTTTAAAAAATGAGAAAATCCTCCCAATTCCTCCAATAGTAATACTACTTAAAAAAATAAAGTGAAGTACATGTTTAGAAGCTATGCAAGAAGGATTCAGCCTGCGGAGAGCCTAATACCATAGATCAGTAATACAATATTTAAATCAGTATACTTCCTGGCAGGAGGTAAGTGCAAAGAGGAGCATCGAAGTAATGTGATCTCTTAACTCTGATGAAGTGAGCAGCTCCATTCATTCTAACCTGTTTCATATGAGCTTGTCTGAAGTTTCTGAAAGAAGGAATCGTTCTGAAAGTAGGAATCATTCAATGGTTATAAACATGAATTTCTGGAGGCAGTAAAGGTAGATGAGAAAGACAGAGGACAAAATATTAAGGAAAACCCCATCAGTTGAGCTGGTTGGGTTTAGTGCTAAGGGTGAGTTTACCCTCAAGTTTTCTTTATAATTGCTCCTGTCCTAAAACTAACATGTCTGACACATTACACATTGCTGGATATGATGGGAGTAATTGGTTGAGTCCTTGATTCCTCTTATATGTTTGTGCACGGACCAGGAATTCTAAACTCGCAACCCCTTCAGAAAAAAAAATCAAGATAAAGCCCTTGGTTGTAGAAAATTTATAGTGAGAGCTGAAATTAGTATGAAGCAACATCCTTGGAGGTGCTTTCAACTAGCTTTATCTTAGCATAGCCTGTCCCCACCAGTGTCTTCTTTGTTCTGTGTAGTTCGGTTTTATCGATGATGTACTCTTATTTTTCAATATTTTAAATTCAGTGTCTTCAGGAACTGTCTTGACAAGGAGAACTTCAAAGTTCTGGCATTATGGGGGAAATGCTGTCCTCTCCTGAGGAGCGCAGGCTGGCATCAATGAAACCCAACTTCCCCTTCCCCTTTCAAAAACCAAACAAGAGCCTGGACAGGACAGTACGGTTCCTGAGGCGTCCAGCCTGCAGGCAGACCTTTCTTGTCCCCTTCACAGCTTTGTGGTGTTCCCCATGGGCCTGCTTGGGCCTCTCTGGGGGAGAGGTGTTGGTGCGAGGGAGAGAGAAGGATGGATCTCCTCAGTGGGAAGGAGAGGAAGGATCTCCATCCAAGCCAGCCAGCGAGGGTACAAGGAGTTTATTAAGTCTGAATGAAACGTCTTCTCCCTCTACCACCTACTGCTAGGGCTGTGATGCAATGAAATAGCTTTCTCTCAAATCACTGTAGAAGGTTCTTAGAGGGCAAGAATGGAAAAACTTCTGCTTGTAATGGCATTAATTAGTGTTTTTTAAACAATTATTCCCTTTGGTGTTGCGTGCAGTGGTTTTAAAAAGCGATGCTTAGTATTCCTAGTACATGGTAACTCTTCTTTACTGCTAAAACGCAGTGCTTTTGTATCTGAATATCTGAATAACACATTCTAGCTGCAGTACTGGGTTTTCTGAGGCTTTTTTCAAGTTTGGTCCCCCCCCCCTCCACGTCTCCTACATGTTTTGTTGTTGTGGCTGGCCTCAGTCTTGGCAATTTAATCATGAGAATCTATTAATGATGGAATGATTTACTAAGAGGCCCATGGCTCTGCGAAAAGAAAGATATAGTACAGTGTTCAGTTATTGCTGACGTTGTTGAGAAACAGGAGCAATAGTTTCCAAAGGATACTTAAAAGGAAGAAGTTAGCACCAAATGCCTCCCTCGCACAAAGGTGCCTGATTTGTGTAGTCTTTATTTGAAAGTTGTACCATTAGAATCATGCCTAACCATTAATAAATTAAATAAATAACATTTTGGCTGCCTGGTAGAGAATCTGATATTTCCTGGCTTCCCACATCTGTTGCTAAAGCCAAGTTTTAGTTCTTTGAAAAGTTATTGCCTGGCTTGTCTTCAAGGAACACTTTTTGTGTCCCATCTTAAATGCTGAGAACTGACCATGTACACTGTGTTCTTAAATTAATATACATATGGCTAGTTTATACAGATGCTTTTTTGACTAGGTCTAATATGAAAGCAAGCAGGGACTAGAAAACTTTTTGGTAACAGGGAATCCCACAATCAGCTGAATAGCTGATCCCAAAGGAGAGCTCTTGTGTCTCTGAAGTTTGCAGGATGGCAACTGTAAAAGAGTGATGCAGGTGGTCAAATGTGACCGTGTATGTAGCGTGCCACAGAACCATACTTGATTTAACCTAGCCTAGAATTCCTGTCTTTTGCTGGTAGTTGAAGAGAAACCATTTTCCAAGGCAAACTTTTCAGCTGTTCATTAATTCAGCTAAACGGGTAGGCTCTCAAGTTCCATGGTAAGACAGATTTTGCAGATTTTTTTTTTTTAAACTATTGGCTGTGGCTTTTTTCTGAGCCCCTCCCACGAAGGCCTAGTGAAGAGGAGATGATTGTGTGACATATCTGTATCAGAGAGTTGAATGCTTCCAGGAATGCTGATAATGTCGAGTGTTTTGTAAGTGTTGCGTGCTAAAACAAACAAATGGGTCTCACACCCGCTGATTTTCTGAGCAGCTAACATAAAGTATCACAGTGACCTTCCAGTTACAACCCTCTCTCTTTCCGTCCACCTCCAACCCCGAAGTAGGCTGACCCTCAAAACTGGCATTCCTAGTCAGAAGCTGCATCCTGAGCTTCAAAACTGAAGTCACCCCTTTGAAAACCAGAGGAAATGGTGGAGCAGTCACTCAGCACAGATGGGTGCTACCGTTACCTCCTGCCCTGTCTCCCAGACCATAGCACCCACTTCTGCGTCGGGGGACTTCTCCAGAAGTGATGCACTTGCATTCTGAGGTCAAATCCACTACTCCAATTCCCAGAGAAGTGCCCTAACCACAAAACTATAGGCTATTTTGGGGGTTACACTGCTGCCTGTCCTGCTCTGGAGCTGGATTGCTTTCAAGAACGTGTGAGTTATAGGGCCAGAAGGTTGGTACGCAAGAGGGATCCTGTCCTGGGAGATATTTTATGTTACACAGTAATTGGATACAAACAAGAAATAAAGCTAAGGGCAGACACGGTGATCCTGGGTCTTCCCTTCCTAGCTGAGTGCCCTGACCTCTCTGGATTAGAGAGCTGGATCTTGGTGTTCTTGCCTCCTTGGCCAAGGATTTTTTACGCTCCTGAGTACCTGATAGCCCAGCTCCAGCGTGACAGGTTTGATGAGTTTATGAACTCATACTTGGTGCTGATTTCCGTATCTCAAAGAATTACAAACTTAGCATGCAAAATGTAAATGCAGCTAGGCCTCGTTTGGTGTATAGTCTAAGGTTATAGTGGTTTTTCTGCACCAGCTCACGCACTGGAAAAAAGGGATGGGGGGAACTGGCAGCAGCTGGCAAGGATGCTGGAAGAAGCTGCGGACTGGCAGAGGGGAGCTGCCACTGGCTTGACCGTGGGGAGTCCCCCAGCGCAGCAGGAATGGTGGGCCCAGGCTGGCATTTGTGCAAGTTTTAGAGGCGCTGGTCTTTCGAGGCTGTTCTCCCTTGCCTGGTCTCAGCCACATGCTGTTCAATTCTGTGCCATCTAAGTAGGACGGAACTGCCCTGTGCTTGCCAGAAGCCAGATTCTTCTCCAGTACGTTTTGTGTTTCTTCTCATCCTGCTCTGTCTGCAGACAGACAGCATTCACCACGTTGCTTTGCATTCAAACCGAGCTTACCAAAATGTTCTGTTTCTCTGAGAATAC